>NC_091433.1:93057232-93375732 GCF_964237555.1 Oryctolagus cuniculus
TGCAGGCGGTGGCCTTACCTGCTACGCCACAGCGCCGGCTTTGAGAATTGATTTTTAGTGGGACGATCTTTCACAAGCAAACTAATATATTTTGTGCATAGATATTGTAAACATTTAGCAATAAAAATACTTGACCCAAAAAGACAAGGCTATACTTAACTGGCAGCCTACAAAAAAAATTAATTACTGGGACCTGCACTGTGGTGTAGTGGGTAAAGCCACCGCCTGCAGTGCTGGCATCCCATATGGGCACCAGTTCGAGTCCTGGCTGCTCCACTTCCCATCCAGGTCTTTGTTATGGCCTGGGAAAGCAGTAGAAGATGGCCCAAGGCCTTGGGCCCCTGCACTTGCGTGGGAGACTGGAAGAAGCTCCTGGCTTTTGGCTTCGGCGCAGCTCCGGCCAATGCGACCAATTGGGGAGTGAACCAACAGGTGGAAGACTTTTCTCTCTCTCTGCCTCTCCTTCTCTCTCTGTGTAACTCTGACTTTCAAATAAATAAATGAATCTTTAAAAAAATTAATTACTAACATTTATTTTCTAATCACATGGATTTAAAATATGAACACTGAGTCTAGAAGCATCTTTGTATATGTTTTACTTTACTGCGATCTGATGTGCTACTTTATAATTGAACTGGTAAAATTATTGAGCCAATTAAAATTATGTAAACACTTATAAGTATTTTAGAGAAATAATTTTAGGGGCACTTATTGGTAATGCAGTTGGCTTTCTAATTGTGAAAAGAACAATGATAAAGATTCAGTAAATGTGACTTTTCTAATATGAGTAGGTACAGGTATAAGTTAAAATGCACTCTTATGTCCAGAGGACCTGTCAGGGAAATTAAATGATAAACTGGGTTGAAAATTTTGCAACTTAAGTCATAGACAGTGGGACGGTGGGTTAACATTTAATACATGTCATTGAAGTTAAGGGTGTGGAGGAATTGGAAACCTCATAAACTGGAGGTAAAGTGGTATAAATTTTCTTTTAAACAGATTATCAGAATCTGTTTGGATCTTCTGATCCAGAGATTACTTTTCTACAAGTTAATCTTAAGAGGTTAACCAAGGAGGCACCCAAAAGTGTATTTATAAAGCTGATCATTTTAACATGGTAAAGCCTAAAATTTATATCATGCTCATTAGTTCATTACTTAAATAAGTAATGACTGATTTATATATTTTAATATGTCATTTAAAAATATTAGTATATAATTAATATGAAAAGATCATGAAATTTTAAGTATAAATAGCAGTACTAGTGTAACATGTACCAAGTGATCCCATTTCTTAAATATTTGCATGTGTGTGTACATAGACTCAGAAGGTACGTTTCAGCAGTGGTCATATGCCAATTTCAAATTGACTTTCTTTCCATTTCTCTTTTTGCCCTACAATGAGTGTTTACTTTTTGATTGAAAAATATGAACTCAGTGTTGCCTATATATCACATGTATTAAGTTCTGTGTAATTTCTTGAATTGGGTCACAAACCTGATTGTCATCTTTCAGTACAAACAAGAAAATACCAGTTTGTGTATGTGCAGAGAGTTTTGATTATTTTTAAACTTATTTTTATTTTATTTGAAAGAGTTACAGAGAGAGGTAGAGACAGAGAGAGGCCTTTTATCCGCTGGTTCACTCCCCAGTTGGCCGCAACGGCCAGAGCTGTGCCGATCTGAAGCCAGGAGCTTCCTCCAGGTCTTCCACGTAGGTGCAGGGGCCCAAGGACTTGGGCCATCTTCTACTGCTTTCCCAGGCCATAGCATAGAGCAGGATCAGAAGAGGAGCAGCCGGGTCTAGAACCGGCACTCATATGGGATGCCGGCACTTCAGGCCAGGGCTTTAACCCACTGCACCACAGTGCCAGCCCGAGAGTTTTGATTTTTTAAAAAAAATTTTGCTGTGCCTTTTATAGTGTCCTGGGACCCTCTGAAGATGACCCTGTGCAAGAGATCAGACAGTGGCCAAAGCTTAAAGGGACAGAATCCAAAGAAGGCAGTAGCTCTTTTCTCATATTACTCTGTACCTCTGAAAATTAGTTTGAAAGTGGATCTAAGCCCTAATTTCTGCAAAATAAATGCTGTTTTCTATGTTCTACTAAATAAATAAATAACCCTGTGTAAAGAAGTGAATTATACATTCAGTAAATCTATTTTCATACAATAATATGACTTGCACTCTGTCATCCCTGTAGTAAATGTGGTGGCAAGTTCTGTTGCTTTTAACATCTCTCCAGTTTAAGATTTTGGTGTAACACAGAGCCCAGAACAATCTAGTTCAATAATCTAATAGTCTGACTTGTTATAAGAATATAATTTTACCTATATATAGGCATGGGTAGGTTGCATATCTTGATGGCAATCTTCCTTGCGTTTATATCTTTCTACCAAGTAATTGGTAACATAATAATACAGCATTGGAAATCATGTTCACTGGTAAGAACCAAGGAACACATTGTTGAATGCATAGCTTAAATATTTAAATCAGAAAATAGGATTTTGAAGTCTCATTCATTACATATTATGATATTTGAGACTCTATTATCTTCAGATTGTGTATTGTTAAAAAGAAAGTACTTGAGACCCAAAATTAATATTTTAGTAGTTCTGATAGACGCTAAATGCCCTGCAGGTAGTTTGTTTTTCATTTGTGCTCTATGTATTAAATCTGTAACTGCACACAACTAGGTTTTGATATTTATGTTGTATTGATAAAACAGATAATCAGTTTTTATTTTATTCATTCAGGGAGAAACTTATTCGTCTTCAGCATGAGAATAAGATGTTAAAACTTAACCAAGAGGGTTCAGACAATGAAAAAATTGCCTTACTGCAGAGTCTTCTAGATGATGCAAATCTACGTAAGAATGAACTGGAGACAGAGAATAGGTAGAGTATCTGTAGATGGCCTGGTTTAGCCACAGGTTTTCCCTGTTTGCTTTGATTTTGATTTCCTTAAACAGTTGTTAATTGTGTTTTGAAAAGTGGTCTGTGCTATTCTTTTTTAGGAGTACAATAATCCATCTCTCCACTTTCGAACAGATTGACTAAAAAGTGTTGTGTTTCTTTTTAGTAGCACTTATCCTCTATTTTTTTTTAACCAAATGACGAAAACTCTAACATTTATTCTTTCTAATCATTGGTAAAAACTAGAGGACTTTTGAAAACATCATTGCTAACTCACAGTCTTTCACCAGCTGTTTCAATTCATAGTCATCATTAGGTTAATAAAGTTACTCTGTTCTCAAAGGCTGATGTTTCAAAGGCTCTATTGATATGGAGGGAGCAATAGGATCCATCATAATTGAATTGACAAAGCATCTCAGCTGTTACTCATTGTGATCCTATAAGGAAATCACCCCTCTAATGAACCATTCAGTTATTTTGAGAAATTTAGAACCTGGCAATTTTAACAAGAGAATCACTTTTCTGCTTGTAAGTTTTTAGAATATTGTGTTATAACAGGAAATGTCAGTTACTTTAAAATCAGTAACTGACAAGGGCTACTTTTTAATATTTTGTTGTGACTGTCTTTTGGCTCTTTCCTTTTGTTTTTTCTTAAGATTGATTTATTTATTTGAAAGGCAGAGTTACAGAGAGAAGAGAGCGAGAAAGAGATCTTCCGTCTGCTGGTTCACTTCCCATATGGCCACGGCAAAAGCCAGGAGCCCAGAGCTTCATCTGGATTTGCTGTGTGGTTGTCAGGGGCCCAAGCTCTCAGGCTATCTTCTGCTGCCTTCCCAGGCACATTACCAGGGTGCTGGATAGGAAATAGAGCAGCCAGGACTGTAACCAGTGCTCGTATGGGATGCCGGCATCACTGGTGGCAACTTATCCACTGTGCCACAAACCGGCCCCCTGTTTTCCTTTTTGGAAATATTTATTAGGTAGCAAGCAGATAATGTCATTCCTTTTTCTTACTGCTATGATAATTCTGTTACTTTTAAGGATTTTGGCATTTTTATGTCAAATACGATATCAGGCATAGTTTGCCTGACATTATAGATTCTTTCTTTATTTTGTCTGATTGATTTGGTATTTCCCAGATGACAATCAGCTTTGTGAGTCGAAATTACTCTGACAGTTTTGCATGTATAGCTCTTCTTCATGTGGCTTTTTATTTTAAAGCCATTGAGGTAGAAAGAGCCAAGAGTGTAAGTCGATGTAAATACTGGGGTGATTGATTATAAGAGTTCCATTAAAGTTAACAGAAGGGAGAAAATATACATCCACTCTTAGGAGTACAGAGAATCAGTAGCTGTTTTTCTTTTTCTTTGTTTTTTTTAAGAACTGAAGTGGAAAATGGAGGTGGCGGAGAAGGGGCAATTGTAGAAACAGCTGCCAGTCTTTCAGTCCCTGTGAGGAAAGTAACCTTGTGTTTGCCTCATTACCCCTTGGTCTCTGGGCTTTATTTTAACCATTCTAGTCAGGAAAGCTGCTCCCTACTCTGAATTGTTTTTCACTGAAAAATATACCTTCTCCACAATTTCCTTGTTTGTCATAGACTTTTTACACTTAGAGCTCTTGTTTCATCAGAAACAGCACAGCTGGTTGCCATCGATTCAGCCTCTGTGGGCTGGGATGACTGACTACAGTGGCCCAGATTCCTGTGTTAGTTACAGGGGTTCTCCACTCAGGGCAGCGTTTCCTTGCCTTTAGATAGCTGCCCCCAACTATCTAAACAATAATAACAAGTTAATATTTACTAGGCATCTCCTTGTTCCAAACATTATGCTAGATGATTTGAACATTTTGTGTTCCTTATCTTTATGGATGTTTTACAGATGAGGGACTTGGACCCAGACCCCGGCTGGCTGACTCCAAAGCCTCTGTACCTAACCCATCTGTCTCCTACCATGGTTGTTCAACATGTATTCTTTTTCCTGTCTTCCTCTCATAGGATGCTTTTTCTCTTAAGTGACTCACCCTAAGTTTGTTATGACTCAGGTTTGTAACTGTTTACATTACCATGTCTTCAGCTTAATCTCTTACTAGGTTACTGTACTGACTGAGCACCAGGAGACCTGAGATTTGCCTCCAGTTTCTTAGCTGTATTACCTTACAACTGTGTTACCTTAGATACAGTCTGCTTAGCAACCATATATTACCTGGTGGAAGGCAAGCTTTGTAGTAGACCTCTAAAGGCCTTTGCAGTAAGTTTTCCCAAAAAGTTTTCCATCCATAATACCACCTGTTGAGGAAACAATACTGGGAGAGGGATGAAGTGTTGAGAGCAGAGCTGTTTCAGAACTGCTGAAGGAGCTTTCTCAAAGTGTACATCCTCTTACTCCCATCCGTCTCAGAAGGGATTATCATCTCTCCTTACTCCTCCCTGCCAGCTACGTATGCAGCAGTTACTAGACTTTGATTAAAATGTTAGCTAACAAAATCCCTGCAGAGGGATGAATCAGGAAGGCAGAGGCAGCTCCCATGCTCAGGATACTTGCTGTGTGCAGGCAGGGTACTGGACATACTGCATGTATTATTTCACTTAATCCTCCACACAGCCCATGAGGTAAGCATTAGTGTTTTGTTGCTCGTACACTGTTAACAGTTATATTGCCATGCTTGCTTATCTGTTCCCAGTGCTGCACATTTGAGTTCTTTTTACAACCTCCCAAGGGACATCTTGGCATGGACTGATTCATGGCCTCTACAATAGCATGTACCTTGTAGACTTACAGTGTTAGTTGATGAAATAATCTCAAAAACAGGTAGTTGAAACAGTCTTATAGTTTGATAGTGTTTCCATATTGCTATCTGAAAAGGTTGAACAAAGTCAGTGTCACCACTGTTATATTTACATACATGTATACCCATGTTGAACATGGATTTTCACATGATTTGATATAACTTGTTGAGTAAAAAAACAATATTGAGCTCTCTGGCTATTTGGATTCTAAATACTTGTGGCCTTGTTTGTCCTTAATTTGAGACAGTCTGGTTTCTACTACCATATCACTAAAGTATGTCTTTTATGTATTCTTAAAGATTTATTAATTAATTTGAAAGTTACAGAGAGGGAGTGGGGGAAAGGTCTTTCATTTGCTGGTTCACTCCCCACATGGCCACAACGGCCGGGGCTCAGCCAGGCCAGAACCAGGAGCTTTTATCTGGGTCTCCCACATGGGTGGCAGGGGCCCAAGCACTTTGGCCATCTTTTGCTGCTTTTCCTAGGCTATTAGCAGGGAGCTGGATTGGAAGTAGAGCAGTGGAGACAAGTACAAGAACCCATGTGGGATCTCGATGTTGCAAGTGGCAGCTTTACCTGCTATACCACAATGCCAACCTCTATTCTTAAATTTTTTATTTATTTGAAAGGCAGAGAGAGCTGCCTTCTGCTGGTTCACTCCCCAAATGCCTGCAACTCAACCCGAGTCTCCTGCATAGATGGTTGAACGAATGACTTGGGCCATCACCTGCTGCCTCCCAGGAAGCTGGAATCAGGAGCTGAGCCAGGCACTCCTATGTGGGATACAGGCATCCCAAATGACAACTTAACCACTGGGCCAAATGTTCACCCCACTGAAGTATTTCTTACAAAAGTAAATAATTATCTCTTAAATAGCCAGTCCAATAGGAGACTTTGAGACATGTTTCCTCACCTCTTCACTGTATGCAGTGTTGTTGCTCAGTTCCTCTTCAGTGATTTTGGCTTCAGTAACACCTCCCTCTTATGTTTCTGATTATTCTTCACGATGGAGTTCCTTTTCCTGAAGATCCCTTGGCTGATCTGCCATGACCATCTTTGTTCCGCATTTCCACTCTTCCACCTTCTTTCTGCTGGTGTTGTTTATACTCCTAGCCTCATATAGCTCTGGGTCTGTGTTTGACTCAGACTTGCCTTGTGCTTCAGGGTCACACACCTAGCTGCTGGACTCCCATTTCCAGACAGTTCATGTTCAACAAATGCGAAATCAGATCCGGTGCTTTCCTTTCTCAGTCTGTTCCCTCCTGTCTTTCCTTTCTCAGGAAATATCAAAATCCTAAGAGGTTTTTTTTTTTTTTTTTTTTTTGCCAGGCAGAGTGGACAGTGAGAGAGCGAGACAGAGAGAAAGGTCTTCCTTTGCCGTTGGCTCACCCTCCAATGGCCGCCGCAGCCAGTGCACTGCTGCCGGCGCACCGTGCTGATCCGATGGCAGGAGCCAGGTTCTTCTCCTTGTCTCCCATGGGGTGCAGGGCCCAAGCACTTGGCCCATCCTCCACTGCACTCCCTGGCCATAGCAGAGAGCTGGCCTGGAAGAGGGGCAACCGGGACAGAATCCGGTGCCCCGACCGGGACTAGAACCTGGTGTGCTGGCGCTGCAAGGCGGAGGATTAGCCTAGTGAGCCGTGGCGCCGGCCAGTGTTATTTTTGATGTATTCTTTTGTGTTTTCTCAAAACATTTCTTCCTCTGTCACCTACATTTGTATCTCAGGTTTATTTAGTAGTAATAATTGTAATAGCTTCGTCCCAGTCTTCATACCTGCTCTTTGACCTGTGCTTAAGCTCTTACATTTATATTTATTTATTTACTTTATTTGAAAGGCAAAAAGGGAGAGAGAGGAAAACAGACTGAGAACCAAAGATCTCCCATACCTGCAACATCTGGGGCTGGGCAGGCCAAAGCTGGGAACCAGGAATTCAGTCCAGGTCTCCCATGTGGGCAGCACAGGGACACATCATCTGCTTCCTCCTAGGGTACACACATTAGCAGAAAGCTGCAATCAGAAGCAGAACCAGGACTCAAACCCAGGCACTCCCAATATGGGATGAAGGTGTCTCAGCCAGCATCCTAACCACTACACCAGACATCTGCTCTTGGTGTTTTTATAACATTTTCCACTTTAAATCCAATGTACCCTGTCTAAAATACTATCTGATCATGTTTTCCTCTTCTTGGAACCCTTCAGTATCACCCAACACCTAGGAGACAACTGATCTACTAAATGTAAACCTAGAGAATTTATGAAGCCCTGGAATCAGCATTTTAGAAGTCATCTGGGTTATTCCAATTTCAGCCAAATTTAAGGATTTTCAATTGTAAGATAAATTCCAGACTCTTTGTGTTTCATACAGGGTTGTATCCTACCTGTTTCGTTTCTCCAGCCATTCTTCCCCTTATAACTTATTCTTCAGCCATACTGTTCCAGAACACACTGTAACGTTGAATTTTTTCTGTACATTTTTTTGTACATACTGACCTCTGTCTTTAATCCTCTTTTACTCTTAACCACTTAAGTATATTATTTATTGTTCTAATCTCAATTCAGGTCAAGCCTGTAACTCTTCCATAGAATTCTTGATTCTTTGAGCAGTCACCATTTCATTTGTATACCTGTGCACACTATTGGGAAGTATTTATTTCACTGTATTTTTAGTTGTTTACATGTTCACCTTCACACAAGACTTTAGCTCGCTTGAATGCAATGATCTTGTAATAATCAGGCTGAGCCTAGTGCCTGACACAGTCTGCATGAACATTTATTGAAGGGAATCCAGATAAATAAGTATTTGCAAGTACATCAGATCCAGAAAACAAAACTACATTTGAAAACATCATTAGAGATTTCAAGCAATATGAAGATAATATGAAAAGTGAACTCAGAACATGAGGCTGCTAACTCTACAACTACCGCTATATATTTCTGTATCATGAGGCTTTATTTTGCTAATTACACTCCTGTCTAACCAGTATGACTACTAAAGGAAAAAAAAGGCGTGCTAGTATTTGGAAAATTAATGTACATTTGATTTCTAGGCTGGTGAATCAAAGACTTCTGGAAGTACAGTCACAAGTCGAAGAATTGCAAAAATCTTTACAGGATCACGGCTCAAAAGCAGAAGATGTAAGTTTTATTATGTCCCAGCCATGGCCAAAACTTCTACAATATTGAGAAAGGCTACAATTTTTATTTTTTATTTGATGATCTCTATTCAAATAACTTAGTATTGTATTTATTATAAAAATCAGAGTAGTTTCCTTTTACAACATTTTGTATAAAAGCCTAGACAGTACTTTATTGTCTTAGATTCAGTCTGTTGAAGTTCGTTTCAAGTTGTTAGCTAAGCGTAGACATTTGTAAGGTAGAAAATTTTAATGTAAACTTGATAATTTGGAAAATAATGCCGTCTCTAGATTTGAGTCCTGCTCTTCCCCCTTCACTCTCACCATTCTTTGGAGTCCCTGAGTGCTCTGCACATGTCTTCCTTGGCTTCGCGGGCCCAGACTTTCACCTGGAATATGCTATAGACAGTGAGCCAAGGACTGTACCTTCACTTCAGCATCTGACCATCTGACACAGTGCTTAGGTGACATGTAGTGCTCATCAGTCCCTGGCAAAGTATAAATCAGTCGTCTTTTTACATGTGCTTTGCATTTAATAAGCAATATGCATTACAGCTTACTTGTAAAGTGTTCAGGGAATAGGGTCAAAGGAGGAAAAATGGCATTTTAGTGACTGATCTTTTCTTCAGTCAGTTCTTTTGTTGTTATTTTTTTCCCCTGTTGCGAGTGTATTTGCTGTCAACTCTGGCATTTAAGTATAAATCTACTTGATTGTTTCCATTGACGATTGTTTTGGAGGATCAACTTCCAAATCATAGATACAGACAGTTACATCCAGCCTTACTAACATAAAAGAAAAGCAGTCAAAGAAGGGAAGTTGAGCATATCAATGGAAACTTGAAAATACTAGATATAAAATCTCACCAAGAACTTAATTTTTATCAGTTTCTCCAAATATACCTCTTGTTTCTATTGGCAACATGTTCTTTTTTCTGATATTGGTGATTTTTATTTTATCTCTTACTTATTACCAACATTTAAACTACCTTTGCCCTTATTAAAATGAAACTAGTTTGTAATGCCTTAGAAAAAACAGATGTTTCTATCTAAAATATGAAGACACAAAGAGGTGAAATAAAACCATCATTAATGTATTAAAATTCTAAACCTAATTATGAGCATATTAGAGATGAGCCCAAAAAGGTAACACTTCTGAAGTCATTGAAATCACTTTATCCCTAACCTGAGGTAAATGTAAATTCGTTCTGATCTCTAAAATTTGGAGGAGACTTTTTGATTTGCTAGGTTAAGGAAGGGAAGGGCATATAATATATGGGAGGTAACAGCAGTGAAACATCAGTGTTGGCTGAACTTCACCTACTGCTATGCTTTATTCTCCTTCACTAAAGCACAGATGAAGTAATGTACTTGAGAAGTGAGATGCCAGTCCTACCAAGTACTGGTTTTGTGATTAGTCAGCTGCCTAGATGCTAGTGAGACATCTTGCTCAAAGCCATGCAGATTTGGTGTTTTTGCCTCACTGTTCTCTCTCACTAACCTTCAGTGCTGCATCTCAGGCATGTGTATGCAGAGAGAACCTGCCAGATGGAATTGGTTCCCTCTGAAGAAGAACAACATAATTTCTGCCTGTTTCTGTTACCAAAAGCAAAGTCCTTTCATGTGACCAAGTCAGAGTAGGATGATTTGCACATTTTTATTATTTTTATGTCATTTGTTTTTAGCATGGAAGCAGAAAAGCATTGTTATATCCAGTCATGTGGATAATTTGAGCTAGCCACAGTATATAAAACTCCAGAGAACAAGACAGGATGAGGAGACCATAGAAGAAAGAAAAATGTACATTTCTGAAACAAAATGCGTATCTTTTACTTCTGTTCATGAATTACTAAATCAAATCGTTCCTTCTATTGGCTGCTGTGTTTGCTTCATACTAATATGTCCTCTCTGTCTCTTGGCATGGTTTCTGCTCAAGGCTATTGTAAGTATGGCTTCCTATTCATTTCTATATATTGAGCAGTTTTTAAATTTATACATGATCTGACATCACAGTTGATGGTATTGAAATTTTAAATTTAAGGCACTTTTATGCAAAATGCATATACTAGCTTTATTTGCCTTACAGATTTATGACCTTTTCAGTTAACATACTTAAAGGATATAAAAATCATAAAAAATTAAGCCAACGAGTAGAAGTATACTCTTGTTTTTGTTTTTGTTTCGGCTTTTCCCTCATCTGACTTCATTATGGCAACTCATATATAGAAGATATTGTGGTACTAGCTTCTTATCACAGTCTACTACATATTTTGATAGTAACAGTTGTCAGTT
Source organism: Oryctolagus cuniculus (assembly GCF_964237555.1). Taxonomy (NCBI): domain Eukaryota; kingdom Metazoa; phylum Chordata; class Mammalia; order Lagomorpha; family Leporidae; genus Oryctolagus; species Oryctolagus cuniculus. Next base: position 93,068,354 of record NC_091433.1, read on the forward strand.
TGGAGAGGCATTGTGGCATAAGAAACGTGAAAGTGAAGACTATGCACAGCCTTTGGAGTCTGGCAGACCTGGCTGTTCATCTGGGTCTGTCCCTTAAACACTACTAAATATTGTTTAGCCTCATCTCCTTCAATTGTTAGACGGGGCCAATATGACACAGTGTTGTGAGATTTGCGTAAGACAATGTGAATGGCTTGCTTTAGTGCTGACTCTGGCATATTAACGATACATTTAATTTTTTAGAAATATATTATCTCAGTTAAAATTAATGGTGCTAGAGGTAATGAAAATATAAGTATAAAAATAAAGCTAATGGTTCTTTAAAAAGTATTTACACGTTGCTGTCTGTACTAAAGAAGAAACAAGCAGTAGTCAAAAGGTAATAGAGCTGTTATCTTGGTATATTTGGGGGAAGCAGTGATATAGGAGACTCTGGTTCACTGATAGGCTGTGGTTAACATACTGAGCAAGGAAGTGGATTTGAAATCTCCTGGAGCTGAGTTAGTATGCACTTGAATAAATAGTTACTGGTAGCTGTTATTAAAAGGCAACTGAAAATTAAAGAACGTGGCATGAAGGATATTTTTCCCTCATTGCTGCTATGAATTGCTGGGACAGTTTGTCTATACTAATTGGAGTTTTACTGTATTAATTGTTTAACTATTTTTCTCAGAATGAAATGTTTCATAAAATTCATTAATACCTACCTTACAAGTATTTAATTATGAAACTGAGCAATCCTATAAAGAATGGCTTTATTGTTGGTCAGCTTTTATTTCCTGCTTTTCAGGAGAATTTTTTCTTTTTTTTTCAATACCCAGTCAGAGCTGCATTTTCCAGCATCTTAAAAATGTGTGCATATACCATCCTTCATATTTGCATACCATTGTATAAATGATTTGCAACCTATGCATATTCATAAATCACTGGTTAAGTCAGTAAGTCTGGAAATTGAACCAAGACTTTATTGTGCAAGGAAAGCAATAAAACAGATGAACAATGTCTTAGGAAAAGCCTGTTGCTGTTAAGAGTATTCCTTGCCTGTTGAATCCAGTAATATTAAATGTATACTTAATATGTGATTTTTTCATTCATTTCTTTGACTACAAAGAATGCAAATATCCAGTTTCTGGATATTTTATACTGATTGCTCCTACTTATGGGCTGCCTTCTTCCTTAATTAAAGAGAATTAAACTGATACATGGTGTGTTTTGAACTCTTTGACCAAAGAAATTACTGAGGGCTTACTAAATGTCAGTTATTACCGTACTCTTAATTTTTAAAAAATTATTTACTATTTAAAATTCTATGTAATAAGTTAATTTTCATTTTCCATTTTCAGTCAGTTCTTCTAAAAAAGAAGCTTGAGGAACACCTGTAAGTATGACAGCTGTTGAAGCTTGCTCTTTTGCTGTGGAACCTCAGTGCTTGTGTCCGGTGGTTATGGAGGCGGTAGTCAGTGGCACAGCAAGGAGCAGAGAATTGAAAGCGAGTGGACGGTGTCCAGAGGGTTGTCCCCGCCCCGGGTTCTCAGGTCAAAACAACTGCATTAGCACCATTCTCTCACAGAGACACGAAGAGACTTGTGTCTTCCTGATGTATGTATGATCAGGTCAGGGATCGGAGACACTCAGAAGTCTTTTTCTATAAGGGCCCCGTAGCGATGACTGTCGACTGCCGGCCCCAGTCTGCATCACAGCTACCAGCGCTGTGGCTGTGGCTGTGACTGTGGCTTGAAAGCTGCTGGGATGGACAGGAACTGGCAGTGTGACTGCTACAGTAGGACTCCCTCTGAGGGACAGGCAGCCGGCTAAGCCAGCCTGTGGGCTGTAGTGAAGTGTGGCTAGCTGAATCTTCGGCCTTAAGCAGATTTTCGAACATTTTCTTGAATTACAACCAAGTAGGACTTCCTCATCTAAATGATGAAATATAGTCTAAAATGTCCACATTTGTTTCTTCCTGAAGACAGTGTTAGGAAACTTCATAATTTTTCTTGCACTGAGAACAACCTCTATCCTTCCTGTCACATTTGAGCCAAGCTCCTTGCAGGCTCTGAAGACAGAGTGACCTTGAACTGTCAAAGTGTTCCACTGTCACACTCTGCTAAACTAGCACAGGGATAATTTCTACTTGTTCTGCTGCGAGTGGAAAGAAATCCCGGAACAGTGTGCCATTTGAATGCGTGGATTCCTGATGTCCAGAATATCCAGAATTTCTGTTCAGTATTTTCATACTGCAGCTGACTGAAGAAAGGGAAGCCATGGGTAAGGGGGACAGGTGTATGTCCATCTTCACCTGCCCGCTGATAAGGACACCAGTCGCTGGATCTAGGGCCAGCACTGATCCAGTATGACCTCCTCTTTCCCATTTACATCCAATTTCCAAGTAACACCACCTTCACAAGTACTAGGGGTAAGATCCTCAGGTTACTTTTTTGGGAAAAACAGTTAAAACCCCCTCCCCCTCCACATCACAAACAGTTGTCTCAAAAGATAGTCAATCTCAGATGGCCCAGGTGGCTGGGTCTCTGCCCCCGACATGGGAGACCTGGATGGAGTTCTAGGCGTCCAGCTTTGTCCTGGCCCAGGGTCAGTTGTTATGGCCATTTGGGGAGTGAACCAGCAGATTGGAAATTTGTGTGTGTGTGTGTGTGTGTATCTGTAACTCTGCCTTTCAAATAGATTAATTAAATCTTTATTTTTAAAAACTAGTCTATCATACAAATTTCAAAAACATTGGAGACCACTTTAAACATACCAAATTGGTAAAAAAAAAAAATTTAAGATCAGACTTAGTAACTGCTGCTGAAGATGTTGAACGATGCTAGGTCTTATCCGCTGCCAGTAGCAGTATTCATCAGTTCATTTAATAAACTTGGACACACATATATTCAGTTCTGTATATGCCATAGATATTTAGAAATACTGCTCTCTGTGTGTAGTGAGAGATAGAGAAGTAATTGTGGGAAAATATGATCGGTAAACACAGAACAGCAAAAACAAGACAAATATCCACTAGTTGGAAAGTGATAGAATGAGGTAAATTTAAACAATAGAACAGCATTCATTGGTGAAAATGTGTAAACTGAGCTAACATCAACATAGATGACTTAAGAACAAGTGTCATAAAGGATCCAAGTCAGGGTCATCCTTAATGAGTGATGGGTAAAGTAACAGTTGGGTAAAACTAAGCAGTACTGTATTCAAGGATAACACATAGGTAATAAAACCATCAGGAGAATGATTAAAAATCTAGAGTTTGATGGCAGACATTTGGCCTAGCAGTTAAGAAGCTGGTTGGGAGGCCTGCATCTCACATCAGAGTGCCTAGGTTCGAATTTAGCTCCTGGTCCCAATTCCAGTTACCTGCTGATGCATACCTTGGGAGGCAGCAGGTGAAGGCTCAAGTGTTGGGTCCCTGCCACACATGTGGGAGATCTGAATTGAGTTCTCAGCCTCCTGGCTTTGGCCTGACCCAGCCCTGGCTGCTGCAAATATGGGGAAGAGGGAGAGCTTTCTCTCTGTCTGTCTCTTTTTCTCTCACATAGTTTTTCTTCAAAATCGTGGACGTTAAGAAGAGGTTTCAGACACGTGTAGCTCCTAGGGTTTGGGGATAATTTCTATTTCTAAACACAGTGGTGATTCACTGGTGTTGGGTTTTTGGTTGTTTCAGGGTTGCTTAAGAGAGTTCTTATTTATTTATATGTTAACAGAGATACACAGACAGAGGTCTTCCATCCACTGGTTCACTCCCCAAATGCCCACAGCAGCTGGGTCTGGGCCAGGCAGAAGCCAGGAGCCCAGAACTCAGTCCAGGTCTCACACGGGTGGCAGGAACCCAACTATTTGAGCCATCACCTGTTGCTTTCCAGTGTGCATCTCAGGAGGAGGCAGGAATTGGAAGTGGAGCCAGGACTTGAACACAAGCACTCTAATATGGAGTGCAAGTGTCCAAGTAGACAACGCCTACCCCAGGGGCGTGGTTTTTTTTCTTCTCCCCCTTTATATTGTATATTATATTTATATTGAATCTGGTACATCACGTGTCACACATGTTACACCCATAATAATAATTTATTGAAAGAGAATAAGGTTTGTGAAAGTATTAGGCATAGAAAAATCATAAATAGGCCTAACAGAGCACTCAGTTTATCTTCCAGTTTTTACAACCTTTTTTCCAGCTCATGCAATATAAATATAGTGTGACACTAAATACTATAAAACGACAATGACACATATAAAAACTAGGAAAGAAACTTGCTGTCTGCCAATTATTTCTTTTATATTCAGATATTACACAGAGTAAAAACATTAAAAAGTTCCTAAATTCATAGCTTGCAGAATGTTAACCTACATAATTCAGATCAACATGGTCCCAGCGACCCAGCAGAATGCTCGGTCCTCCCTGCTGCTGATTGGTCTTGGCCCTAGCCTAACATTCTGCTGACATCTGGCACTTACATTAAGTTTCAAAATTCATATAAATGTAATCCCACAGTACTCTCCTTTGTACTTCCTTTGTTCAGCATTATTCTCATATTTATGTGGTTGCATGTATCATTAGTTCATCATTTTTTATTGATTCCATTGTATATTTAGAACTTCATTTTTTTTACAACAAGATTTGCCATTGTAAATCCTCTCCAAAGTTTTAAATTTAACTTTTTACAGTATCCTTATTCTTCAAAAAAATAAAGATCTATACTTTCTTACACAGGCTTAAATGAAAGAAGTGACTATTGTCCCAAGTGAAAGAGGAAATTTTTGTCTTTATTGTACAGTTAACTTTAACATATTATTAAATTTGTGTCAATTAGTCTTTCATATTTGTTTCATAGCACTTTGGAGAACTGCAAATGTACTCCAGATATATGGATCTTAGACCTTTACTTTGAATCAAAAACAAAAACACTAGATGACACAGTATTGCATGTTTTGTTACAGAGAGAAGCTGCATGAAGCCAATAATGAATTGCAGAAGAAGAGAGCCATTATTGAAGATCTTGAGCCAAGGTTTAACAATAGTTGTGAGTATTTCCTCATTAGCATAGTTTGTTTTGCAGTTAATTAATTAATTTTTTCTCCCAGAAAACTTTTATTTAAAGAATGCAAATGTCATGCTTTTCATAAATACAACTTTAGGAATATAGTGATTCTTCCCACCATTCTTGCCCTCCCATTCAGACTCCCACCCATCTTCCTTCTCTCTCTCCTATTCTCATTATTTTTTACTAAGATCTATTTTCAATTAACTTTATACACATACAATTAACTCTACACTAAGTAAAAAGTTCAACAAATTGTATGAGAAAGAAAAACTGTTCCTCAACCATGGAGACAAGGGCTGTTCAAAGTCATTTTTTCTCATAATGTTAATTTCACCCACACAGACACACAAAGTATAAAGTACTGTTTGAAGACTGGTTTTACCGTTGATTCTCTTAGTGTAACTCGTTAAAGACAGAGGTCCTACATGGGGAACAAGTACACAGTGACTCCTGTTGTTGATTTAACAATTAACACTTTTATTTATGACATCAGTGATCACCCGAGGTTCTTGTCATGAGCTGCCAGGGATATGGAAGTCTCTGAGTCCACAAAGTCTAACATTATTTAGACAAGGCTGTAATCAAAGTGGAAGTTCTCCCTTCAGAGAAAGGAAGATGGCCCCTTCTTTCCACTGAGATCTCATTCACAGAGATCTTTCATGCAGGTCATTTTTTGCCACAGTGTCTTGGCTTTCCATGCCTGAAATACTTTCATGGGCTTTTTAGCCAGATCCAAATGCCTTAAGGGCTAATTCTGAGGCCAGAGTGCTGTTTAGGGTGTTTGTCATTCTATGAATCTGCTGTGTGGCCTGTTTCCCATGTTGGATCGTTCTCTCCTTTTTAATTCTATTATTATTAGCAGACACTTGGTCTTATTTATGTGATCCCTTTGATACTTAATCCTATCTTTATGATCAGTTATGAATTTAAACCGATCACTTTACTTAGTAAGATGGCATTGGTACCTGCCAACTTAATGGGATTTGGAGTCCCATTTCAAGTTTTTAGCTTTACCCTTAGGGGTAAGTCCCAAGGAACATGTGCCAAACTATACACTTCCTCCCTCTCTTATTCCCACTCTTACTTTTTTTTTTTTTTTTAACAGGTAGAGTTAAACAGTAAGGGAGAGAGAGAGACAGAGAAAGGTCTTCCTTTCTGTTGGTTCACCCCCGTCCCCCCACAATGGTCACTACGGCCGGTGCTACGCCAATTCGAAGCCAGGAGCCAGGTGCTTCCTCCTGGTCTCCCATGCGGGTGCAGGGCCCAAGCACTTGGGCCATCCTCCATTGCCCTCCCGGGCCACAGCAGAGAGCTGGACTAGAAGAGATGCAACCAGGACAGAATCCGGTGCCCCGACCGGGACTAGAACCTGGGGTGCCAATGCCACAGGCAGAGGATTAGCCAAGTGAGCCACGGCACCAGCCTCCCACCCTTACTTTTAACAGGGATCAATTTTCTATTGGATTTAAACACATAAAAATAATTCTGTTTTAAGTAAAGAGTTCAACCAATGGTATTAAGTAAAAAAAGAACTTGCTAAAAAAGAATAAAATAGTAAGCTATTCCTTGACAGTCAGGACAAGGGCTGATCAAGTCATTGCTTCTTGTAGTGTCAGTTTCACTTCTACAGGTTTCCTTTTAGGTGCTCAGTTAGTTGTTATAGGTCAGGGAGAACATATATTTGTCCCTTTGGGACTGGCTTATTTTATTAAGTATGATATTTTCCAGAATCATCCATTTTGTTGCAATGGCTGGATTTCTTTTTTTTTTTAACCACTGTATAGTATTCCATAGAGTACATGTCCCATAATTTCTTTATCCAGTCTTCCATTGACGGACACTTTAGGTTGATTCCATGTCTTAGCTATTGTGAACTGAGCTGCAATAAACATGGAGGTGCAGATAGCTCTTTTATTTGCCTATTTCATTTCCCTTGGATAAATTCTGAGGAATGGAATGGATGGGTTGTATGGTAGGACTATGTTCAGATTTCTGAGGTATCTCCAAACTGTCTTCCGTAGTGGCTTTACCAGCTTGCATTCCCACCAACAATGGATTAGGGTACCTTTTTCCCCACATCCTCGCCGTTTGTTGTTTGTTGATTTCTATATGAAAACCATTCTAATGGGAGTGAGATGAAACCTCATTGAGGTTTTGATTTGCATTTCCCTGATGGCTAGTGATCCTGAGCATTTTTTCATGTGTCTCTTGGCCATTTGGATTTCCTCTTTTGAAAAATATCTGTTTAAGTCCTTTGCCCATTTCTTCACTGGGTTGTTTGTTTTTGTTGTTGTTGTTGTTGTTGTTGTGGAGTTTCTTGATCTCTTTGTAGATTCTGGTTATTAATCCTTTATCAGTTGCATAATTTGCAAATATTTTTTCCCATTCTGTCGGTTGCCTCTTCACTTTCCTGTTTCTTTTGCAGTACAGAAACTTCTCAATTTGATGTAATCCCAATTGTTAATTTTGGCCTTGACTGCCTGTGCCTCTGGGGTCTTTTCCAAGAAGTCTTTGATTATGCCAATATCTTGCAGTGTTTCTCCCATGTTCTCTAAGAATTTGATGGTGTCAGGTTGTAAATTTAGATCTTTAATCCATGTTGAGTGGATTTTTGTGTAAGGTGTAAGGTGGGAGTCTTGCTTCATTCTTCTACATGTGGAAATGTATTTTCCTAGCAGCATTTGTTAAATAGACTGTCCTTGCGCCAGGGATTGGTTTTCGCTCCTTGGTCAAATATAAGTTGGTTGTAGAAGTTTGGATTGATTTCTGGTGTTTCTATTGTATTCCATTGGTCTATCCATCTGTTTCTGTACCAGTACCATGCTGTTTTGATTATAACTGCCCTGTAGTAGTATGTCTTTAACACTGATATTGTGATGCCTCCGGCTTTGTTTTTTGTTGTATGAGATTTTGTAAACTATTCAGGGTCTCATGTGCCTCCATATGAATTTCAGCATCATTTTTTCCAGATATGAGAAGAATGTCTTTGGTATTTTTATTTGTATTGCATTGAATCTGTAAATTGCTTTTGGAAGGATGGACATTTTGATGATACTGATTATTCCAATCCATGAACATGGATGATTTTTTCCATTTATTTGTATCTTCTTCTATTTCTTTCTTTAATAATTTGTAATTCTCATCATAGATCTTTGACATCCTTGGTTAAATTTATTCTAAGGTATTTAATTTTTCTTGTAGCTATCGTGAATGAGATTGATCTTAGAAGTTCCTTCTCGGGGCCAGCACCATAGCACAGTAGGTTAATCCTCTGCATGTGGCACCAGCATCCCATATAGGTGCTGGTTCTAGTCCCATCTGCTCCACTTCCAATTCAGCTCTCTGCTATGGCCTGGGAAAGCAGTACAAGATGTTCAAGTCCTTGGGCCCCTGCACCCATGTGGCAGACCTGGTAGAAGCTCCTGGCTCCTGGTTCCTGGCTTCGGATTGGCACAGCTCCAGCTGTTGCAGCCAGTTGGGGAGTAAACAAACGGATGGAAGACCTTTCTCTCTCTCTCTTCCTCTCACTATCTGTAACTCTACCTCTCAAATAAATAAATAAAACCTTTAAAAAAAAGAGTTCTTTCTCATCCATGGCATTGGCTTTGTATACAAAGGCTGTTGATTTTGTGTATTGAGTTTATATCCTGCTACTTTACCAAACTCTTCTATGAGTTCCAGTAGTCTCTTAGCGGAGTCTTCTAGATGCTCTCTATATTTAGAATTATGTAGTCTGCAAAGAGAGATAGTTTGACTTCCCCCTTCCCAATTTGTATCCCTTTGATTTCTTTTTCTTGCCTAATGGCTCTGGCTAATACTTCGAGGACTATATTGAACCACAGTGTTGAAAGAGGGGATCCCTGTCTGTTACCGAATCTCAGTGGGAATGCTTCCAACTTTTCCCCACTCAGTAGGACACTGGCCATGGGTTTGTCATAAATTGCATTGATTGTGTTGAGGAATGTTCCTTCTTTACCCAATTTGTTAAGAGTTATCATCATGAAAGGGTGTTGTGTTTTATCAAGTGCTTTCTCTATATCTATTGAGATGAGCATATGGTTTTTGTTTAGCAGTTTGTTAATGTGCTGTATCACATTGATTAATTTGCAAATGTTGATCCATCCCTGTATAGCAGGGATAAATCCCACTTGGTCTGGGTGGATGATCTCTCTGAAGTGTTGTTGAATTCTATTGGATAGAATTTTGTTGAGGATTTTTACATCTGTGTTCATCAGAGAAATTGGTCTGTAATTCTCTTTCTCTGTTGCATCTCTTTCAGGTTTAGGAATTAAGGTGATGCTGTCTTTATAGAATTTCAGAGGATTCTCTCCCTTTCAGTTGTTTTGAATCACTTGAGAAGAACTTAAACGTCTGGTAGAACTCAGCAGTGAAGCCATCTGGTCCTGGGGTTTTCTTAGTTGGGTGGGGCTTTATTACTGATTCAATTTCCGTCTTGGTTATGGGTCTATCTTCATGGCTCAATTTTAGGTAGGCTGTATGTGTCCAGGAATCTTTCCATTTCTTCTTGGTTTCCCAGTTAGCATACAGTTCTTTATAGTAATTTCTGATGATTCTTTTTATTTCTGTGATGTCTGTTGTTATATTTTCTTTTTCATCTCTGATTTTATTGATTTGGGTCTTCTTTCTCCTTTTTTTGGTTATTTGGGCCAATGGTGTGTCAATTTTGTTTATTTTTTCAAAACACCAGCTCTTCGTTTTGATGATCTTTTTTTACTTCGGATTCAATTTTGTTGATTTCTTCACTAATTGTAATTATTTCTTTTCTCCTCTTAGTTTTGTATTTGGTTTGCTGCTGGTTTTCTAGATCTTTGAGATCATTGATAGTTCATTTTTCGGGTGCCTTTCCAATTTCTTGATGTAGGCACCAAATGCTATAAACTTTCCTCTTAACACTGCTTTTGCTGTTTCCCCTAAGTTTTGTTTTTTTTTGTTTGTTTGTTTGTTTTTTGGAAGGCAGAGTTAGACAGTGAGAGAGAGAGAGACAGAGAGAAAGGTCTTCCTTTTCCTGTTGGTTCATCCCTCAATGGTCGCTACGGCTGGCACGCTGCGGCCGGCGCACCACGCCAACCCAAAGCCAGGAGCCAGGTGCTTCCTCCTGGTCTCGCATGCAGGTGCAGGGCCCAAGCACTTGGGCCATCCTCCACTGCCTTCCTGGGCCACAGCAGAGAGCCGGACTGGAAGAGGAGCAATCAGGACAGAATCTGGCACCCCAACCGGGACTAGAACCCGGGGTGCCGGCGCCGCAGGCGGAGGATTAGCTGAGTGAGCCACGGCTCTGGCTCCCATAAGTTTTGATATGTTGTGTTGTTATCTTCATTTGCTTCTAGAAAGCTTTTGATTTCTTTTTTGATTTATTTTATGACTCACTATCGATTTAGGGCCATGTTGTTCAGTATCCATCTGTTTTCATATGTTCTAGAGATTCCCGAGTTGCTGATTTCCAGCTTCATTCCACTGTAATCTGATAAAATGCGTGACGTGAATTTGATTATTTTGAATTTGCTGAGACTTGCTTTATGGCCTAGTATGTGATCAATCCTAGAGAAAGTTCTATGTACTACTGAGAAGAATGTCTATTTTGCAACTGTAGGATGAAAAGTTCTGTAGGTATCTGTTAGGTCCATTTAATCTACAGTCTTGATTAAATCTGCTGTTTCCTTGCTGATTTTCTGTCTGGTTGGTCTGTCCACTGCTGTAAGTGGGGTATTGAAGTCCCCCATTATATTGTATTGGACTCTATGTCTCCCTTTAGATCCCTTAACATTTCTTTTAAGTACTTAGGTATCCTGTCATTAGGCGCATATACATTTATAATAGTTATATCTTCCTATTGAATTGATCCCTTAATCATTACTTAGTGCCTTTCTTTGTCTCTTTTAACAATTTTTGTGTTAAAGTCTATTTTGTCTGATATTGGGATGGTTATACCAGGTCTTTTTTGGTTTCTGTTGGCATGGAGTATCTTTTTCCATCCTTTTACTTTCAGTCTGTTTGCATCTGTGTTGGTGAGACGTGTTTCTTGTAGGCAGGAAATAAATGGGGTTACTTCACTGTGATGATCATTTCTGGTCATGTCTATTAGGAGTTCTATGTGTTTCCTGTACTTGGACATCCTTTTCTTTTTCCAAATTAGGGAAGTTTTCTGGTATTATTTCACTAAAAAGTCCTTTTAATCCATTATCTCTTTCCAAGCCTTCAAGAACTTCTAGAACCCGTATGTTGAGTTGTTTGATAGCATCCTGTAGATTCCCAATAGTGTTTTTTAGTTTTCTAATTTCCTCTTCTTGTTTTTTGTTTGTATAATTTCCTGTGTTTGTCTTCTAAGTTCAATATTCTTTCTTCTGCTTCACTGATTCTGTTGTTAAGGCTTTCCACTGTATTTTTTATTTGTTCTATTAAATTCTTCATTTCGTTTTAATTTCTCTTTAAGATTTCAATTTCATGAGAGAAACTTTATTCTGTATCCTGCACGGATTTCAGTAGTTCATGCATTTGCTTCTGATTACTTCAGTGTAATCTTATGATCAATTTTTTGAATTCCATTTCATGCATTTCTTCCATCTCATCATCTTCACAATCTAGTATTGAAGTGTCATGTTCTTTTGGGGGCATCATTTTGTCGCTCCCCGTCTTCGTGGAGGAACGACACAGGACCCTGCACTGTTCTTTCGTCTGCTCGGCCCTCCCCGGGTTTGCTGCTGGTTCTTCCCGGGTTGGCTACCATCCCTTCCACCTCCGTGGAAGGGCGGTTCCCCCTGGCCACTTTCCCCACTTCCGCAGGGGAGCGGCACACCGCCGGCCGGCTCTCTCGGGGGCTGCCCAGGTGTTCCTTCAGGTAGATGTTCCCCTTAGATGTTCCTGGTGCATGTTGTCTCTCTCCTCCTTTATAGTCCTCTTCCACCAATCCCAACTCTGCTACCCACACGCCGAGTACGCTGCTCTCCTCCAATCAGGAGTAAGTCCTACAGTTTATTGGTTGAACTGGAGGCAGCTGTGTAGAAGCTGTTTCTCCCTTCTCAGCGCCATATTGTGGGAGAGCAGATGCACAGAACAAGTCTTAATTCCAGTAACTTAGTCTAGTCCGAGTTGCTTCCGCACAATTTTGTCCTCCTTATTCTTGTTTCTTGAATTGGTGTATTTGTTGTTCAGCATTTGTGGAGATACTCGTTGTTTTCTTGTTGTTGTTGTTGTTGTTGTTTTGGTTTTGGTTTTTTTTTTTTTGTTTGTTTTTTTTTTGCTTTGGTGGCTTTTATCTTTGTACTATGACTCTGTAGATAAGTGGAGTTTCTGCATTCAGTGACTATCTAGAGGCTTGTAGTGGGTGTGGCGAGGGAAGCTCTATTCAGTTCTCCAGGGTGAAGGGCATATCTAAGGTGACACACCCAGGTTTGGGGGGAGGGTAAATTTCTTTCTCTCTCTTTTTTGTTAATCAGAAGGGAAGTTTATTCTTAGCTGAGCTCCTCTCCTCAAAGGAGACCAGTGCCTGTTCATTAGCCCCCAGTGGGTATAATATTCATCCACTTTGCCCTAAGAACCACACAAAGGATCTGTACAATGCTCAGAGTAAGTTCAGATTCCCCAGCAATGTTCCTCACCAGGTAACCAGGGAGCCCTGATCATGTGGAGCCTCCCACAGTGACTGCCCAAAGTTCCAGCCACACCATGAGTCCCCCGACACAGCCTCAGTTTTTTTCACAGTCCCTACACAGAAGCCCAGTCACGAGCTCCCAGCCCTCTGTTAGTTCTCCCCACCAGAGTTAGGAGTGTCCACTAGGCTGGTTGCTGGGTGCAGACATGAGCTGGAGCAGCTGTTAGATATGTCCAAAATGGTACCCACTCTATTGGCTTATTATAGAATGCCATTTAAAGTGATCGGGGAGAGAAACGTGTGCTTCCTTTTGTTTTTCTCCTCTAGTTTGGCAGGTAAACTATCCTTCATGGGGCTCCAAGCCTGATTCCCTCTAGGCTCTTCCTGTAACTTTAGCACCAGTGGCTTGGGCTGCTGCAGTCTGGTCTCACCTCACTTTCCAACGCTGGTGTGTTGGCTCTGGGCTTCTGGAGTTGGGTTGTAGGCGGCGCCCACGCCCTCCATGTAGGTCTACTGTGTACCTCTAATTTGAGTAGAGTTTCTGCTGCCGTTTTCTCCCTAACTCTTCTCTGAGACTGCACTCTCTCTACTTTTTTTAAACTATCTTCTCCTGGACTAGAGCAGTAAGCTCCCTCCATACTCTGCCATCTTGCAACTTCTCCCATCCTTACACTTTCACTCTGCGGGTACCTTTATTGGAGAGATGTGTTTCTTGTAGGCAGTAAATAGATGGATTTTGTAGTTTAATTCATTCAGCCAGTCTATCTTTTAACTAGAGAGTTGAGGCTATTTACATTCAAGGTGACTATTGAAGAATAATGATTTGGCCCTGCCATTTTCCGTAAATATTCCTATTGTTTACTTTGATTTCCTTTGTATTTTTACTTGGAGATTTTTTGCCTTTACCTTATTTCATAGTGATGACTGTGTTTCTGTTTTTTCTGTGTAGCACATCCTTAAGCATCTTTTGTAAGGCTGGACAATGGTGACAAATTCACCTTCATTCATAAATAGCTTTGCAGGGTACAGTATCCTGGCTTGACAGTTTTTTTCTCTCTTTTTTTTTTTATTTATTTTTATTTTTTTTATTTATTTATTTTTTATTTTTGATAGGCAGAGTGGACAGTGAGAGAGAGAGACACAGAGAGAAAGGTCTTCCCTTGCCGTTGGTTCACCCTCCAATGGCCGCCGCTGCAGCCGGCGCACCGCGCTGATCCGATGGCAGGAGCCAGGATCCAGGTGCTTTTCCTGGTCTCCCATGGGGTGCAGGGCCCAAGCACCTGGGCCATCCTCCACTGCACTCCCGGGCCATAGCAGAGAGCTGGCCTGGAAGAGGGGCAACCGGGACAGAATCCAGCGCCCCAACCGGGACTAGAACCCGGTGTGCCGGCGCCGCAAGGTGGAGGATTAGCCTATTGAGCCACGGCGCCGGCAGTTTTTTTCTCTTAATAGTTGGAACATATCTCTCCATTCTCTCCTACTTGTAAGGTTTCTGATGAGAAGTCTGCTGTGAGTCTAATTGAAGATCTTCTGAAAATAATCTGGTGTTTCTCTCATTCACATCTTAGAATCTTTTCTTTATGTTTTCTTGTGGAGAGTTTGACTACAGTGTGTCATGGTAAAGATCTTTTCTGGTCATGTCTGTTAGGAATTTGTGCTTCCTGTACTTGGATGTCCCTTTCTTTCTCCAAATTAGGGAAGTTTTCTGTTACTATTTCACTAAAAAGGCCTTCTAATCCTTTCTCTCTTTCCAAGCTTTCAGGAACTCCTAAGACTTGTTTTGGGTCACTTGATAGTATCCCATAAATCTTTTACACTGTATTTTAGTGTTTTAATTTCTTCTTCTTTATTTTGGTCTGAGTGTAAAATTTCCAGATTGTCTTCTAACTCAGATATTCTTTCTTCTGCCTTATTGAGTTGTATTGAAATCTTCATTTCCAGTATTTGTTTTGATTTCTCTTTAGAATCTCAGTTTCATGGAAAAAACTTCATTCATGTCATGTACAGATTTCTTTATTTCATTAATTTGCTTCTGATTACTTCTAAGTAATCCTATGATCAATTTTTAGGATTCCATTTCTGGCATTTCATCAACCTCTTCACATTCCAGCATTGAAGTATTGCGTTCTTTTGGGAATGTCATGAGTCTTCTTTATTCTTCTTTCTTGAATTGCTGTGTTTATTATTCGATGTTTGTGGAGATACTTGTTGGTTTCTTCTTTGTTTTCTCCCTGTTAGGATTTTATGTTTGAACTGGGCCTCTGTGGATTAGTGGAGTATCCACTCTTTCAGTGAATACCCAGAGGCATATGCTGGGTGTGATCAGGGAGTTTTGTTCAGTGCTCCAGAGTGAGAGGAGTGTCCAAGGTGGCACCCAACTTGGGCATGATAAATCTCTCTGTTTTTTTTTTTTTTCACCTGAGGGGAGGCTTGTTCTGCTCTGTTGGCTTAGTGTCAGGCTCACCTCCTCTCTTCAAAGGAGAGCAATGCCTGGGCGCTAGCCACAATGGGTGCAGTTTTCATCCACACTGCCACAAGAACCACACAGAGGATCCATGCAGTCCTCAGTGTGAACATGGATCCTGCAGCAATGACCCTCACCAGGGAATCAGGGATGCCTGAGCATGTGGAGCTGCCCACAGTGATTGCCAGAAGTGCCAGTCACACCTGCCGTCTTCCCATGTAGCCATAGTTTTTTCATAGTCCTGGCATACAAGGCTCCCACATCTCCTGTCAATTCTCCCAGCCAGACTCAGGCGTCTCCTCTTCTGCTAGTTACTGGGCAAGCAGACATGAGCTGGCCCTCTTTCAGTTTGTTACAGGACACCAGTGCCTGGAAATTGGGAGATAGAAACATGCCCGCTTTTTCCCTCTAGATTGGCAGGAACACTGTCCCCTACAAGGCTCCAAGCTGGACTCATGCCAGACTCTTCTCTCAGCTTTATTTTCAGTGGTTTGGGCTGCTGCATTCTGGTCTCACCTCACTCCATAGCTGGTACCTAGGCTATCGGCTGCAGGGGTTCAGAGTCTTGCACGTCCACAGCCTCCATGTAGATCCGCTCTGTCCCTCTAATTTGCTTGGAGTTTCCTCTGCCTTCTCCTTACCTCTTCCCAGAGACTGCACTCTCTCCACTTTCTTTTAACTATCTTCTTCTAGACTAGAGCAGTATGCTCCGCCATCCTGACCTCTCTTCTGCAGTTAATTTTCATTAACATAGTTTTAAATTGGGTTAGCCATCAACTACCCTAATGATAATGAGTTTATATAAAATTGTTTCTTTTAGAAGAGGCCCTACTTTGTATTCCAGGAGTTAAAAAATTAGCTTGACTTACAGAATGAGTATATAATCACCTTATATGTCTTAAATTTCTAATTATACTTAAGAATTTTTCCTTAACTGTAAATTCTAATGAATATATGAAGTTCAATTTTTTTTTTGGTAGAATGACAGCTCCCATCTGCTGGTTCACCCTCCAAATGTATGCAATGGTTGGGACTAGATAGGACTAAAGCCAGGATCAGTGAATTCAGTCTGATTCTACCACATGGGTAGGGACCTGGTTGGTTAAACTATCGCCGCTGCATCCTTGGGTCTACATTAGCAGGAAACTGGAGTCAGGAGCTAAACCTGGAAATTGGATCCAGATGATCCAGTGTAGGACACTGCTGTTCTAACCCATGTTTTAACTGCTGGGCTAAACACCAATGTGTGAGGTTAGATACTTTCATAGTGTAGTTGGATGTAAGTCAGCCATACTTGTGCTTCCATTGATTTTTTTTAAATTTTTTATTTTATTTTATTTTATTTTTATTTTTTGACAGGCAGAGTGGACAGTGAGAAAGAGAGACAGAGAGAAAGGTCTTCCTCTTGCCGTTGGTTCACCCTCCAATGGCCGCCACAGCTGGTGCGCTGCGGCTGGCGTACCGTGCTGATCCGATGGCAGGAGCAGGTACTTATCCTGGTCTCCCATGGGGTGCAGGGCCCAAGCACCTGGGCCATCCTCCACTGCACTCCTGGGCCACAGCAGAGAGCTGGCCTGGAAGAGGGGCAACCGGGACAGAATCCGGCGCCCCGACCAGGATTAGAACCCGGTGTGCCGGTGCCGCAAGGCGGAGGATTAGCCTAGTGAGCCGCGGCGCCAGCCTTCCATTGATTTTGACATTGGTAGATAGCTTGACTTTATTTTGTAGGGAGACAAGACAGATTTTACTTTTTATAACTTATGATAAAATATACATAACAAAACTTAACCATTTGAAATGTCCAATTCAGTGACATTAACTGCATGTACCCTGTACAACCATCACCAGTACCACTCGTCTACAAAACTTTTTCTGTCTTCTCAAACTGGAGTTCTATACCTGAAACTGATAGTATCCCCCAGTACCCTGCCTGTGTTCTCTGCCCCTCTCAGTAATCACTCTTCTATTTTGTGTCTCAAGTAGAATCATGGGAAATTTATCCTATTATATGTGGTTTATTTCATTTATCCTTTTATTTTCACTTAGTGTAATCTCTCCATGTTGTAGTATGTATAAAATTTAAAGATAGACAGTATAACATCATACCTATATGTCACATTTGTTTACCCAGTCATCAATGTAATATATGCATTTCCATACTGACTTTTTCTTGTAAAAAAATAAGATTTGAATTTATGTATAGAAATAGATTAAACAGTCTCTCAGTTACCACATATTATTTATTTTGTCAAGTAAAATGTTTTTAAAGTTGTTGCAATCTAAAAAATTACTTTTGCTTTGTTTTGTATGCAGCCTTAAAAATTGAAGAATTACAAGAAGCTTTACGGAAGAAGGAAGAGGAAATGAAGCAAATGGAAGAACGATATAAAAAATACTTAGAGAAAGCCAAAAGTGTAAGTATGAATTAGTGGGCATCTCGTTCTATTTCATGATCATGTCTCATTAAAGTCTGGAAATACAGTGTCCACACAGAACAGTGACATCTCATGAAGAGAGCTACCACCAAAAAAAAAAAAAAAACAAGAAATCTTTTTAGAAACAAAAGAACCTCAGCAAGAAGCAGTGATCACACCAGGTCACTGTGAAGATTACTAATGAATTACCGAGAAAATATAGCTGGTATAGGAAATGAACGGCCAATCCAAAGCCAGGAGCCAGGAGCTTCTTCCTGGTCTCCCACATGGGTCCAGGGGTCCAAGCAGTTGGGCCATCTCCTACTGCTTTCCCAGGCCATAGCAAGAGAACTGGATCAGAAGTGCAGCAGCCAGGACATGAACCGGTGCCCCTATAGAATGCTAGTGCTGCAGGCAGCAGCTTTATCTGCTAAGCCACAGCACCAGCCCCTGCTGGTTTTCTTACAGATAATAATAGTATTATGATTATGTAGGATAATATCCTTAATCTAAGGAGGTGCACTCTAAAGTATGTGAGGAATATTTGTCATGAGTTTGAATTATTTTTTTTTTATTTGACAGAGTTAGACAGTCAGAGACAGAGAGAAAGGTCTTCCTTCCGTTGGTTAACCCCCCAAATGGCTGCCACAGCCGGCACTGCACCAATCCGAAGCCAGGAGCCAGGTGCTTCTTCCTGGTCTCCCATGCGGGTGCAGGGCCCAAGCACTTGGGCCATCCTCCACTGCCCTCCCAGGCCACAGCAGAGAGCTGGACTGGGAGAGGAGCAACCGGGACTAGAACCCGGTGCCCATATGGGATGCCGGTGCCACAGGCAGAGGATTTAGCGAGTGAGCCATGGCGCTGGCTCCTGTGAATTATTTTAAAATAGTCCCCAAAACAAGCGTGGGGTGTGTGTGTGTAAAAGTCTTAAAGGTGGGCAGGCATCAGTTGTAGGCATTAAGATGCAGTTTTGGTGCCTGCCTCCTTATTGGAGTTCCTGAGTTCAAGTCCTGGGTCCTCTCCCAGTTCCAGCTTCCTGATTCCAGTACTTGGATCCTGCTACACACATGAGAGCCCTGATTGCGTTCCAGGCTTCTGGCTTCAACCTGGCCCAGTGTTGACTGTTGCAGGCACTTGGGGAATGAACCAGCAGATAGAAGATCTTTCTCTGTCTCTGTTTCTGTTTCTCTGCCTTTTAAAGACGAAAACAACTTTATCCTTCAAAAAAAGACCTTTCCCTAGAGACCTGTGGCTTGTCAGCCAAAATTGTCAGCAGTGCCCGTGACCAAACTAAACTTGCAGAAGAGGAAACGGGGCCACAGTTGTAGGCTGAAACCGTTGGGACCAGCAGCTCTTGAAAGTTCCTGCTATTCAGAGTCAGGGAGCTGAGCCAAGTCAGGGGACAGGGAAAGGGTAGAAGCTGGTAGAAATACTGCTGTGGCAGTATTCATTAATTTTAAACCAGAATTACTTCCTAAAATTGATTCTTTATACAATGCTAAAGTTGGAACAATTTATATAATTTCATACATTTACAGTTTAAAGTATCCTTGTAAGATAGCTGGGTATTCTTTGCTTCTTTTTTAAATAATTGTATTCTTCAATGTTAAATTATCTAAGTTTGAGAGTTTTTAGATTTTTCATTACTTTTTGTAGGTTATCCGCACTTTAGATCCTAAACAGAATCAAGGAGCAGCACCAGAAATACAAGCTCTTAAAAATCAGCTCCAGGAACGGGACCGACTTTTCCATTCATTGGAGGTAGTATGCTATATACTATGCCATAAAATACTGGTTTTTAAATTTTATGTTCTGGAAGTGTTGCTGTATTTTATAAATACCCATGGATTTAGGCAATTAATTGTAAGCATCTTATTTATATTGTTTTATATCTTTACATGTATACATATGTTTGTTCTTTAGAAAGAATATGAGAAAACGAAGAGTCAAAGAGAGATGGAGGAGAAATACATTGTTAGTGCCTGGTACAATATGGTAAGAAAATAGCATGTTAGAATGTAATGCAAAATTTGGTGAATTGTACTACTTTTACTGTAGAAGTAATTCTACCAAGTGAATCTGAAAGTAATTGCTAACCTAACACACTAATAGAAGCTTAGCTAACGCTCACCCTAGGACTGTATTAGGACCACCATAAATAGGTTTAGGACATTTGAAAATCTGAGAAGATAGCAAAATGAATGTCAGTTTAATTTCTGTCCCTCAGAGCCACAATTTACGGAAGATGGACATGAATAATGCCTAACATAGATGCAGTGGCTTTTGTCTATGTGAACTATTTCAGCACCTTTGCTGAGTGTATTTACATTGATGGTTTAGCCATCGCATGGGGTTTAGGAAATCCATAATGGTCAGATCCTAAGCCACAGGTGGTTTTGTGATTGAGTGATCGAGCGCACAACACTACACATGCTACAGGGGAAAACACATGCACTTGCATTCTGGTCTGAATGGGAATAGTTGTGTTTTAAAATGCTCAACTTCTTTGACGTTTTTTTCTCAGGTTTTTTGCCTTCCTTCTTTTTTTTCTTCTTCTTCCCAAAAGGACCACTTCTTTCTTTTTAAAATGTTAATTATGTGAGACAGGAAATGGAACCAAATTCCTTTCATGGTTGCCTTGTGACCCTGTAGGCCTGACAATGGCACAACACCTTTGTTCGTATGTTACAGTTATAATTGATACAGCCTTTTAAAGGTTAGTATCCCTGGCCTAATAATTTGATTTGATCTTTGTCAAAATTTATAAATTTGGGGCAGAATTTTGGCATAGTGGTTAAGATATAGTTTGGGATGCCCACATCCCATGTTGTCATGCCTGGGTTCAGTCCTACCTCCACTTTCAGGGCAGTTTCCTGCTAAAGTGTACCCTGGGAGGCAACAGGTGATGATGGTTCAAGGACTTTGATCTCTGCCTGCTATGTGAGACTCATGGCTTTGGTCTGTTGCAGGCATTTGGGGTATGAACTAGCTTATGGAGGGTCCCTTTCTCCCTGTCTTTCTCTGTCTTTCAAATATTACAAAAGTAAATTTAAATTCATAAACAAGTAACATGTTATGTCCTCACATATTTTTGTCTTGGTCAAAACTATATATTTAAGGCTTTATCGCATTTTTTTTAAAAAAGAAATCCTATTGGATTTATAAAACTCTTATTGTTAACAAATACAGATTCTTGAGAATTACCATTTAATAATAGAAAACACTGTTTAGGGACTTTCTCTGAGAATTCTGTTCACAGTTATTTTGTCTCTTCATTGTCTTCCTTGAAGCATGGTGCTCACAATCTTTGCGTTCTACACCTTAGTCCTTGTTAGTGATTTAATACTTTTGATTGATTTTTTTTACTTTAAAAATTGTACTTTAAAAATTCTTATGGAACCAGATGTCTTTCTTCTGTGACCGTGGTTCTAAAGAGTAGTCCTAATTGTGCATTCCTCAGAGAGAGATGTTCAGGTCAGATTACCAGCACCAGCATCACACTGACCTTAAGAGAGCCCTGCAGCCCAGCTGACTGAAGTGGACATGAGATGATTGCTGGAGAGAGGTTTGAAGTAGCTCAGGGAATCCTTGAATGTCATGTGATGGTTACTGATGTCTTAAAAATATGTGAAGAATTTGCCCCAATTTCTTGAATGTGAAAATGAAAAAGAACAAATATCTAAACTGACTACATATAGTTTAGATATTTGTTAATTTTTCAGATCCTTAAATGCTTTGTTTTCAAATTGAGCTTAAAAAATGTTCTGGGAAAATTTCTCTCTGCCCTCCTCTCCTGTGCTTTGTTCTTTTCATTCCAGGAAAGCTGAATCCCTTTCATTTTGCTTGTCCTCTCCACTTGACTCCTTTTGCCTCTTTGCTCATTTCTTCCTGCGGCCAGCTTCCTTCCTCCCTCCGTTTGCCTGTATCCAATTAAGCAGCAGCTCCCAGTCCTTCAGTCGTCCAGCCAGAACGCTCTGTTGACTTGCTAGATGAGCACCAAAACTGCGTTCTTCCCTGATCTGCATTTAGTCAGGCAGCGCTGTTACTGTCTTTACCACATTCAGCTGTCACCCTGGCGACTTCCTCCCTCCTGTTAAGGTGCACTCCACCAAGTGTGCCCTCTGTCTCTTCTAAGCTAGTAGTGCCCTTCCCCTGTCTTCAGGAAAGACTCCCTTGCTCTCGGTGGAGCCCTGTGTTGTGGGCTGCCAGGAACTTGTCTTAGCTTCTTTGAGAAGGGAAGCTGCCTGGAAGGGAAGCGAGCCATCACAGTGGTATGTATAATGTCCGGTGTGGCTTTCCATCGTAACAAACAAGAGCGTTTCTACTCTGTGATTTCCAAAACCCATCCAAATCAGCTGCTACCAATCAGTTGCCCTTTTTTCCCTTGGAAAATCACTTTATGCGTTTTAATTTTAAAGGGAAGTATGATTGAGTGTGGATAGTATGTTCCTACAAATTGTCTCTGTTGCCTATTGTTTTGGTTATCGTAAATTCAAAAAATTAATCCTTAATTTTTCCAAAGAAAGATTTGTAACTAATTATTGGAACTAAAATGCTTCTATATAAGATTGTAATCTATATTTCCTAATTGTGCTTTATGTGCAACGTAACAAATTCTGCATGATGGCATTTTCCTTTGTGACAAATGTATTATTCTACTATTTTTACATTGACTGCTTTTGTTTGTTTGCTTGTTTTTTGATGTTACAGGGAATGACTCTGCATAAAAAGGCGGCTGAAGATAGACTGGCTAGCACAGGTTCAGGGCAGTCATTTCTGGCTAGGCAAAGACAGGCAACCAGCACAAGAAGATCCTACCCAGGCCATGTTCAACCAGCCACAGCAAGGTAGAGAAGTCTTGCCGTTAGAAGTAAAACCTGCATTCAGAGCATCCTTCTGTTACGTGTAGCAGCATTTCAGGAAAGTCAGCCAGCTTATTTTTTTGTTTTCCTTTGATGTTAATATTTAGTGCTTCTTATCTGAGGACTTTTTCTCTCTCCTGTATCTTTCTTTTAGTTTATCTTGTCCTTTATTTTATAGTCCTTTGAGTTCCTTTTAATGTGCCAAAAATTTGTAAATGTCCAATTAAAAGTGTTGTATAATAGTGTAATACTTTTATTTGTACGAAAATGTCTTCTTCCCCGATGGTATAGGCTTTGTAATGAATTAGATTTTCTGCCAATAATTGGCATAAATTTATATTCTTTATTGTGCCTATGTGTTACCATGCTTTATAAGAATGTCTTTGTTTAAAGGGAATTAATCTTTTTATGATGTATTAATCTGTGTTTTTGATTGTTTTCCAAATGCACTTCAAATAACTTGCATATTTACTATAAAAAATGGTTGGCAAGTGCACTTTTTGCAAAGACGAAAATACATTGGCAGAAGTGCTGATCATGTCACTTAAGGCACCCGGTAGAATTATTTAGAGGGAGAAAAATGAGTTTTCATGTGATTTTATAGAAAATTAAATTTGTCCTAAGATTTGGAGACTGTTTTTGAAACATGTAAAATTTCATTATTTTTTGCTTTTTTGTTTGCTGGCAAAATTGAACGTATTGGTGAGGTTATTTGTGGGGAAATTACAAAAGAAAAAAGGCAGTACCTTTTAATTGTTTTCTTGTTTTGGAGTATCTTTGTAGCCAAGAATTGATTCTGGCAATGTGCTTGACATTTATGCTTTCAGTTACTCTCCATATCTAGAAGATTTATTTTTCCTATGCTTACAAGTAAGGTATTCCTTTTGGGCAATTTGTTAACTAGTTTCTCATTTGTTTTACATATTTCTTGATATATAAACCCTTTTGTTTCTTATAATTCCTTGTACTTAATGCAAGTCATTCAGATCATTGAGTGACTTCTTGTATGTAGTTGTTGTTAGGAGAGCTCTCTGCATTTTTTCTTAAATCTATCTACTAGTCCTTGGATTTGTTACTAAATAGATTTTCTTAGGTTTCAAAATGCTTAAATGGTAAATCAGGTTTATTTACATTGATGAATGGCTGCAGAGTAATCATTGTAAGGCACTTCGTCTGTCTAAGGTGCTATAGTTATAAAAGCAAAACATTTGTGTGAAAATGAAATGCCTTCTAACTTTCCATTTTGATGCATAGAAGTATTTGACCCCAAATTATATTGAATTCCTTTGCCTTTTTCTTCTAGAAAATTTTTTTTAAAAAGTAAAATAGTTTCTGAAATTAGGTCAGGGTTTTTTGTTTTTGGATAGATTACCTAAAACCTATTTAATGTACTTGCTGCTTGAAAGATCAGGTGTCATTTAGGTTTAAATGTTAAATACAAATAAGTAACTTTGAATCAAGCTAAATGTAATTAAGGGTTTTCAGAAATTAAATTCATGTGTTTGCTTTTAAAATCCTTTTTTATAGGTAAATTGACTTAAAATTGTAAGCATTTTTGGTCTTAGAGAACATACTTGAAGAAAGGCATTGGCATATACACAGAAGTGACCCCATGCATTGTGCTAATTCTTGGCATTAAACACAGAAGTCTGATCTCAGCATGAGCACTTCTCTCTGACAATACTCCAAGGCAGCGAGAATCAGCAGTCACACACAACTGCATGTGAGAAGCAGGCATTACGGGGTTTCAGGAGGCTGAGCAGACCTATGCGACAGAGGAGATGAGAGGTTAAAGCCCATGTAGGATGCTTCTCATCCCCACCCTATTTCACAAACAACATGAGGATTCAAGTGCTTATGAAACAGATTAGGATATGAACACTACTAGTCTTGGTAAAATAAAAATTATGGGGACATTATACTCCTAGAGTAAGGCAGGTGGAAGCAAGCCTGTGACTTACTCAATAAGTGAGTTATATTCTGTGAGCTGAGAGGCTGTAATTACTGCTCAGTCCTGGGCTTCTATCCAGATATTTTTTTCTAAATGGATTGGAAAGGTGCCAAGATTTTAGAAGGAGGTTTTACTTCAGATTTTTCTTTAGCATCTGTTGTATGCTATGATTTGTGTATTTACATTTGTAACTTTCATTACATTAGAAGAAATTATATTTCTAAACATTTTCTGATGTTTGAAAACAGAACAGGTTTTTATAAGATATAGCATCTGAATATATTTTAGCTATTGGAAAGCCAAGACTAAAACTTAGCAGTAACCATGGCAGCCATTCCTTTGTCTAGCTTTTGGACAGCGTTAATGTTCTTTCTCTTTCTCCATTAATGGTTAATAATTCTCAAGAGATTGGTGATGATGTATAGCATTAGGGGCTTTATCTGGATGTGCTAAGCTCTGTTGTCACAGACTCCTGTACATAGTACTTCATGAAGTCGCCAGGTGCTGGTATTGGAGCTGGTGGGAGGAGTGTGCAGTGTTAATCTGGTAAGTGGCCATGAGCCGCTGTCATAGTATTTGAATTCTTAGAAACAGGCTATTTGCCTTCTAAACAGGGTAAGAAAATAAAAATAAATGCCTAAACAATATTGAAACATAGCATTTATGTCTATAGTTCATACGTGAAATGAAAGAATCCAGCAAATATATCTGAAAAGAAAATAAGTAATAACAATTGTACATATTTTAAATGAACTTTCAAAAACTGGATCAAATTTTTTTACTACTTGATAATAACCAAGAAAAAGAAGTCCCTAAGTAAAAGGCCCGTGCTCCAAAATTTAGCAGCATTGAATTATTTCCACTGGATGTCCTTAGCCAGGTGTAGTTAGCTTCCTGAGATGATTTAGAGTGTGAAGGTGGTGTTGTGGGCTGTGATTGTATTAGAATGATGAAAGCTCAGTTATACCAAGGGAAGCTAAAGCTTACCTAGTCAGAAACATCAGCCTGTATATTTCCTTAGTTCTCACAAAGTATCCATGCAGTGGGAATAGGTGGGTAAGCTACATTGAAGAAAAGATAAATTTTATTTGTGAGCTACTTTACTCACACCTCCTTTGCAGTTGGTGTATTCTTGGTAACTAAGTAATAATATGAAATACTTTTGAGTATATCCCGCTCCCACACAAGGATTCAACCGTTAATGATTACACTGTGTTAAAAATGTTTAAAATCTTTTTCCCAATACAAGAATTATCTTGAAGCAGAAACCTAAATTTTTAAAAATTCATTTAACTCTCGCGTTTTGCTTGCAGTTGTCCAGATCTCTGATTCTAGGAATGTTGCAATTATCCCCAGCTGGAACAAGTGAGATTTATCTGGAAAGTGGAACTCCAGCTAGTTGATAGCCACGTGGATAAGGATATCATTCGTCCAAAAGTGAGAAATGCCCTGGGCACTTGCCTCTGCTAAGAATACCAAAATAGCAGCATTCAGATAAAATGCCTTTTGTTGTCTATTCGTTAAGCTATGGAAGAATATTTTTGCTTTTTCTTCCTATATTATGAGGATGTGATCGTTCGACTGGTGCAGCATTGTCCTGGGCAGTGACATTGCTCTGCCATCCTCAAGGCTGGGGAAAGGATAGACCGAGCAGAGTGAGTGGGGATCAGAATCAGGATCGTTACATCAAGTGCTGTCTTTTCAATAAGGGAAAAGGGTTTCCTTTTCAATAAAAAAATCATCTCTGCTGCTTTAGTCCTTAACTAATAAAGTGGCAGCTTATTTTGGCAGATAATCAACCCAGTTCCTGTAACATTTAGAAAGAAGCTTTAAAATTTATTCTTTATGATTTTAATATTTTATGTCATTATGTTTTTATATGAGGAAGCATACTCTCAATGTATATGTCACTTAAATTTTTACTTTATAAAGAATACTTAGTGTTCCTTTTCTTGAAAACTTTGAAAATGTTTTATTGTCTAAGTTTAGCACAATAATGTTCTAATGTGTTACAGTAAATGCTGTTTAGTTCTCAGAAACTAAAAAAAAAAAAAAAAAGGTGCAGCTGATACAACTAATTTCCCCCCTTTCTGAGTTCCCCCAAATCACACAAGTGTTCAAATTTAGCTTTCTACTTATAGAGTGAAAGCACACATGACATCACATATATCCCTTAAATCATAGATGATACTTTTGGGAAGTCCATGCTGATTATAAATAGCCTTTACCAAACCAGGCCATATGTAATACCTTTATGAATATTGAAACTTAGAAAATTCATTTAATGTTGTTAAGACAATGCGTGAATATCTTTGCATTACACTAAATGATAAAGAAGGGACATTAGTTTATTTGAGAAACGAAATATAAACCTGATCATGGCAAGTATATGGTTTTTGCATTTGTGGCAGGGTCCATAATGCTTCCTAAGAAATGCAGATATATATATATATGTATCAGAATTACTTGATGTCTCTCTAAAGTATTTTTCTTTCTCTCATATTTTCCAGTAATATTTGTAAGAGTAGGTTTGCATGCTGTGTGTTAAGTCAGAATAGAAATCTAAGAAAGTAGCAGAAGTCTGTTAAGGCAAATCCATTCTAGTAAATACAATGGATGATTACATTAAGAAATTGCCTAATTGTGGGTGAATATCCAGGCAGATGGAAGTACTAACACAGTGAAAACTTTATCCTAACAGATGTTCTTGAAGTAATACTTTACATGTAATCTTCTGTTATGTGATCATTCAATAACAGCGTAAACAGAAATGTAACTTATTTTCTAAATGTCCTTCCCTTCAGTAGCTGTTAACTAGACACATAGTATAACTCTAGGTATTAATTAGTGGAGGGGAAAACATTTATTTTCATTTTGACACTGTTAAACCATTACTAAACCTGAGATAGAGGTTTTAGTTCATCATTAACATGCTATGATTTGATGAGATGAGAAGAAACCTTGTGGCTGCGATTTGTGACCAACTTCCTAACAGTTGTCTAGATCTGCTGTATGGTTTGCAAACCATGGGCTCAATTTTATTTAATTACAAAGAGTAGCCCACACAAGTTTTGTTTAAAATGAAAGCGAAGTAGACATTTTTAAGTATGTTCTAAGTGAGCCACTTGGCTAAGAATTAGGTGCTTAGGATCTGACGACAGAACCAGAAATGACTACAGACTTGAAATTTTAGGCTCATGGAGCTATCAGATCCTGAATTATACTTGGAGCTTAGAGAAGGAATTAATACCGTGAGGAGAGCAACCTCGAGGTGAGAAAAAGAAAACTACCGGAGCACACTGAGGCTTTGCTGTGCCTGGGAGATGCTGAGCAGGCTTACCAGCCCAGAGGCCTGGAAATGGAAGGAAGGCAGGCAGTCAGCAGTTGTGTTGGAAGCTACTCCAGAGGAGCCATGTGTGTTGGTGGTGTGTGTGTCAA
This sequence comes from Oryctolagus cuniculus, assembly GCF_964237555.1. Classification (NCBI taxonomy): domain Eukaryota; kingdom Metazoa; phylum Chordata; class Mammalia; order Lagomorpha; family Leporidae; genus Oryctolagus; species Oryctolagus cuniculus. The sequence goes on from NC_091433.1 coordinate 93,096,140, forward strand.
CCTGTGGACCGTGATTACTGTAGAGAGGTTTGCCAGTGTGTTTAATTTTGTGTTCATTGCTGTTAGAGATGAGTGTGGTATTATTTACTGTCCTGATCATTTATATACTATTTATACTTTGCAGCACTTTACTAGTATTAGGAAACTTTTCCCCTCCACACTCCTGTGGCATTTTCTATTCCAATTTGAAAGGCAGGAGTCAGAAGGCCTAAGTCTAGAAAATCTGAAGTTGAGGGCATGGGCTACTTTTTATGTCCCAGTGAGACGACTTTCAGTCCTCATGAAGCTAAATCCCCTCAAATGCAAAAACACACTTGAAACTTTTCATTTTCTGGAGTTGTGTTAATAAAAACCAAGCAGTCTTCTAGTTAATGAGATTTTCTTAACTTTAACTGCCTGTCTCCTACAAAATCGTCCCTAGCGTTGACCACAAATACCCAAAGACAGGAGAATGAAAACTGACGAGTCAGACACTAACAGTGTCAACGTGCTACAAAAATATTCATAGTAGTTCTTTAACAGATAACACTTTGTGAACTTGGCCCTCTTCTTTTTCTTTCATTTAGAGATACAGGCAGGCAGGCAGAGACATCCCACCTCCGGTTCACCCCCCTGATGCTGGCAATGGCCAGGTTGAAACCAGGAGCTGGGAACTCAATCCAGGTTTTAAGACGGACCCAGTCACTTGAGCTTTCTCCACTGCCTCCTAGCTTGAGTCAGGAGCTGGGAGCCAAGCCCAGGTCCTCCAACTTGGGACACAGGCATCTTAACCACTTGGCCATTCTTTAAAATGCATACATAGCAAAATTTTCAGCTTGTTCTGTTGAGAGGTTTTTTGGGTTTTTGTTTTAGGAACCAGGACTCTTCATTGTGTAACTTGGATGTATTAGTATTCAAATCATAGTGCAAAAGTCTCTAGATGTTTGTTGTTAGATGAACTGACACATGATTACTGCCAAAGAATAGGGAAATTTGCTGGTAAGAACATTGAGGTGCTTTGTGCTTTTTCTTTCACGGTATGAAGTCTCTGTACTATTCTGTGTCACCCTGCCCGGAAATGTGTTGGCTCGGGCGGGGCACCCACAAGACAGCAGCCCAGAAACAAAGAAGGCAGACTTGACCTTTTAGGGAGAGAGCTAATTTTTTTCTTTCCAAAGTAAAAAAAAAAAAAAAAAAAAAAAAAAAAAAATCAGAAATTAAACACAGACACAGGAGGGCAGAATGCAGTTGTTTGAATGTCTTCTACTAATTCATTGCTACTGTGTCTTAACTTCCACTGGCTGCCCTTGTTGACCTAGATAAGAGTATCGCTAGTCACATGTGATGATTTCAGTGAAAACTTTGTTCCTTAGTCACCTGGTCACATTTCAAGTGCTCTGCAGCCACGTGTGACAGCATAGATACAGAACATTTCCATCAGTGTAGAAATGCTATTTGACAGAACTCGTAATACCCAAACAAAAACAGGGATAAAATGAAGGCCATCGATTAACTTCTGACAGCTCTTGCATTTTACCACCATAGTTGAAAAAGCTTTCTTAGAAAATACCAGCCGTTTTTAACAACCACGAGAAAAATCAAAACTCCATTGCATTAGCTGGTTTTCAGTATATTCATTTTTTAAAAATAGATTCTGAGCACTTTATTTTTCAAGTGATTAAATCATTTTATGGGTCATTTTTTGATATCTTTAGGTTTTTTCCTTTTATATACATATATACTCTTAAAGTTGATTTATAGTTGTCTAACATTTATCAAGCAGAAACTGATATGTGTACTTATCAAATAAAAATTGATAAACTTTATTATATACTATTATTTTTAAACCTATATAGATCTAATGAAAGTTACCAACTTTTTTTTCTGTCCCTTTAAATATTTCTCTCCTAAATTCACATTTGACTGTCTTCCACATCAAAGGTATATACATCAAGATCCAAATAATTTGGTTTTCTTCATAGCTTCTTCTCTTCTTATTAGCTTGGGTTATAATCAAATTAAGTTTTATGTATGAAGCAAGCATTTACTATTCCAGCAACTTAGCTAATGAAAACATTTTTAAGATAATTTACTTGGCCTGTTATTAAAGTACTTAATTAAAAGGATCTGTATGGGTATATATCTTTGAATTTTTTAATGAAAATCATAATTCTCTTGAATCAGCCTGGTGCTCAGTTAAAACTACACTACTAGGAAGTCCTGATGGTCCCCTCTTGCTTCTTAAATTTTTGTAATCAAGTGGCAAACTTGATCTAATAGTGTCAAATTCCATGCAAGTTATAATGAGATCCATATTGTAGTTCAAGGACAGATGAGTAATGATGTGATTGGGAGTGTTTAATCATTTTCTTGGTGACCTAGTTTACATAATGTTCTACAGACTCATACTAGTTAAGGGAAATTTTCAATATGCTTGAAATAAGAAATAGCATTTTAGTATAAATACAGGAGGTGACTGTACACAAATACCAGCAGATGATTTGGGGGCCTTTTAGTTTTTTTTTTTAACAGTAGTCTTTTTTTTTTAAGAGTCTTAGTTATTTATAATTCAAATGCACTAAAATGTCATCACTGTCACTAACTTTGCTGTTTACAGTTTCTATATAATTACGAATGCTTTGTACTCCGAAGATCATTTCCAGGTTTATCTTGTTTTGCAGGTTTCATGTTTTGACAGTTGCCCACTATTTATAACGCTTAACTTTGGATTATGTGATTATGTTATGATTAGTAAAATTCAAACATATCTAATAGTTTCATAAATTGCCTTATTTTGATTAACAGATTCAGAGTGTCAGAAATTTGGGGATTAAAAAGAGGCTTTTTTTCCCCTGTAAGCTTTTCAGATGAGCTTGAAACACCTTCATACGTTGGAGTTGGGGCCATATTGATGACAGTACCAGCTCTAAAGCCTTACACTCGTGTCTTAAGTATTGATTGCTCTGTGAATTGTTAGTTTCGTATTTGATATTACAGTTATCCACCTTGCATTTTAGCCTTTGCAAAAAGGATATTGCTAGGAATATTCTTGTTTCACAATTTTATTCTTTATCAGTATAATCCAGAAATGATGTCCACATAGGACTCTAAATTTCTCACTTCCCAATTAAAACACAATACAGATTTAGCAACTTTGTACATAATGGTGTCCAATCATTTTTCCACCTGTTTACACAACTTATGAACAATTTACTATTTGTTGAGATTGGTGGATGTTCTCACTGGTTTTCTGAGGTGAATGACTTGTTAGACAGCTTAAATGAGAAATTTTAACTAAAATCACAAAAACAAAGTCCAATAAACCACCATCAGAAGATGGATTTCAGTTTTTTTGAAATTTTATGTTTTGTTTTGATATCACTTACTCATCTTAATTTTATGACTGCCAACTTGTAATGGTATTATGTGTATGTGTTTATATGTATGCATATAATATATGTATATGTATATGAAGAATAAAGTTAAGATTTGGTCAAACTATATTTTCCCATTCAAGTACAAAAATGTTTTCAAAGGCTGCAAAAAGTGTACAGTTGTTAAACAAGTTGTAAATAAAGACTTGTATAAAAATTCAGCTTAGTTTTTGTTGTTCTGCTCTTTATTACATGTAATAATTGATCGTGTTCTTCCATTTGCCTTTGGTACTTCCCATACTACTGACAATCTAAATATTATGTTACTGATTTATTATAAATCAGGAATATTCTTAAGAGTTTGTTTTCCAGTGCCTACAGTAGATTTTGTATTGATTTAGGCTGGTACATAATGTTTCTAAGATGACTGACCTGACCAAAGATCTCAGGATTAGAAGTTAAACATGACTTCTGTCTCAGAGTGAAGATCCATTTCACCACAGAAGTATAGCATTCTTTGTGCCAGTTTAGTCCTACAAGATAAAACATTATCTGGCCAGTACTGTGGCATAGCAGGTAAAGCTGCCGTCTGCAGTGCCAGCATCCTCTATGGGCACCGGTTCGAGACCCGACTGCTCCGCTTCCGATCCCCCTCTCTGCTATGGCCTGAGAAAGCAGTAGAAGATGGCCCAAGTCCTTGGGCCCCTACACCTGCATGGGAGACTGGAGGAAGCTGGCTCCTGGCTTCAGATTGGCTCAGCTCTGGATGTTGCAGCCAATTGAGGAGTGAGCCAGTGGATGAAGAGCCCGCCCACCCTCTCTGTCTCTCTCTCTGACCTTCAAATAAATGAATAAATAATTATTTAAAAAGTTACAGTGGTAGAGGAGGGGCATCTTCCATTTGCTGGTCACTCAAAACCAGGAGCCAGGAGCTTCATCCAGGTCTCCCGGGGCCCAAGCACTTGGGCATTTTCCATTAATTTACCAGGCGCAATAGCAGGGAGCTGAATCAGAAGTGGGGCAGGCGGTGCATATATGCGATGTTGGTGGTACACACGGCAGCTCAACCCACTGTGCCACAATGCTGGCCCCCATCTAAACATTATTGAAATTAACATATGTAAAGTGATAGTAGCAGTATGGAAGTTGATTATATTTACTTTGGAAAACAATCACCAGGTCATTCCAGAGTGAAGTTAGCAGCAAGTAAACTAGTACACATGTAGCTAAAATAGTGCTCATTTTAATGTCAGAAAAATATTAGTTTATTCTCTAGCATGAGTTTAGCACTGAGTGTTCCTGAGTAGTATCTCACCTGTTTGCCACAAGTACTTTTATGCTGACAGAATGTGGTCCACATCTCAGTGGAAGAGTGGTAAGTCTCTGGCCTCTGCCAAGCACATTCACTTCAGTACAGAACAATCAGGTGCATCATTTCAGTGTGAACAAAACCTGAGGCAAACAGTACAGAGTAATTCAGTAAGGCAAAGGCATGCTCGTAGCTCTCAGGATAGGCATTTTCTTGTATGTGGCACGAGCTATCAAATGCTTACATATAGAATGGGCTATATATGGACTATAAAGAACTTTGCCAAAATATAACTACACCTCTATTTGTAGTGATAAACTTCACATTCCCTGCCAAGATTTCCTCAGATCCCTTTGTACTATTCCCAGCCTTCCCAGCTCCCATGTGCCTATCCCAATTAACACGACGTGCTTTCCATCGTTACCATTTGGTATGCACTTATTTTTGTCTGGCTGCTTTTCCTCAGCATGATTACTTCAAGACTTTCTCATGTGTCTGTCCATGGTTCATTCCATTGTATTGCTGAGTAGTAATCCATTACATAGCTAGTTCATGACTGATGAATTCACCTAGTGGTGGATATGTGAGTTTTTTCCAATATATCCCCACTGCAAGTGAAGCTGTTATGGTTGTTTGTTTATAAGCATTTGCATCGACACATGCTTTCATTTCCCTCCAGTGAACATGTAGGAGTGGGATGGCTGGGTCATATGATATGTGTGTATTTAATTTTTTTTAGATTTATTTATTTTTTACTTGAGAGAGTTACACAGAGAGAGGAGAGGCAGAGAGAGAGAGAGAGGTCTTCCATCCGTTGGTTCACTCCCCAGATGGCCACAATGGTCGGAGCTGGGCTGATCCAAAGCCAGGAGCCAGGAGCTTCTGGGTCTCCCACATGGGTGCAGGGGCCCAAGGACTTGGGCCATCTTCTACTGCTATCCCAGGCCATAGCAGAGAGCTGCATTGGAAGTGGAGCAGACGGGACTAGAACCAGTGCCCACATGGGATGCTGGCACTGCAGGCAGTGGCTTTACCTGCTACACCTCAGCACGGGTCTCCCTTGAGCTCACCACTTCTAACGTTATCGCTGGTTTTCTAAGCCACCATCTCTCCTTTAGACTGTTGCAGTAACCCGCCCAGTCTTCCCCATTTTCACCTTTCCCTGTGATACTATTGTGTTCTGAATACACAGAGTACAGTTCATTCTCAGTATAGACATCATAGTGTCTGGTAAATAACAAGGTATATCACTCCACAGTCAAAATCCTACAACTTCCCATCTCGCAAGTAAAATCCAAAATTCCTTAAGGCTCTGTGTTAGCTGCACTGTCTTAAGTCTGAACTGTCCTGTGTCCCTTCCATTCAGTCACTACACTGCAGCCACGTGGGCCTCCTGGATCCATAAACTCACCACACACACCACCCCCACCCCCGTGCCTTAGTTCTCTGGACTTCTGCCAGGAATGATCTCCCCACATTGGCTCACTCCTTCGCTTCCCTCAAATCTTTCTTCAAATGCCAATCATCTATAGTAACCCATCTGTTATGGTTTCAACAGGATTTGCCTTCTGAATACATCCCAGTATTCAAATCCCAAAGTCAAGGGTTGGTGATGCCGGTAGGACGGTAAGATCTGACAGTAGTTCCTGTGAGAGAGTTGATTACAAAAGCAAGTTGGATCCATGCCTTCTCTGCAGAAGCACATGTTTTGCCATTGCCACCCTCTGACTTTAACCAGAAAGCCAAAGGGCCAACCGTGACCCTTCAAGGCCCTCCTGCAAAAGAAACTTAGGTTAGATATATCATTATGGTTATGCAAATGTGCCTAACACAACATTCTTAGGCTTAAAAGAAATTCTTTATTTGAAAGGTAGGACGACAGAGAGATCTTCCTTCCATTTGCTGGTCCACTTTCCACATGGCTACAAAAGCTAGGGCTGGTCCAGACCAAAGCCAGGAGCTCCATCAGGGTCCCCCACATGGGTGGCAGGAGCCCAAGCACTTGGGGCATCTTCTGCTGTTTCTCCCAGGTCATTAGCAGGGAGCTGCATCCTAAACGGAGCAGCCGGGACCCGGGCTCGAACCAGTGACCATATGGGATGGCCGGCTCCAAAGCCCAAATTCAGACTGCGGTTCCTGGCCAATCCCTTTGCTTCATTACGGGGCTTGGATCACATCCTCCCCACTGAAGCACGTGTGCTGCCCACCCTACCTTCATCTCCGCAGTCCAGGAGCACCAGCCTTTTTTTGCCCTCCACCGGCTTCATCTTTCTGGCCTTTCCTGCCGGCTATTCTCGCCCATAACCTGCTTCACAGAACGGGGAACCCCCGGAGATGTGTGCAGCGAATGCCTGTGTCCTGCAACGCACAGAAAAGCGCTTCCTAACGCCTTCGCCTATTCCTTGTCAGCTCCGAAAGACCAAATCCCTGGATTATCGAAATCCCTCTTGATAAACTCAGCTTTCAAAAGAATGTGTGCAGTGAAGAAAATGGCGCGCTGGAGGCCAGCTCTTTCCTGAGAGTAAGGGCTGGCGGGCGAGCCGTGGCCAGCCGCCCTCGGCCTCGCGACGGCTTCCAACGCTCGGTCAGAGGCCCGGTCGCCACGTCCCCGACAGGGGGCGGCTGACAGCACCAGCACATTCTGGAGAGACACGTGCGCGCTTCCTCGTGGCGAAGCTGGAGACCCTCGAGAGAGCAAGGCTGGACATCGTGTCCCTGACCCCCAACCCCAGCCGCCCACGGCTCCTCCCAGGATCCCGGCGCCACCCAGGCGCCCGCCCAGGCGCTCTGGCCCGCGTCTCTATGGCAGGAAGCGAGAAACCGGAAGCGGGCCGCGGGGGCAAGGGGCGGGGCCTCGCCTCCACCTCCGCAGCGGACGAGGCGAGATGGCGGCCACCGAAGGGGTCGGGGAGGCAGCGGCAGGCGGCGAGGCGGGTCAGCCGGAGCAGCCGCCGCCCCAGCCGCACCCACCGCCAGCCCAGCTGCAGCAGCAGGGTGAAGAGATGGCGGCCGAGGCCGGAGAAGCGGTGCCGTCCCCTATGGACGACGGGTTTCTGAGCCTGGACTCGCCCACCTACGTCCTGTACAGGTAACGCCCCGGGAGGGCGTGGGGCGGAGGAGTCGAGTCCGCGGGGAGCCGGCTTGGCGCGGGCTGGTCCGCAGGTGGCTCCTTCAGCTGCCGCGGCGTCAGTCAGGGTTCGGGGAGTGGAGGTGTTTCCCGCGCTCTCCCGTGGGCCCCGCTCGCCATGGCGGTGCAGGCGGGACTGAAGCGGGGAGCGCCAGCGTAAGGTCTTTACGGGCTGAGCCGTGTCCCTGTAACCGGGGTTTCAGAGCCTGGCAGCGCCGGCTAGGCTGCAGGGGCTGAAAGGGACGCCTTGCTGTGAACCCAGCGCGGCGAAGCGATGTGTAAGCGCTGCTGCCGGTCTTTGCTGGCACACCTGCACGCAGCCCCGTGCCCACGTGTTCCTTGCTTGGAGTAGCGACGCCGGTTGCCTGTTCCCAGGCGGACCTGCCGACGCGAAGGCGTCCTGCATCTCACTTCCCTCCGTAGTCCTCCGTAAACCCGGTAGATGGCTCACCTGCCTGGATTTGCTGCCTGAGTGAAAGCTGGTGTTTCACAGAGGCTCCTCCCCTCCGGACCTTCTCGCTGGGTTGTGGAAGTGCCCAGGTTCTCAGCACGACTGAGCCTGCTCTGCCAGTCACAGCCTCGCCGTCCCAGGGCCTCTGCCCTAGGCTCTAGGTGTCACGCGCAGGTAGCTGTGTCCTTTGCATCTCCTCCTTCGTGGACACGGTGTCTGGACCGCCTGGAGTCTCTGCCGCCAACGGCTGATCGACGTAGGGAAACACTGAGTGGGTGACAAGAAGACCAGGGGAAGCGTGGCTGAACCTGCTTTGGTCCCGTTGTGAACAGTTCACGTGGAAATTTGTGTCAGCATGTATTGTCACTGTAGTGTCATTTTTACCATTGAGAATGAGTAGTAGTCATGGCTCCTGAGGGGCTGTGCACGCTTTAAACACTTAACATCTGTTACCTCAGCGAACATCTAAAAACAGTCTTCCAACCGTGGTTGGTAAGGTTATCATCCCTGTTTATAAACAAAGTAACTGGGCCCAGAAAAATCAAGTAACTTGCCCTAGGACACTCAGCTGTCGAGTGGTAGAGTGAGTACTCCGGTTTAGGCAGTTGTCAGATTCCAGAACCGGCTCTCTTAGTCACCACCTGGGCCACTTCTCTGGTATACAGCAAACGAATAGCTTTTAATTTTTTTAAAACGTCAGTTCTTAGTGAGTTGTTACTCAGATTTGTAAAAAATGCTGAGTCCAGTCTTTGCCAGTCAGGCAATTAGATCAGTTGTGTGCCTATAGCAAGATATAGTTCTTCCAGTTTTAAAACTAAATTTGAGAGGCCAGCGCCGTGGCTGGCGGAGCAGGTAAAGCCACCACTTGCAGTGCCGAATGGCATTTGGGCCCTGGTTCTAGTCCCGGCAGTCCACTTCTGATCCAGCTCTCTGCTGTGGCCTGGGAAAGCAGTGAAAGATGGCCCAAGGGCTTGGACCCCTGCACCCTCATGGGAGACCCAGAACATCATCCTGGTTCCTGGCTTCGGATTGGCCCAGCTCTGGCCATTGCAGCCATTTGGGTAGTGAACCAGCAGATGGAAGATTCCCTCTCTCTCTGTCTCTCTGTAACTCTGCCTTTCAAATAAATAAATCTTTATAAAAAAAACTTTAAATTTGAAAATGGGTGATTAACATTTTTAATCCAAAAACTATTAGTTTTATTTATTAGTTTGAAAGTTTAGTATGTAAAACAAAGTGGGAAAATATGGTCCTGAAGAACCCAACCATGATTACATTAAGTTCTCTAACTTACTGGTACTGATGTAAGTGTACTTTTTTTTAAAAAACAATTTTTACAAACATCAAAGTTGTTTTTCTTATGTATTTGAATATAATCACTGAAAAAAATGTTTATTTTTAGGGACAGAGCAGAGTGGGCTGATATTGATCCAGTACCACAGAACGATGGTCCCAATCCAGTGGTCCAGATCATCTATAGTGAAAAATGTAAGTTTGTTTTTATTTGAAAAAGACCTGTAAGTCAAACTTAGTAGCAGAGTTGCAGTTCACAACTGTGGGCACTGGTGCAAGTCCTGGCTGCTTCACTTCCAATGTGCCTGGGAAAGCAGTGGATGATGGATGAAATATTTGGGCCTCTGAACCCATGTGGGAAACACAGAAGACACTCCTGGCTTCTGGATTTGGCCTGGTTCAGCCCTGGCCATTGCAGCCATTTGAGGAGTAACACTGGGTCTGTGTTTCCCTCTTTCTCTGTCATTCTGCCTTTTAAATAAATAGATCTTTTGAAAAAAAGAAATTCAGGCCGGTGCCACGGCTCACTAGGCTAATCCTCTGCCTGCGGCGCCCACACCCTGGGTCCTAGTCCCGACTGGGGTGCCGGATTCTGTCCTGGTTGCTCCTCTTCCAGTAGCGGCCACTTGGGGGGTAAACCAACAGAAAAAGGAAGACCTTTCTCTCTGTCTCTCTCTCACTGTCTAACTCTGCCTGTCAAAAAAGATAAAGAAATTCAGGGGCTGGCGCCGTAGTTCCCTTGGTTGATCCTCCACTTGCGGCGCCAGTATCCCATATGGGCGCCGGGTTCTAGTCCTGGTTGCTTCTCTTCCAGTCCAGCTCTCTGCTGTGGCCCGGCAGGCCAGTGGAGGATGGCCCAAGTGCTTGGGCCCTGCACCCACATGGGTGACCAGGATAAGCACCTGGCTCCTGGCTTATAGCGGCCATTTGAGGAGTGAACCAATGGAAGGAAGACCTTTCTCTCTTTTTCTCTGTCTATAACTTTGTCAAATAAATTAAAACAAAAAAATTCATAACTAAGTGGCAGATTAGGTGACAGATTTTTGTCTAATAAAAATCTGAATGATTTAGGGTGAGTTGATTTGTGATTTTTTCATGATGGTTTTTATTTTGTCTGAAGAATGGTGATGATCTAAGTAATGAATGTCACATTATAATACATAGTAGCTGCTATGTGATGGTGCTTTTCCTTTGCTGTTTAATCTGCATGTAGGAGATCACAAATGAGTTACTGTTTTATTTAGAATGTACTCTGGTTGTTGAAACAGCATTTTGAAATATATTTTCACAATGAAATGTTAGGCTCAGTTGGAATACATTTATTGATATTAAAATGAGTGGATTATATTCTTGGACAAAGTAGTCTTTCATAATGAATGTGAAGATGCTTTGTAAATTGAAGGTCATGCTAATGTTAATTGTTAGTTGTTCTAGGAAAGGGTAGAATGAATACATTGGAATGTTAGTTTTGTAATTTGTATATTTCTTTCAGTTAAGGCTTTATTATCCAAGATCATTCCTCTTTTACAAAAAGCTTTTACTATTATAATTTTTTTGATTGTGAAAGGATGGTTAGAAATGTTTGAAAATGTTTGTGTGGGGGTTTGCCTTACTATATATGAAAATGCACCACTTAAAATTAACATAGGGGACCCAAGTGCTTGGGCCCTGCACCCACATGGGAGACCAGGAGAAGCACCTGGCTCCTGGCTTCAGATCATCGTGGTGCACTGGCCACAGCGGCCATTGAGAGGGTGAACCAACGGAAAAGGAAGACCTTTCTCTCTCTCTCTCTCTCTCACACTGTCCACTCTGCCTGTCAAAAAATAAATAAATAAATAAAAATAAAATTAACGTAGGGGAAACTGGAACAGAAATAAACAGATTAATAGAGACTCTATAAATAGAGCACCAAGAGCTCTAAAAATAGATCATCTGTATGTATATGAGAATTTAGTTTGTGATGAGTATTTTATATTTTTATGAAAAAGATTAATCAGATAATGAAAATAAGTTCTAGATAAAGTTCTGGAAGAAACTATAAACATACTAGCAACAAGCAGTAATCGTTTGGGATGGAGAAGGTATTATTAGACAAAATGTAAAACTCAGAATTAAGGGAAAAAATGTGTGTAAAAATACAAAACTTTTGAGAGATTTTACATAGAAAGAGACACAAGGAACAGAAATATCTTTGAAGAGGTGTTAACCTCACTAATGATAGCAGAAACGTAAACTACAACTTTTTCAGGTTCATGAATACCTAAAACAAAGATGTTGGGGAAACTAATACAAGCATACATTTCTATTATGGGTAAAATATTAATATTTTTGCAGAATATAACATTAGTGTTTTAAGTTACTGCATGTGATGTGATCATAAACCACAAAAGAAAATCAAAATAAAAAATTAATATATAATATCAAGGTTCAGACTTATAAAACAGAAGAAACCACAAATGTGGCAGAGGCCTCTTTTAATTAAACTTATTTCTGACTGACATGATTCAAGTTGCAGTAGAGGCTTTCCTAAGGTTAGAAGAAGAAAAAGGGAGGCATCTGTCCTGGGAATAAAATGTGTTTTTTTCCCTGTTTTTTTTTTTTTTTTTTTAGATTTATTTATTTATTTATTTGTAAGAGTTACACAGAAAGAGGAGAGGCAGAGGAGAGAGAGAGGGGGGTCTTCTGTCTGATGGTTCACTCCCTAGATGGCCACAACAGCTGGAGCTGTGCCAATCCAGAGCCAGGAGCTTCTTCAGGTCTCCTATGTGGGTGCAGGGGCCCAAGGACTTGGGCCATCATCTTCTGCTTTCCTGGGCCATAGCAGAGAGCTGGACAGGAAGTGGAACAGCCGGGTCTTGAACCGGCACCCATATGGGAGGCCAGGGCATTAACCCACTGTGCCACAGTGCTGACCCCTAAAATGTGGTTGTTATCTGCTTGCCTATGAATGTTTTCAACTGTAGTTACTATCTGCATATATGTAACCATTTCAGATTCTGCTTGTTAGTGCAGAGCAATGATGTTAACTCTGGTCAGACAGCTTACAGTTCAGAATGTGTGTGGAAAAAAAACATTTTCAGTAATTGCATTCCCATGTGCCGTGTTGTATCAATCCTGTGGCAGCCATGTAACATTAGAATATCCAATCAAATGCATGCAGGTAACCATATAAGAGAGACAAAGAGACTAAAAACATGCATAAGGGAAAACCCTTCTTTGTTCCAGGCTCAAGATTTTAGAAAAGAAATTCCACCTGGGCCTTATACCAGCATAACAAGACTACTTCCTGTTAAGAGGCCTTGGTGTCTTGTCTCAGTACACAAATCCTGCTACACAAATAAGTCAAAAATAAAGCAGTATGAAGAAGATACACCATATAAAACAGGATTGATGCTCAGAATTTAAAAGGAATTCCTACAAGAGACTGAACGCTTAGTCAGAAAACCAACCAAGGGTATGAACTGGTAACCAAAGAACAGAAAGAGTATTCCATTGGCCATTAAATAGGGTGAAAAAATCCTATTGAATTATGAATGAAAATTAAGAAAATTGTAAAAGAGATGCCGTTTCTATCCATGAATTCAATGGCAAAATGTATTTATTGTATTTATTTGAAAGGCTCTATGTTGGCTCACTCCTCAAAGGCCCACAGGAGCTGGGGCTGGGCCAGGCTGAAGCAGGCAGACAGTAACACCATCCAGTTCTCCCACATGGTGACAGACTAAGTACTGGACCATCACCTCCTGCCTCCCAAATGCACATTAGCAAGAAGCTGGAATCAGGAGTGGAGCCAGAACTTGAGCCCGGGAAGTCTGATATGGGAGGTATGTGTCCCAAGCAGTGACTTAACTTCTGGGCCATAATACTTCTCCCAGAGAGTGCGTCTACAGTGCAGCTGCTTGGGACCTCCGCATCCCACGGTGGGGTGCCTGGATAGAGTCTTGGCTACTCTGCTTTGGATCCAGCTTGCTGCTAATGCAGTCCTGGGAGGCAACAGGCGATGGCTCCAGGACTTTGAGTGCCTCCCACTCAATGGGAGACCTGGAGTCCTGAGCTCATGATTTCAACATGGCCCATCCCCTGGCTATTATAGGCATTTGGGGACTGAACCAGCAGATGAAATGCCTCTGTCTTTGTCTCTCTGCCTTTGAAATAAAGTGAAAGGGGGAAAATTTTTACAGAAAAAATTCAATGAGCATGTAATTCTATTTAATGTAGTTAAGAGTTTAGTTGTCACTTTCTGATTAGTTAGGTTTAAGTGTCATTTTATCAAATTGGTTTTGATTTGCCTACATAGGAATCCACAGTTAGAGCGGTCTTCTCCCAGTAGCCTCCCAATTAGGAATTTTAACCGTCTGTGTGTGTGTGTGTGTGTGTGTGTCTCTGTGTGTCTGTGTCTGTGTCTGTCTATCTTGGTCAGTGTCTGTGTCGTAGCCCATAGTTGTTTGATTTTGTTTTTTTTTTTTAAGGTTTTATTTATTTGAGAGGTAAAGTTACAGATGGTGAGAAAGAGAGACAGAAATAAAGGTCTTCCATCCACTGGTTCACTCCCCAAATGGCCGCAACAGCCATAGCTGGGCTGATCCAAAGCCAGGAGCCAGGAGCTTCTTCTGGGTCTCCCATGTGGGTTCAGGGGCCCAAGTGCTTTGGCCACCTTCTGCTGCTTTCCCAGGCACATTAGCAGACAGCTGGATTGGAAGTGGAGCAGCTGGGACTCTAACCATGTGGGATGCTGGCTTCGCAGGTGGCAGCTTAACCTGCTGTACCACAGTGCCATCCCCCTAAATTAAACTTTTTAAATCTATTGTATAGAAGCAGGTAACCTTTATATGTCTCAAAGATTATAAAGAATGGCTTAAAGCTGTGGCACTGTGGATAAAGCTGTGGCCTGCAGTGCCAGCATCCCATATGGGCACTGGCTCTAGACCCAGCTGCTCCATTTCTGATACAGCTCTCTGCTGTGGCCTGGGAAGGCAGTGGAAAACGGCCCTGGTCCTTGGGCCCCTGCAACCCACGTGGGAGACCCGGAAGAAGCTCCTGGCTCCTGGTTTTGGATCAGTGCAGCTCTGGCTGTTACAGTCATCTGGGGAGTGAACCAGTGTGTGGAAGACCTTTTCCAGGTCTCGAACCGGTGCCCACATGGGATGCCGGTGCTTCAGGCCAGGGCGTTAACCTGCTGTGCCACAGTGCCGGCCCCCCATTACCCTTCTTTTAAAGATTTATTTATTTATCTATTTGAAAGAGTTACAGAGAAGGAGAGAGAGATACCTTCCATTCACTGGTTCGCTCCCCAAATGAAATGGCCACAGAGGCCAGCACTAGGCCAGGCTGGAGCCAGGAGCCAGGCGCTTCATCTAGGTTTCCCACGTGAGTGGTAGGGATCCAAACACTTGAGCCATCTTCCACTGCTTTCCCCAGGCTGCTAGCAGGAAGCTGGATCAGAAGTGGAGCAACTAGGACATGAACCAGTACGCATATAGGATGCCAGCATTAGAAAGGGTGGTTTTACCACAATGCCAGCCCCAGTTATTTATTATTTTTTAAAGATTTATTTATATGGAAGGCAGAGTTATAGAGAGAGGAGAGACAGAGAGATCTTCCATCGGCTGGTTCACTCCCCAAATAGCTGTAACAACCAGGGCTGGGCCAAGCCAAAATCAGGAGTTCATCCAGATCCCCATGGGTAGCAGGGGCTCAGGCACTTGGGCCATCTTCCACTGCTTTTCCCAGGCCATTGACGGGGAGCTGGATCAGAAGTGGAGTAGCTGTAACATGAACTAGCACCCATATGGGATGCCGGCATCACAGGTGGTAGCTTTTACCCACTAAGCCATGACACTGGCCACCCTCCCCCTCCTTTTAAATAGCCAGTAAATATCCTTGGGTACTTTGTGTGCATATAGGAGTATATTTGTAAGAACACTACCTGGAACTAGAATTGTTAGGTCAATGAGTATGTAAATTTAGATTTTAAATAGATTTACCTAATTTTCCATAGAGGTTTGTTCTAGTTTATATTACCTTTAGTAATTCATAAGTGAAAGAAGCTTGTTAGAACGCTGAGTGATACCACTTGAGATACCCACATCCCATGTCAGAGGGCCTGGATTTGAGTCCTGGCTCCACTCCTCATTCCAGCTTCCTGCTAATGCCCTCCCTTGGGAGGCAGTAGGTGATGGTACAAGTGGTTGGGTCTTTGCCACCATATGGGAGACCTTAGTGGACTTCCAGGCTTCTGGCTTCAATCTGGCCTAGCCCCAAATGTTGGGGGCATTTGGGGAGTAAATAAGCAGATAGTGTTTCTTTATCTCTGCTTTAAAAAAAAAAATATATATATATATATATATATATATATGAAAGGATAAGGAATTAGTTTACAGTGGGTTCCTTCTAGGGAGGAATACTGGGAGCTTAGTGGAATTAAAATTTATTTATTTATTAAAGTTTTATTATTATTTGGAAGGCAGAGTTTCAGAGAGAGAGAGAGAAATCTTCTATCCACTCAGATGGTTGCAATGACCAGAGCTGACCCAGTCCAAAGCCAGGAGCCAGGAGCTTCTTCCAGGTTTCCCGCATGGGTGCAGGGACTCAAGGACTTGGGCCGTCTTCCACTGCTTTCCCAGGCCATAGCAGAGAGCTGGATCGGAAGTAGAGCAGCCAGGTCTGGAACCGGCACCCATTTGGGATGCTGCCATTGCAGGTGGCAGCTTTATCTGCTATGCCACAGGGCCAGCCCCAGAATTGAAATTTAGTGTGAACCTTTTTATACTGTTGGAACTTTATACCATTATGCACCTTTTTTAAACAGTCTAATCATGTGAGGAAAACACCCCTGTGAGTCTAGTTGAGTTTTCCACACTTTTAATTTGATACCTAAGATCTTTGGGAAGTTTGGAGTCTGGCAGTAACCTACAAAGCAGTGTGTGTAGAGATGTATGTGTACCCATGCTTAGTGCTGTAACACAGGAGAGTTTCAGGGTGGTGGTCACTGTCATTTGACTATTTTGCTTATTGTTAAAAATCATATACATGTAAATTTATTTTACACAGGTATAAGAATATTTTACGTCACTGAGTTAGTTTAAAACAATCTTATTTATTCATTTGCAAGTATCTGTTTACTTTGAAAGGCACCAGGGCAGTGAGGGAGACCTCTCATCTGCTGGTTCACTTCCTAAATACCCACACCAATTGCGCTGGACCAGGCTTGAAGCCAAGAGGTGGGAACTCAGTCTGGAGCTCCCATGTGGGTGGCAGGGACCCAGCCAACTTCCCAGGGTGAGCAAAGCAGGAAACACGAATCAGGAGCAGAGCCAGGACTTGAATCCAGGTGTCTTGTTTTTTAAAGTTGTTTTTCTTTTCTCTTCTTCCTTTCTTTTTCTTTTAATTTATTCAAAAGGCAGAGTGACAGAGAGAGACAGACAGATCTTCCGTCTGCCAGTTCATTCCCCAAATGCCTGCTACAACTAGGGCTGGGCCAGGCTAAAGCCAGGAGCAGGGAACTCCATCCAGGTCTCTCACATGGGTGGCAGGGACCCAAGTACTTTGGCGTATCTTCCCCTATTTTCCCATGTGCATTAGCAGGGATCTGGATTGGAAGTGGAGCATTCTGGACCTGAGCCAGCACTCCTGTATGGGATGCTGGTGTAACAAGTGGCAGCTTAATCAGCTGTGTCTCGGTGCAGGCCCCATAAAGGGTGTGAAGCTCTGTGTCACATGCCTGCCTCCTGGGTTGTTTAAAGTAAAAGAGGGAGTCCTAATGCAGTGGTGTGCTCTTCTCCAGTTAGAGATGTGTATGATTACTTCCGAGCTGTTCTGCAGCGTGATGAGAGAAGTGAACGAGCTTTTAAACTGACCCGAGATGCTATTGAATTAAATGCAGCCAATTACACAGTGTGGTAAGTAATACACATCATTCGTATTTCCATGTCTCATGTTCTAGTTCATGTGACTTTTTTAAAATTAAATTTTATTAAAAGAATATTTCACATTAGGGTGAAGTCAGCAGTTGGAGGAAAAATAGTAATCTCCACCCATTCTTTTCACCCCCACAGTGGGAACTACTTTTTTTTTTCTTTTTCTTTTAATTGTGAGTATGGATTTAGTTGGGTTTAAATTTTTATTTATTTGAAAGACACACACACACACACACACACACACACACACACAGAGTGACCTCCTACCTGCTGGTCCACTCCCCAGATGCCTTCAACAGCTGGGCCTGGGCCTGGGCCAGGCTGAAGCCAGCAGCTCTGTCTCCCCTGTGGGTTCCAGAGATGCAGTTACTTGAGCTATCCGCTGTTGACACCCAGGGTGCACATGAGCAGGAAGGCATAATTGGGAGCAGAGCCAGCACTTGAACCCAGGCACTCCAGCGTGGGATGTGGGTGCGCTGAACAACCTTAAACACTATCAAGTGGTCACCAAACAGCAGTAATTTTTTAAATTAACCTAATATACTTCAGTGTTACTTTTACTCTTTTCATTTTGGACCTCATCTATTTCATCTGCAAAGGAAAGATCATTCTTCACTACTCTCCCTCCATTAAAATGAATAATCAATTTATGGTATATACTAACTCACTTTTTTTTATAAGATTTATTTATTACTTATTTGAAAGGCAGAGTTACAGAGAGAGGGACAGACAGAGATCTTCCACTGCCTGTTTACTCCCCACATGTCTGCTGGCCAAAGAGCCATGAACTTCTTCCACGTTGCCCACATGGGTAGCAGGGGCCCAAGTACTTGGGCCATCTGCTGCTGCTTTTCCAAGGCTATTAGTAGGGAGCTGGATCGGAGGTGGAGCAGCTAAGATTTGAACTGCTGCCCAAGTGGGACACTGGTGTCTCAGGCAGTTGCTTTACCTGCTGCTCCACAATGCCAGTCCCAAGATTTATGTATTTAAAAGTGTTTAGTTTTCCTTCCGATTTATTGGTAGAATTCTAGGTTAGAAGTCATTTTCTTTCAGAATTTTAAAACTGATTTTCCTTTTTTTTTTTTTAGCTTCTGTTTCAGGTTGAAAAGGTTACTATTCCTTTGCCTAAACTATTTTATACTGAAGTTCTAAGATTTTTTTTGTTTCTTTTTGATGCTCTTTCTGGAGTACCTTTTAGTTGCATATTGTACCTCCTGAATTGTCTTTTCTTACTTCATTTCTTTTTTTAATTTGATTTTGAGATATTTCCTCAATTTTATCTTCTCTTTCACTGACATTTTAATACACTTTTAATTTTAATTGACACATAATTGGACATATTTATGAGGCATAGTGTTTACAAAAACGAGTTTGGAGCTGCTTGCCACTAGAAGCCAGTACTCAAAAGACTAAGGATTGATGGCGAGAAATCGGGTTTATTCAAGAGGCTGGCAAGCTGAAGAGATGACCAAGGTAACTGCCACCAAGACTATCTCAGGTTTGCAGGTTTGCAGGAGAGCTATTGAAGGGAGCAGAAAGGAAAGGAAAGAGGATCAGGAACAAGGGGAACCAAGAACAGGGCCTGCTGTGCGTTGGCTTTGGCCCAACAGTAAGGGGCTGGTTGGAGTCACAGTGGTTATTTTCCATTTGCAGTCATAAATCTCATCTGCCCAACGTGCTGACTAGAGCCAGATTACTGTGCAACTTCAGCTGAGTTTCTCAAGGTCACTGTCTGGAATTCTCAAGCAAGCATTCTTCATTACTTAAGTTAGTTGCAAAGCCTGTGGCTAAGCAACTGTTTCTGCAATGGAGAGTGAAAGAGAGGACCGGTTCTGTTAGCGTTACATTTCATTCTCTTGGCAGTTAGGTGTTTCACATTATGTTTTGCTAGGTCAGTTAACACTGTGTGTTTGCTCATGTTTTGCATGTTTTGTTGTCCTTTTCAGGTTGCCGTGGTTTTCCCTTGTCCCTATTCTCTGCTACCTTCTGTTTTCCTTTACTATCCTGTTAGTAGAATTTTATTAGAGAGTGAGAATAAATTCATTTATATAGTGTATTTAACTGGCATTCACAGTATGATATTCAATCATTTTATGTCTGTAAAATACACTTTCTTAATTGTTAAGAAATTTCTGACTATAATAGTACAAAGGAACTTAGAATGCAATTTGAAATTTTCTGAACAGTTTTTTTTTTTTTTTAAAGCAGTATACCTAGAGTCGACCTAGAAGCCAAATGCTTGTATTTAAGTGCTCTATGCTATGGCCATACCACCCTGAACGCATCTAATCTTGTCTAAGTGCTCTATGATGCCTACTTTTCTTTAATAATAATGAAAGGGAAATAGTGTTTTCCCTATTTAGCATTTATTTTTGGAAGATAACTTTTAGGGGCTGGCATTGTGGCACAGCAGGTTAAGCATCTCATATGAGCACTGGTTCAAGTCCGGCTGCTCCACTTCTGGTCCAGCTCCCTGCTCTTGCATCTGGGAAAGCAGCAGATGATGGCCCCTGCCACCCATATTGGAGACATGGATGGAGTTCCAGGCTTCTGCCTGTGGCCTGGCCCAACCTTGACCATTGTGATCTTTTGGGGAGTGAACCAGAAGGTGGAAAATCTCTCTGTCTCTGTCTCTCTCTCTTTCTCTGTAACTCTGCCTTTCAAATAAATAAATACGCTTTTTTTAAAAGGTAACTTTTAAAGTAGACCCTAGATTATTCTCTGCTTATGTACTGAGTTAGACATTTTGAAGTAAAAATAAACCAGAATGAGCCATGTTTTTAGGAAGTATTTTTTTAATCATTTGACTTCACCTGTGAAATTAAGAGAAACTTGTTTGATTTATGAGTAGCATTTTTTTTGTGATTCTAAAAGTACAATATTTGATATGTTTATAATAGAGTTTATTATGTGAAGAGATGTCTTTGCTTCTCATTGTGGGACACTGCTAAACAGCTTAATTAAAATTAACTAATAATTAATTGGTTGTCCTTCATTCCTTAAAGTTCAGAAATTTACTTCCATCTCCTATTTGTTGCCTTTCACTGTTTTTATTTTAGGTGCTTGATTCTTCTAGTTCTAGATGCTTGCATGAATTTGGACAACCAGAAGCAGTGAGATTGTTAAACATTCTTTGTTCCAGAGAGTACCTACCAAAAATGTGGCTAACATATTGTTGTCCTGTAGCTTTATTTGATACAGTTGTGAGGCAACTTAGGTGGAGTAATGAGACTTTGGATGCTTGCTGTTTGCTCTAGGCATTTTCGGAGAGTTCTCTTGAAGTCCCTTCAAAAGGATCTACATGAAGAAATGAACTACATTACTGCAATAATTGAGGAGCAGCCCAAAAACTATCAAGTTTGGTAAGATGAAAGTAGGAAGGAGACACACCGCTATGCTTACAGTACTTGCCAGTGGATGTTGAGATAATAGGGACATTTTGTTTGCTTCTTTAAAATTCCAGCACTTTACATTGGAGCTAATGTTGCCTGCCATATAGGATTGTTAGGGAGATTCATTGAGATAACTTCATGTTCATGCTCAGAATGCTGCCTCACTGTGATTAACACTAAGCTGTTAGCTGCCATTGTTATTTATTTCAAGTTTCAACATCAGTGTGCAATACTGCTAGAGCCAAAAAAAATTTTGAGTGAAAATTTGGAAAGTGTTTTCTATTCATTATGTTATAATGACTTTCTGGTATTTGATCTTTTGTTCATTTGTTTATTTGTTGTTGTTGTTTTTAATTTATTTGACAGATAGAGTTATAGAGTGAGAGAGAGACAGAGAGAAAGGTCTTCCTTCCATTGGTTCACCCCCAAAATGGCCGCTACGGCCAGAACTATGCCGATCTGAAGCCAGGAGCCAGGTACTTCCTCCTGGTCTCCTATGCGGGTGCAGGGGCCCAAGCACTTGGGCCAGCCTCCACTGCCTTCCCGGGCTACAGCAGAGAGCTGGATTGGAAGAGGAGCAACCGGGACTAGAACCTGGTGCCCATATGGGATACTGGCACCGCAGGTGGAGGATTAACCAAGTGAGCCACGGTGCTGGCCCCTGTTCATTTGTTTATTTAAGCAGTATTGATACTGGAGATACAAAGAGGAATCTGACATGGTCTAAAGGGGAAAACAAATAATAAAACTAATTATTTTACAGAGCAGTGTGAAAAGTATGATGATAGAGTTTTTTCAAAGGGTATATTTGATCTAGAAAGTAAGGTCCTAAGTTAGCATGAACAGAATATGGGGATTGTTACGAGTGGGGCAGTAGAGTGGAATAGGAAAAAAGAAAGAGGTTTTGGAGAAAGAAGACTGAGCAGATATGGAGGAAATAGAGTCCAAACAGTACCCAGCAGGTGATGAATGTGGCTTTGAATGACAGCTTCCATGCTGTTGTGGTGAAGAGGCAGGGAGGAGTTCTCTGCTTTCTGTGCTACTGCCTGTCTGCTCATAACACAGGAGTTTCCAACATTTTATCTTTTTCTCACACAGCGACCCACACACACACACCCCGCACAACTTTATGCCTGAGATTTAAGGGAAACTTTTGAAAGGAAGAGCCTCTGAAGCAAAGAAAATACTCTGAGCGGAGCGTGGTTCACTCAGGGGACTGTATGTAGTTCTGTGTTATTCGAGTACCTTTGAGGGGTCTGAGGACGTAGGCACTAGAAGATTAGAACGTGCCTTATAAGCATTGCTAGCAGTTGGCTTATTTTAGTGGCAGTGAGGAGCTACTGACAAACTAATTCAGGCAGCGGCGTGATTGGATTGTGTCTCAGAAAGTTTATTCTGATGGCAGGTGGAAGATGGAGCAGAATCGGTTAACAACCCTGAAGTGTGATAGGTCCTGGGGTGGTGCAGGTGGAGATGGAGTTTCAGATGTGCTGGGGACAAGGAGAGAGCAGGGTACCTTCGAGAGAAAAGCTTTCAGTAAGTTTGGAAATAAAAGCGATGAGTTTTGATGTATAATTTATTGAGAGAATGATTTCGGTACTTTTGGCTTGACAGTTGGTGGTGCCATCACTTAGGGAATTGGTGAGGCAAAGCAGCAATTTTTGGTAAAGAAAGATGGGATCGATATTGGATGGGTGGAGTTTGTAGGAAAACCTATATCGAGCTGTCCAGCAGGTGGTGGAAAATGTCTCTTGTGGAGTGAGGACAGGATGATTGAGGACGGGATCTGGGGCTGTCTCCTGGCTGCAGATGCGGTGGAAGCGTAGATGTAGATGCGGCTGCTCTGGGAGAATTGGAGTAGAAGGCTGAGTGTAGAATGCCGATGAGCACCCTCATCATTCAAGGGACAGGTGAGTGTCCGAGCTGACTTATGGGAAGCTGTCACTGTTGTCCTAGAAACCAAGAGAAGAGAGACTGAAAAGGAAAAGGAAGGTCTGAAGGGGGACAGAGCAGTGGCTTTGTTAATTAGGTGGTTGTGAATGCCCACATAAGCTATCCTCCCACCGGGGGTGGGGCTGGGTGGGTAGCAGGCTGGGCAGGGGCAGTTCAAGGAGGAGGAAGGAAGGTAGCAATGGGTTGAATTTGTAAGTGGGAAATTAAGATTGGGTATTGAGAAATGAAGACACAGTGGTATCAGAGCTTTGATTTTGTTTTTTTTGTCACAGAGGTAAAGACTCCATGGTGAGGAGAGAGTTAATACAAAGAGAGAAGTTGGGAATTCTGGAGAAAAGGGGGGATCAAGTCAAGGCTCAGGGTTGGGAAGGGGTCCAGCCCATTAGTTAGCCTTAGGAGGAAAAGCACCTTCATCCCAAACATGCACAGATATGGAGCGTAGGCTGCCATCTGGCCCACCTGGGTAGTAATAGGCTACATAATCAACTGTTATTTAAAATTTAAAAAGATTTACTTATTTATTTGAAAGCATGAGTTACAGAGAGAGAGCGAGAGAAATCTTCCATCCTTTGGCTCACTCCCTGAATGGCCACAACAGTTGAGACTGGGCCAGGCTGAAGCCAGGAGCAAGGAGCTTCTTCGGGGTCTCCCACATGGGTGGCAGGGGCCCAAGCAGTTGGACCATCTTCTGCTGCTTTCCCAGGCTCATCCAGCAGAGAGTTGGATCGGAAGTAGAGCAGCATCCATATGGGATGCCAGTGTTGCAGGCTGCAATTTTACCACTATGCTGTAACACCAGCCCCAAGTGTTATTCTTAAGGAGTGTGCAGCCATATACTGTTATAGGCCTGATAGTCAACAACTGAACACTGTTTCGCAGGGTGGCAGTATTATACAGGTTTTTGTTGGTAGAGTTTTATTTAGCTAACAACTTTACTGCTGTAGCCTCTTTGTTTATAATTGTTGTTCAATTCATAAAAAATTACATTATAAAGTACTTTTTTAAAAATATGTATTTGAGAGGTAGAGTTAGAGAGAGAGAGACAGAGAGAAAGGTCTTCCATCCATTCGTTCACTCCCCAAATGGCCTCAACAGCTGGAGCTGCTTTTGAATATTCAGCAGTTTTTTAGTTATGGTACTTTTTTTAAAAAGAGAAATTTATTTTCATTCCTTAAAGAGAGGCAGAGAGAGAGAGAATCAATCTTCCATCCATTGGTTCACTCCTCAAATGCCTGCAACATTCGGGGTGGGGCCAGGCTGAAGCTAGCGGCCTGAAACTCAACCTAGGTTTTCCAGGTGAGCAGCAAGGACCCAAATACTCAAGCCCTCATTTGTTTTCCCCGAGGACATCCATTAGTAGGAGGCTGTGTTGGAAGTAGAGGAGCTGGGACTCAAACCTGGCACTCCAGTATGGATGCGGGCATCTCAAGTGGCATCTTAACTGCTGTGTCAAATGCCTGTCCTGCTTGTTAAACACAGAGCTGTTTTATCAGAGAGTGGGAAGGTGGGATTGGGGGAAGAGGAGAAACACCTGTCTACTAGTTCACTCCTCAGATGTCTTATAACAGCAGGGACTGGGCCAGAGGCTGAAGTTGGGAGCTGGAGACTCAATCCAGGTCTCCCATGTAGATGGCACGGACCCAAGTACTTGAGCCATTGTTTGCTGCCTCTTGGGATGTGCATTTGGAAGCAGAGGGCCTAGGAGTTGAGCCAGGCACTCCCAGCACTGTTAACACACATAGTAACCACATGCCAACCTGTGCCACTGTACATTTTGAATTGCCTGCTCTGCCGGTTCCTGTTACAACCAGTATAGTACAAGTAAGGCAAATCCTATATCCTAATTAATTGATAGTTTTTTATAATCAGTCCTTTTTTTTAAGATTTATTTATTTATTTGAAAGTCAGAGTTACACAGAGAGGAGAGGCAGGGGGAGAGAGAGGTCTTCCATCCAATGGGTCACTCCCCAATTGGCCGCAACGGCCAGAGCTGTGCTGATCTGAAGCCAGGAGCCAGGAGCTTCCTACAGGTCTCCTACGCAGGTGCAGGGGCCCAAGGACTTAGGCCATCTTTTACTGTTTTCCCAGGGCATAGCAGAGAGCTGGATTGGAGGTGGAGCATCTGGGTCTTGAACCGGCACCCATATGGGATGCCGGTGCTTTCAGGCCAGAATGTTAACCCACTGTGCCACAGCGCTGGCCCCTAATCAAAGTCTTACCATGAAAATATATGTTATAAGATAAACTCTTCAATTTAATATCTTTAAATGATAGACCATAAGAGCATCTTACTGTTTTGTTTTGACAAATCAGTTTGATATATGAGAGAATCTAGTTTTTAACTTTCCTGCAATACAGAATTTACCAGGAACCCGGACAGATACAATGCTGCTAGTACTCACTGACTTGGAAGACTTCTAAAATAAACTTATGGAGAAATATAGGATTTTTCTCTTAGTGTAGCTTGCCTTAATAGTTTTAAGATGACTTCTTAAATTTGCCATGCATATAGATAGATCATTCATTAAGCATATATATCCTTCCCCTTTTCCTATCAAGCTTACTCCCTTTAGTATAACGAACAATATACTATAGTAGATTTTTTAAAAATCAGCTTTATTGAGATGTAATTCACATGCCATGCAGTTCACCAATTTAAGTGGTATAATTTGGTGATTTTTTTTTTATTTTTTTTATTTTTTGACAGGCAGAGTGCACAGTGAGAGAGAGAGACAGAGAGAGAAAGGTCTTCCTTTTGCCGTTGGTTCACCCTCCAATGGCCGCCGCTGCAGCCGGCGCACCGCGCTGATCCGATGGCAGGAGCCAGGATCCAGGTGCTTTTCCTGGTCTCCCATGGGGTGCAGGGCCCAAGCACCTGGGCCATCCTCCACTGCACTCCCTGGCCATAGCAGAGAGCTGGCCTGGAAGAGGGGCAACCGGGACAGAATCCGGCGCCCCAACCGGGACTAGAACCCGGTGTGCCGGCGCCGCAAGGTGGAGGATTAGCCTATTGAGCCACGGCGCCGGCCTGATTTTTTTAATATAGTCACACATAAGTACAACTATTATCAAAGTAAATTTTAGAATATTTCCACTTGGAGGCTTTTAAAATATTTTTCAGCTGAAAACAATTGAATAAACAGAACCCATTATAAAATTCTTAGAAGTAGGGCCAGCATTGTGGTGTAGCAGGTAAAGTTGCTCCCTGCAGTGCCAGCATCCTGTGTGGATGCTACTTTGGATCCTGGCTGCTCCAGCTCTCTGCTATTACCTGGGAAATCAGTAGAGAATAGCCCGTGTCCTTGGGCCCCTGCACCCACATGGGAGACCTGGGACCCAGAAGAAGCTCCAGGCTCCTGGCTGTGGATTGGCCCAGCTTTGACCATTGCTGCCTTTTGGGAAATGAACCGGTGGATAGAAAACCTCTCTCTCTGCGTCTGCCTCTCTGAAACTCTTTCAAATAAATAAATAAATCTTAATAAAAATTCTTAGAAGTATTTTCCTAGCACATAAGCTCATTTTGAGAGGTATATCATAGCTGATTTGCCAGGGTACAAGTGTATTCAATTCTGTCCACTAACTGGTGGTGTGAGAAGTTGCTTGTAAGGTCTTTGGGACTTAAGGAAAACTGACAGAAGGATTCTGTACTTGTTCAAATAGGATCACGTTTCCTCTGCTCTCTCATTGTATAATCTGGTAACGTTGCAAAATTCTTAGAAGTTTGGAGGTTTTTGTTTTGTTTTGTTTTGTTTTGTTTTGTTTTGTTTTTTTTGACAGGCAGAGTTTGACAGAGACAGAGAGAAAGGTCTTCCTTCCGTTGGTTCACCCTAAAATGGTTGCTACGGGCCGGCGCACTGCGCTGATCCGAAGCCAGGAGCCAGGTGCTTCCTCCTGGTCTCCCATGCAGGTGCAGGGCCCAAGCACTTGGGCCATCCTCCACTGCCTTCCCGGGCCACAGCAGAGAGCTGGACTGGAAGAGGAGCAACCGGGACAGAATCCGGCGCCCCAACCGGGACTAGAACCCAGGGTGCCAGCGCCACAAGCGGAGGATTAGCCTAGTGAGTCATGGCGCCGGCCAGAAGTTTGGGGTTTTCAAAAGATTACATATTTCCAGATTTAGCTTGACATAAACCTTCTTTAAACTATAGATTTCTGATACAATTTTGCACAAAAATTACTGCATTATGGTTTTTCAACTCTTGCTCATTGTCCTGAAGCTCTTTTTATGCAAGTATGCTAATACTTTATATTTTCAGGAAAATATAAGCATATATATATAAACATTCCAGGAGGAATGTTAAACCTGGATTTGGGACCAAGCTCACTGATTTGACTTTGCAAGGAAAAATAGGCTTTCAAATCAAGCAACAATTTATAACCAAAACTTTAGTCCCAAGGATTCTCACAAAAATATTACAGATGACAGCTTGAAAAAAAAATTACACGTAACTGAAAATTCAGCTCTGTAGTATGCCCTTAAAGTGGCAGGAACATTGATAGTTTTGAAATCTCAGATTTCCAAATAAGGACTTTTATAAAGCCAGTGTATTTTCTGCAGCATTCGCCTAAAGAACTTACGGCCTAAGTGAAGGTGCGCTTCCTTCTATACCAATGAGACAACCTCTGCCCAGGGTTAAGACTAGTTAGATGCTTTAAAAACCCATACTCTTATTTAATGGTGCGCTTTTTATTTTTCCCTGCTGGCTTGTGTTGATAGCAGCTTTTAAAAATGATGTGTTCATCTACAGCTGCCTGAAATGCTTCCTTTGTGTCACATTTTCTCTCCAATACAGTCTTGAGAATTAGACATGAATTTTTGTTCTTGAGAGTCCCTTCCACATCATTTAAGTAGCATATGTAGTTGATGTGTTAGTTCTTTTTTTTTTTTTTTTACAGGTAGAGTTATAGACAGTGAGAGAAAAAGACAGAGAGAAAGGTCTTCCTGCCGTTGGTTCACCCCCAAATGGCTGCTACGGCCGGCGCTGTGCCGATCCGGAGCCAGGAGCTTCTCCCTGGTCTCCCATGCGGGTACAGGGGCCCAAGCACTTGGGCCATCCTCCACTGCCTTCCCAGGCCACAGCAGAAAGCTGGACTGGAAGAAGAGCAACCAGGACTAGAACCCGGCACGCATATGGGTTGCTGGTGCCGAAGGTGGAGGATTAACCAAGTGAGCCACGGTGCTGGCCCTGATGTGTTAGTTCTTGATAAATTATCACAAAACTTCTTGCCCTTCTTCTCTGGCTTTAGGCATCACAGACGTGTTTTAGTGGAATGGCTGAAAGATCCGTCTCAGGAGCTTGAGTTTATTGCTGATATTCTTAATCAGGATGCCAAGAATTACCATGCCTGGCAGCATCGGCAGTGGGTCATTCAGGTAGTACCTTTCTTGTTAAGTATTTTTCATGTTCTTATTTTTTAACTGAGATAAATAATTAATATTACTATTAAAGTTTATACATCTAGAGCAAAGCACACATGTACATGAAAAAACACAATGTATAATAAGAAATTAAGATAATTAAAACCTGACACGCTAAGGTTTAGTACTTGTAATCTCTTTGGATATGTTGGTAAGTAACGTCACTTTAAAGAATAGTAAATTCTAACATTTTGCTTGAATTTGTGTCACATCTTATATTTGCTAGCAAATTGAGTACAAAAAATAGTCTTTTAATAGGGTTGCATTTAATTAACGGGTATATATTACATGTTAAAATCTCTGCATATATAGATGATTTCATTATATCATGATTTCACATAACAGTTAACGTATTTTGTTCTTACCCACGTGTTAAAATTTTATGCTGAATCCTGAATAGAATGATTTTAACTCCCACTGTGGGCCTTTTATTCTAGAAAACAATTCTAGCGTTGTTTTCTGTGAATTTTTCACAGGGATTGCTACCTTCTGCACTGTTCATTATATCAAGAGCATTTCGTCAAAAGTTTTTTGCTTCCAAATTTAAAAATTCTCCAAATTTATTTAAAGTAATATATTTTTAAAGATATTCAGTATTTTTATTTTTAAATGTTTTTGTTTATATATATTTGAAAAGCAAGAAAAAATAGAAATCTTCCATCTACTGATTTACTCCCCAAATGGCTGCAACTGCTTGGCTGGGCCAGACCAAAGCCAGAAACCCAGAACTCAATCTGGATCTCCCTTGTGGGTTTCAGGTATTCAAGTACTTGAGCAGTTGTCTGCTGCCTCCCAGGATGTACATTATCAAGAAGATAGATTGGAAGTGGAGGAGTTGGGGCTTGAACCAGTCACTCCAGTATGGGATAACAGCATCCCAAGTGACCACTGCTGCATCAGACACCTAGCCCTTCATTTCATTTGAAAGACATAGAGGCAGACAGATGAGATCTTCATCTACTGCCCACTCTCCAAATGCCTGCAACAGCTGGGGAAAGTCAGAAACTCAGTCTGGGCCTCCCATGAGGGTGACAGGAACCCACCTCCCAGGGTGCACATTAGCAGGAAGCTGGAATTGGGAGCTGGGGCCTGAGTGCCAATCCAGGTACTCCAGTATAAAATAGGGGTGTCCCAAGCTGCCTGTTAAGGTACACTGTGCCAAATGTCTATCCTGGTATTATTATTATTTTTTTAAGATTTATTTATTTACTTGAAAGGCAAAGTTAGAGAAGGAGAGACACAGGCAGAGAGTCTTCCCTCTGCTGGATCACTCCTCATATGCCCACAACAGCGAGGCCTGGACTGGACCAAAGCAAGAGCCAAAAACTTCATCCAAGTCTCCCATATGAACTCCATCCAGGTCTCCATGCCTGCCCCATACATACTCTTAAAGTCACCCATGTTGGGGTGAGCATTATGGTACAGTGGGTTAAACCCCTACTTGGAATGCTGGCATTCCATTTCGGAGTGCTAGGGGTCGAGTTCTGCCTCTACTTCTGATCCAGCTTCCTGCTAATGTGTACTCTGGGAGGCAGCAGGTGATGGCCCAAGTATTTGTGTCCCTGCCACCCAAGTTAGAGACCTGGATTGTGTTACTGGCTTTTATAGTCATTTGGGGAGTGGACCAGCAGAAACAAAGATTTCTATTGCTTTCATTCTACCTTTCAAATAAATAATACAAAAAAAGGGGGGGGGGGCTGGTTCTGTGGTGCAGTGGGTTAAGCTGCTGTCTGCAGTGCTGGCATCCTATATGGGTGCCAGCTGGAGTCCTGGCTGCTCCACTTCTAATCCAGCTCCCTGCTAATGCGCCTAGGAAAGCAGCAGAAGATGACCCAGGTGCTTGGGCCTCTGTACCCACATGGGAGAACCTGAAAAAGCTCTGGCTCCTGGCTCTGGCCTGGTCCATCCTTGCCTGCTGTGGCCATTTGGGGAGTGAACCAAAGGATGGAAGATCTCTCTTTCTCTGTCTCTTGGTAACTCTGCCTTTCAAATAAATAAATAAATATTTAAAATAAATTAATCTTAAAAATTCATGTAAATCACTGGTTCTTAAGCAGGGATGGTTGTGACCTCTTGGGGGACATTGGGCAACGTGTGGAGGCATTTTTGATCGTCACAACTTGGGGCATCTGGTGCATAGACGGCATGCATGCTGGTAAACCTAAAATGTTCAGGATGGTCCCTACAAAAGAATGAGCTAGTCCAGCTTGTCAGCAGTGCCAAGGCTAAGAAACCCGAATACTTGAGCCATCACCTGCACCCTCCCAGGATGCACGTTAGCAAGAAGCTTAATCAGAACTACATGAGCTCAGACTTGAACCAAGGACTCCAGTATGGGATGTGGGTGTCCCAGGCAGCAGCTAAACCACTATACGACATTGCCAGTCCCAATGTATTTATTATTTTAATATTTATAAGTTCATGCAATTTTTTAATAATTCTCACATTTTAATTTTAATGCACTTATTTGGCTCTTGGCATTGTTCCTAAGGAAGATTTTATTGATTTTGTTTTTCCTTTATCATACTAATCCTGTTTTTATAATATAAAGATTTATTTATTTGAAAGATCTACCGAGAGGGAAGGAGGGAGAGATGAATGAAGATACCTTTAATCCACTGTTTCTCTCCCCAAATGGCTGCAACAGCCATGGCTGGGCCAGGCCAAAGACAGGAGCACAGAACTCTATTCTGGCCCCAACATGAGTGTCAGGGCCCAAGCACCCAGGGCATCATCTGCTTCCCTCCAAGAGTACCAACAGTGGAGCAGCACTCTAGAGGGGATGCCAGTGTTGCAGGGGGCAGCCCAACCGGTGCTGTAGTGCCAGCCCCTGCACTGATTGTTTTACAGATGAGGAAACAGGCAACAAAACCTACTGACCTTTCACGGAATTTTAGATAAAACTAAGGAACAAATCACTATGTCATGTTTACTTTCAGAAAAACCATAGTTCTAGCCCTATACAGATCAATACTTTTTATTTTTATTTTAAGGTTTATTTACTTATTTGAAAGGCAGAGCTAGAAAGAGAAATATCTTCCATCGAGAGAGAGAGAGCGAGCGAGCGTGCGCGTGAGCCAGCTTCCATCCACTGATTCACTCTCCAGGTATCCCCAGTGGCTGGAGCTGGGCTATGTGAAGCTGGGAGCTTCTTCTGGATCTCTCAAGTGGTTACAGGGGCCCAAGGACTTGGGCCATCTTCCGATGTATTCCCGGTGAATTAGGGAGCTGGAATGGAAGTGGAACAGCCAAGAATCAAGCCAGCACCCTTATGGGATACCATAACCACAGGCAGCAGCTTTATCTGCTACGCCATAGCACCAGACCCAATCAATACAATGGAAGTTAGAAATGTTATTCCAAAGCCAAAATTTACCACTTTCTGCCCTCAAAGTATTGTATCTCCCTATGAATGTTTTGAAAAACCACAATGAAGTACGTTGGAAGCAGAACTTGTTTACAATCCTGGCAGGGCACCTCAGCAGTAGTAATCAAGTGGACCAACGTTTGGGGCATGAGCTGTGCCAAGCACTGGAACACAAAAGTTCTCATCCAGGACAAGTGCCTAACCTAGCAGTTAAAGGTGCTGGTTGGGGTCTGCTGTTGTGGCACAACAGGTCAAGCCACAGCTTTGTGATGCCAGCATCCCATATGATCACCATGTGTGTACGATGGCTCCACTTTGATTCAGCTCCCTAACAACATGGCTGGGAGGACAGCTGAAGAAAACCCAAGTGACTGAGCCCCTGCCACCCACACAGAAGCCTCAATGGAATCCCAGGCCTGTGCCCTTGACCAGCCCAGTCCTGGCCATTGTGGCTGCCTGGGGAGTGAACCAGCAAATGGAAGATCTCTGTCTCTCTGTCTTTGTCTCTCCTTTCCCTATAATTCTCCAGTGGATTTATTTTTATTATCATCTATCAAATCAGGGGATATCATATTGAAATTCATATTCTTTGTTACTGTCAAATAAGAGAGATAACTACAGTTAAGTTTTTCATAATTTCCCCAACTTTTGCAGTGTTGTAAAATTTTGACATAAATTGTCCTTCCCCTTTGGTGGTTTTATGTTTTAGCTGTTTTTATTTGAAATGCATATTAACACACACACACACACACACACACACACAGACCTTTTGTCTGCTGGTTGACTACCCAAATGGCTGTAACATCCAGGCCTGGGCCAGATCAAAGCCAGGAGCCTGGAACTGCAGCTTTATCTCCTATGGGTGACAAGAACTCACATGAGCCATCATTTGCTGCTTCCTAGGTGCCTTACAGGGAGCTGGGTCAGAAGTGGAGTAGCTGGGACTCAAACCAATGCTCTGATATGGATTGCAGGCATCCCAAGTGATTATTTAACCCACTGCGCCTCCAGTTTTGTTAATTAAACAGCTTTATGACGGATAATTTTTACATCAAATTCCAGCTGTATAATTCTCTACTTTTTTTTTTTTTTTTTTTTTTGACAGGCAGAATTAGAGAGAAAGGTCTTCCTTCTGTTGGTTCACCCCCCAAATAGCCAGGAGCCAGGTGCTTCTTCCTGGTCTGCCATGTGGGTGCCGGGCCCAAGCACTTGGGCCATACTGCACTGTACTCCCAGGCCACAGCAGAGAGCTGGACTGGAAGAGGAGCAGCCGGGATAGAACCGGCGCCACAACCGAGACTAGAACCCAGAGTACCAGCGCCGCAGGTGGAGGATTAGCCTAGTGAGCTGCGGCGCTGGCCTCTACATATATTTTAATAATATAGTTTGATCATTTATGTGCATTTGGAAATGATACTCATTTGCTTAATGTTAGGTATTTATACTGGATTACTTCACGTTTATAGACTGTTCTCTCACTGTTGAGTTTGGTTTGTTTCATTTTTCTTCAGTGACTTCTTTCCTGCTTTCTGTATGTGTCTTCTTGAGCTCTGTCTTCAAGTCCATGCTTTGATCCCCATTTCCTTGACTAGCTGCCCCTTCCTCCAAGTATGTGATAAACCCTTTGTCTTCAGTTCTACTTTCTTAGCTTTGCTTATTGTCTATAAGTAATTGGACATTTTTTACAATTTGCACTTTTTACAATTCTCTTTTAGGAATATAAACTTTGGGATAATGAACTGCAATATGTAGACCAGCTTCTCAAAGAAGATGTGAGAAATAACTCTGTCTGGAACCAAAGATACTTTGTCATTTCTAATACCACTGGCTACAATGATCGCGCTGTGCTGGAGAGAGAAGTCCAGTTAGTAATGTCCTCACTTGCTCATTTGTTGAGAAAATGTGCATACTGACTGCGTTTCTGGCATCAGGGAGCAGCAAGGATCTCGACTGCCCCAGGTTCCACCCTCACAGAACTCAGTAGGACAGAATGCCGAGATAAACGCATACTGATAAATTCACACATCATGTGGTGTGCCTGTACTTATAACATCTTAATCCACTCTGTCTCAGTGTCTTAATTTTAAGATGGGACCATAGTCATAATTTGACTCTAAAAGCTGTTGTCACTGCTGCTGAGAAAAGCTGATTTTTATGCTCCCTCTCATCACCTGGCCTGCTTGGATCCAGGCTCGGAGCTCTTCATTTATCTGTTAAGTTTCATGTTTTGGTAATTCATTTTTTAAAAAACATCTTCCATTAATTCTGCTCCAGGCTTAGGTCTGGAGTAGACATATCCCTCAAACCTCAAACACAGCTTATATTTTCTTTATTTTGCTCTCTTGTCTGAAGTTCCACTGTCCAATATGATAACCACTAGTTTGTATGGCTGTTTAAATTTCTGTTAATTAAAGTAACATAAAATTAAAGATACAGTCCCTAAGTCAGACTAGTCACATATCAGGTGTTCAGTACTCACGTGTGGCTGGTGACCACCACATAGACAACACATACAGAACAGTTCTGGGGCTGGAGTTGTGGTTTAATAGGTTAAGCCAACACCTATCATGCCAGCATCTCATGGGCAATGGTTTGAGTGCCCTGGCTACACTACTTCTGACCCAGTTCCTTGTTGTTGGGCCTAGAAGGACAGCAGAGTATGACCTAAGTGCATGGGCCCCTGCACTCATATGGGAGACCCAGGTGAAGCTCATGGCTCCTGGCTTTGGCCTGGCCATTGTGGCTATTTGGAGGGTAAACCAGCAGATGGGAGATCTCACTCTGTCTCACCTTCTCTCTGTGTAGCTCTGCCTTTTAAATAAATGAAACAAATCTTTGAGGAAAAAAAAAAAAAAGAGAAAAACCACTAGTGGCACTACAATTAATGAAATAGGTCTCTTTAAAAAAAGAAAGATTTTACCATTGCAAGGAAGTCTATTGAATAGTATTGGTTCAAAGAATGACAGTGGCTTACTGGAATCTTTTTTTTTTTTTTTTGAGAAAGAGCTACCTTCGCTGATTATCCTCCAAATTCCCACAACATCTGAGACTAGGCTGGATTGAAGCTGGGAGCTAGGAACTCGAACCAGGTCTCCCAGAGGGGTGGCAAAAACCCAGTTATGGCCGGCGCCGTGGCTCAGTAGGCTAATCCTCCGCCTGCGACGCTGGCACACTGGGTTCTAGTCCCAGTCGGGGACTGTTATTTGCCTCTTTTTGTGTTGTCAGTACGACTTGGATCAATAGAGCAAAAAGAATAAGTAAAACTCAATGCAAATCAGCAAACAAACATCCAGTGATCATAGTTGTATTCTGTGACTTTCTAAATGAATGCTTTAGTTCTTTGTTATCCTTTTTACAACTTTGTATTGTTGCTTCCTATTCTGTTTGGGCTTTTAAAGTGTGCCTATTGGGAAAAAAATGTACAGTTGGTTTCTGAGTGAATCATTTTGTTTTTGTGTTAAAATTTTGCATTTAATTTGCCTGTAAATTTTAAAAAATGAAAAGAGCTACAGGGACCATTTAAGACCTGCAGGGGCACGGTTTTACCAAAGACAGAAAAATAATAGGTTAAGTTGAACTAGTTGGAAAAAATGTTGAGTGAGTTTATTTTACTCTCTGAAAGTATCCTATTGTAATAATACCACACAAAAGCAAGAATACTAAGCTTTAGTCAGTGAGTTAGCTGAGCAAGGATATGATGAACCAGTGGTAATATAATTCAATAGTGTAGGTAAGGGGATGAGAAAAAGGGAGTGCTCATTTTAACTGGAAATTATGTCATAGTTTCTATAATCTTGTTTTAGAATGTGGGAAATTTTATTGATTTTTTTTGTCTATAATTTCCATACTGTC
The DNA here is from genome assembly GCF_964237555.1 of Oryctolagus cuniculus. NCBI lineage: Eukaryota > Metazoa > Chordata > Mammalia > Lagomorpha > Leporidae > Oryctolagus > Oryctolagus cuniculus. The sequence continues at coordinate 93,131,575 of NC_091433.1, forward strand.
CACTTTTTATAATATATAATAATTTTATACTAATTAACATAATTTCAAGATTATGTTAATTTTCCTTTTTCAGGCACCAGCACATCTTTGTCTTTTTTGCCCAAGGTTGCTTTACCAGTAAGATTAAAGTCTCCTTGTTTTAGCTGACATTTCTTTTGGAAGGAGAACCTTCCATATTAATTTCTTTTCTTACTGTGAGTTGAAGCCTTTGGGTAAACTAAGTGTCCTTCCCTGGAGTTGGATACTGATGAACAGTGGGAGGAGTTACGTAAATAAGAATGGACAACAGCAGACTCAAGGATTCTCTAATTTAGATTTGACCTGGAGAGGTGCCAGAGTCCCTTGAGAGACGTGAAAGAAGACTCACAAGTGGAAGGCCGTGTCCAGGCTGTGCCCTGATCTTTTTACAACTATATCTATTCATTGTGCTGCTCTGTAAAATTATATACACATTTATTTGTGGGTTTTTTTTCTTACAGGTACACTCTGGAAATGATCAAACTAGTACCACATAATGAAAGTGCGTGGAACTATTTGAAAGGGTAAGGGATCCTTTTGCTATTTTTATATATAAAGCAAACAGGCAGCTGATTTGAGGCATCATGGAATATATTCCATGGTCAAATGCAAGAGTACTACTAGAGAATTTTACAGAATTTACATTTTTAGGGATCTAACAAGTATAACAGTGTTATAGTAACTCCCAAGAACTGTGCGCTGTACTCTTTTCATCTTCTCTATTTTTTTAAAGATTTATTTCTAATTTGAAAGGCAGAGTTGCAAAGAGGCAGAGAAAGAGCGAACTTCCATCTGCTGGTTCACTCCCCAATGGGTGCAACAGCCAGAGCTGGGCTGATCTGAAGCCAGGAGCCAGGAGCCTCTTTCAGGTTTCCCACATGGATGCAGGGGCCCAAGGACTTGGGCCATCCTCTACTGCCTTCTATGCCATAATGGAAAGCTGGATCAGAAGTGGAGCAGCCTGGACTTGAACTGGTGCCCATATGAGATACTGGCACTGCAGGCAGCGGCTTTACCTGCTACGCCACAGCACCGACCCCCATACCAATAGTTTTTAAAAATAGCCCAGGAAGAGCTGGCATCGTGGAACAGCAGGTTGAGCCGCCACCCGTGATGCCACCATCCCATATGGGCACTAGTTCAAGTCCTGACTACTCCATTTCCGATCCACTCCCTGCTAATGTGCCTGGGAAAATAGTGGAAGATGGCCCACACACTTGAGCCCCTGCAGTGTGGCAGTTTCAGGCTCCTGGCTTCAACGTGGACCAACCCTAGCCCTTGTGGCCATTTGTGTGTGAATCAGCAGATTGAAGATCTCTCTGTCTCTCCCTTTCTAATTCTGCTTTCAAGTAAATAAATCTTGTATTTATGAATCCTATAGTCTTTTTAAAAATTTTTGTGGAAGCCAGCACTGTGGCGCAGCGGGTTAAAGCCCTGGCGTGAAGCTCTGGCATCCCATATGGGCACTGGTTCTAGTCCCAGCTGCTCCTTTTCCAATCTAGCTCTCTGCTATGGCCTGGGAAAGCAGTAGGAGATGGCCAAGTCCTTGGGCCCCTGCACCCGCATGGGAGACCAGAAGAAGCACCTGGCTCCTGGCTTCAGATCAGCACAGCTCCAGCTATTGCCGCCATCTGGGGAGTGAACCAGCGGATGGAAGACCTCTCTGTATCTACCACTCTCTCTAACTCTGTCTTTCAAATAAATAAAATAAATCTTTAAAAAAAATTTTTTTTGTGAGCAGAGAGAGACTGATAGAGCAAGAGTGGCCGTCCCTTGGTCACTCTCCAAATGCCAGCAAAGGCTGGACTAGCTAGGGGTGAAGCCGGGAGCTGGGAACTCAATCCAGGACTCCCATGTGGGTGGCAGGAGTCCAATTACTTGAGCTGCCTGCCAGGATCTGCCTCTCAGGTTCTCCAGTCAGGAGCTGGAGGCAGGAATCAAACCCAGCTGTTCCAGTATGGCCTGTGAGTGTCTTTGCTGCTATGCTAAAAGCCCATTCCCATGAATCCTATAGTTTTGTTGTTGGTTGTGGTTCTGGTCTTGTCACTGAATGGAGTACACACACTCATGCCCAGCTCAGGAACACAGTGAAGCAGGCTAGCTCATTTACAAACAGATGGTACAAATGGATAGCCAACATTTCATGTTCATTTCTAGATACCTGGACAGTTACAAGTCTTACTCCTTAAACAGAAAAGGCTTCAGTTGCCTGGCCGCTGGTATAACTGATCTTCTTGTTGAATGTGGAAGCCAGCAAGGAAACTAGACCCACAGAGCCCACGGTCACTCTGCAGAGGCGAGCGGTGGGGCCCCTGATGCTCGGCGAGCTAAAGGGACAGGACCTTCTGCTTTAGCTTTGTGTGTCACACAGTTTGAGTACAAATGATTACTGTTTAGCCTCATTATTTTTAAGCTGATTTTACTCTTTGATTATCTGTGATACATTCCTGTAATTGAAAACTTTTGTTTCAACCTCATTCATTCAAAAAATTCTTGCTTATATTTCAGGGCTTTCTTGATCTTTTTACAGTTTTTGTTTTCCTGTCTCAAAACTGAACATTTTACTTTTTTTTTTTTTTTTTTTTTTTTTAGGATTTTGCAGGATCGTGGTCTTTCCAAATATCCCAATCTGTTAAATCAATTACTTGATTTGCAACCAAGTCACAGTTCCCCTTATCTAATTGCCTTTCTTGTGGACATCTATGAAGACATGCTAGAAAACCAGTGTGACAATAAGGAGGACATTCTTAATAAAGCATTAGAGGTAAGCTGGTGGTCTCTGTTTCTGTTTTTAGTATCTCAGCATCAGGTCTACTCAGTACCACTAATATGCATGCCCTTTTGAACATGGTTACTTAAAATTCAGCATGGGACTCTTTTTGGGTTTGGCAACACTATTGAACATTTGAGGGTATTTCATGGAAAATGGAATTCAAAATTTATACATTTCAAAAATGCTGAAACCCATGTATACAAGAGGTCTTCAGAAAGTTCATGGAGGGGCTTTGGCATAACAGGTAAAGCTGCCACCCGCAGTGCTGGCATCCCATATGGGCGCCGGTTCGAGACCCGGCTGCTGCATTTCCAATCCAGCTCTCTGCTATGCCCTGGGAAAGCAGTAGAAGATGGCCCATGTCCTTGGGCCCCTGCACCTACGTGGGAGACCTGGAAGAAGCTCCTGGCTCCTGGCTTCGGATCTGCGCGGCTCCGGCCATTGTGGCCAACTGGGGAGTAAACCATAGGCTGGAAGCCCTCTCTTTCTCTCTGCCTCTCCTCTCTGTGTAACTCTGACTTTCAAATAAATAAATAAATCTTAAAAAGAAAAAAGTTCAGGCCGGCGCCGTGGCTCAATAGGCTAATCCTCCACCTTGCGGCGCCGGCACACCGGGTTCTAGTCCCGGTCGGGGCGCCGGATTCTGTCCCGGTTGCCCCTCTTCCAGGCCAGCCCTCTGCTATGGCCAGGGAGTGCAGTGGAGGATGGCCCAGGTGCTTGGGCCCTGCACCCCATGGGAGACCAGGAAAAGCACCTGGATCCTGGCTCCTGCCATCGGATCAGCGCGGTGCGCCGGCTGCAGCGGCGGCCATTGGAGGGTGAACCAACGGCAAAGGAAGACCTTTCTCTCTCTGTCTCTCTCTCACTGTCCACTCTGCCTGTCAAAAAAAAAAAAAAAGAAAAAAGTTCATGGAAAATGTGTATTATGGAAAAATACATGGATTTCAAAAAGTTTTTACTTATGTTTGAATTCCATTTTTCCACACACTTTGGAACTATTATAGTGTGTGATTAGCAGTGTATCTCAGTTTAGCATGAGATATGTGGGCTCAGAAGCATTTTCCCTTGAGATTGAATCTCCTGTGCCTTTTTAATAAATTTTTATTCTTTATTTTCAGTTATGTGAGATCCTAGCTAAAGAAAAAGACACTATAAGAAAAGAATACTGGAGATACATTGGAAGATCTCTTCAGAGCAAACACAGCACAGAAAGTGCCCTCCCAACAGATGTGCAGCAATAACATCCCGAAGAACGCGATGGAGTGCTTTTATTTTTTTAAGGGACTCTACTGCAAGACCATTCCCTTTGCCTGTGGTGTGAAATGTGCACTGCACAGGTATTGCTTTTTAACAAGAAGGTTCCCTGGGTGCTGCTGCTGTCTGATTAGCTCTGAGTAATAACAGTTATTTTAAAGCAAAGTTATTGGAGGGTAGGGGAAAGAAAAAAGTTCCATCAAGGAACTTTTGTAGTCTTATCAGCATTTAGCCTAATTGCTTAGCATCAGCTCTTCCTTGAGTGGTCTGTGATAAGGACTGGCAGTGGTAGTGGCTGCAGGTACTCATGCAATGGACGCGAGGCGAGGTAACAAGGTGCGGTGCAGCAAGCAGGGAATGCGCTTGCTGCATCAGAGCTGCTCTGCCACACTCACAGTGTCTCGCTCTCACTGTAACCAACTAATGCCAAAACAGTGGTTTTGTAATAAAACTGTAGATGTATCTAAAAACAGTACTATAGTAGTTTGATTTTTTATTAACATTTGTCTGTATACAAGGGACATTGTCTTGGCATAGAAAAGCAATGAAGAGGGCCGGCGCCGCGGCTCACTAGGCTAATCCTCCGCCTAGCGGCGCCGGCACACCAGGTTCTAGTCCCGGTCGGGGCGCCGGATTCTGTCCTGGTTGCCCCTCTTCCAGGCCAGCTCTGCTGTGGCCCGGGAGTGCAGTGGAGGATGGCCCAAGTGCTTGGGCCCTGCACCCCATGGGAGACCAGGAGAAGCACCTGGCTCCTGCCATCGGATCAGCGCGGTGCGCCGGCCGCAGCGTGCCGGCAGTGGCGGCCATTGGAGGGTGAACGAACGGCAAAGGAAGACCATTCTCTCTGTCTCTCTCTCTCTCTGTCCACTCTGCCTGTCCAAAAAAAAAAAAAAAAAAAAAAAAAAAGCAATGAAGAAAATACTGCCATAAATCTAGAATCCAGAAGCATGATGGTATAGGAATATTAAATGTTAAAATGTGAATTGGTCGGTTCTTGATGGCAAGCTGATAGTTTAAGCTCAGTGGGCTTATTTATATACATGTAGGTGGATAGGCTCTTGCCTACTCTTCCAGAAATTCACCCCAAAGCAGTGCTACAGAGCCAGCCATCAGAGTGAGGAGACTGACCTGAGAATGGGGAAGCCACTGCCTGGCTGCCAGCTCCAGGGCCGCTCATCTCTGTCGTGTTCCAGGCAGGCAGCTGTGCTCCCCTTCCCCTGGGCTGTGGGAGCCATCAGGGATACGCAGTTGATGGCTTCCTGGACTCCACGACTGAAGAAGGCAGCCAAAGAGGAGCGGAGGTGTGGAGCAAGCTAGTGTGCAGTGCCTGCACTCCGTCAGTCTCACGTCACTGTCAAGTTGAGTAGTCATCTTTTCTCAAGCTTAGGAGCTCAGAATTTCACACGTCTAGAGAAAATGTTTTCTTTTCATGTTTTACGTGTTAGTTTTTGTTGGCTTTTGATTCCACAGATCTCTAGTGTTACATTTGAAATTGCCATAAAGAGTCTTCCCTCTGTAGACAATTCCAGAGGTGCTATAGGAACAAAAACTGTACAGAGATGCTGTCTGTCATAAGATGGCATTTACCTCAGGCACTATCAGCCCTGTCCCAAGTTGATTGGGTTCAGGCTGCTGCCTCCACAAGGCTCACAGAGCCTGTTGAATAAAAAGTGTAGTGGGAGTTCATTAATTTACAGTGAGAAGTATAGCTATGAAGCAGACCAAATGGTTGTGTCAGCCTAGGCACTTAGCATTTTCTGTCTGATGTTTTAACTGTGTGGCAGTTCATTAATCAAACGGTCGCTCAGTAAGCATTGAATTAGGTGAGGAAGCTTCGTGATTTACACGTACAGTGATTTTAAGCTCTCAATCCCAGTGAGGGCCATTCATCCAGACATCTGGTTCCAGAGTCCAGCCAGCACACCACCCGTCAGACTTTTACAGGCTCAACAGGGTGGTCTGTAAAGGATCTGCTGGGCCAAAACAGAGTATCTTTGCTTCATAACACTATCACTGTGTTGTGCTTCACACTGTTGCAGAAACAGTGGTGGATCAAACTGGTACTATCACACAAATCAAGAGAAGTAGTACTTGGTAATCATTGTATTCTTCACTGCTGTGCATTGAGTAGTTACATAGTTATTCATAAGACCCAACCTGCCTTTCAGTACTTTAGTATTTCTGAATGGCAGGATGCATGAAGCACATCTTTGTGGTTGTCTTGAGTGGGCTGTGGGCCCAATGGCTGCTTTTCTCATGGAACACCATTTCTTACTTGAGCAAAGAGCTGGTACCTGTGGTTATCCACACTTGAATGGGTGGCATTTATTTTATGGGAAAGGAAGTGTTTGTCACTTCAAAGAAAACAACTGAATGTTTGTTGCCAGTGATAACATTTGAGCTTTCATCCACCATGGCAAGCAGGGACAGCTTCTCAATACCTAAATACCTTTCTAATGAAACCAGTGGTGATATTAACAAATGCTGGTTTTTTTGATACTATATAATAAATGTGTCAAAGATTGGGAGGTCTGTGAAGCTGAATCCATGGTGAGATATCATGCGTAGATAAGTGATCCCTATTCAAAATGCAAGATGTAACAGTAGAAAAAATGAATTGATAAAATTGCAGAGTCCACCTTGCAGTTGACCTCTGAAAACTTCCTCTTGTCAAATCCACACTTTTCTGAAAGGCTGTTAAGATACTCCCTTCTCCAGCTATCTGAATAGCTGTGTGAATTTGGCTTTTCTTCATATACTTCCATCAAAACACCATATTGCAACAGATTAAATGTAGAGGTAGATATGAGAATCTAGAAATGATTAAGTCAGACAGAAGAGAATTGCAGAAATGTAAAACAATGCCATTTTCTATTTTTTAAATGTGATTTTCATAAAAGATTATTTTTGTTAACATGTAATGGGTTTATTACTTTATTAATAAAAATTTAAAATTTCAATATTATCAGTCAGTGCTACCTGTGTTAAAAGAAAGCTAGAGTTGAAGAAGGAGTAAGACAACCCTCTTTATTTTGAGGGACCTCAGTTTTGAAAGAGACCCAACAATGTGTATTCACCTTGGTACCTTGAAAACTACTACACTAGCCATTTAAAGAAATGTTATTGGAGAACAAAAAAGAGGGAATATGTGCCTCCCGTGTGTCCCAATCCAGCTCCCTGCTAATGCACCTGGAAAAGCAGTGGAAGATGATCCAAGTCCTTGGGTTCCTGCACCCATGTGGGAGACCCAGAAGAAGCTCCTGGCTTCAATCTGTGTCTATTTGTGGAGTGAACCAGTAGATGGAATATTTCTCTCTATCCCTCTCTCTCTATAACTCTGCCTTTCAAATATATATATACACACACGCATATACATACACATACACATATACATATACATATATTTCTCCAAACAAATGCATCAAATGAGTCTCTACTAGTTTTTCTAAGTGAAATGTGACAGAAGGAATTTTAGTTGAATTGATTCTACTTCCTTCTACTTTATTATTCCTCCCTTCTACTTGATTTGGTTTACTTTGATAATTTTTAAAGATGGAAACTTAGATGATTGATTCAAGATCTACCTTATTCCCTGATACAGGCTTGACTGGGCACTGCTTTGCCAAGAAATGAAGAAAGAGGGAAAATGGAATTTTCCTTCCTTTGGGTTTTATGAATTCCCTTTTCTGTCCTATGAGCCAGAACTGGAAGGTTTCTCCGAGTGTCTTCTCTGTGGCCCCCAGTGCTCACTTCCTGGTTTTGAGCTGAATGGAGTTGCTTCAGATTTTTGTTCTTTTATTTGTCTGGTGATACTCACTTTGAAAGACTCCAAGTTTTATAACTGTTGATGGGAGGGAAAGGTTTGCACATGCTCGCTCCATCTTCTAAGGAAGCAGCCCTTCCTGTCCCTAAGTCGGCTTTGTTGGCTTTCACAGCTTCTTTGTTTTCTGTTAACAAGTTAAAAATCTCATTTTGAAAGTAACCAATAAATTCTTTTATTGATAAACAGTCACCAGTGTTCTCAATATGTAAATATGATACTTACCATGCTATATTTCTCTTCAGAGTTGGAATACAGACTTTATTTCTGAAATGTCAAGTATTTTGATAATGTTATTACTCAACAACATTTCAAAAGATCATAATGCATTGATCATAATGCATTTTTATGAGCAAAACTTTAAATTTTCTAGAGGCTAATGTAACAAAATTTATCATCTTCACAGGGTGTCACAGTTTTTCATAAAGCTCCCAGGCCTTTCCTACTGCATTTTTCTTACCCATTTGGAAGTTCCAAGTTCTTTTGAGAGTCAACCATCTGTTTTGCAAGTCTCTGATTAAATCTTCATTGTAATTATCATGTTGTGCCTTAAAATGGGCATATGAAATCTCTGTTTTCAGTTTTTCCTGGTCTTCTACAGTTTATTTCTTGCATCCAAAATGCATTCCTGGTGCTGTGGCTTTTGATGGTCCATTTTAGTTCTTCATTCTCGAGTTTTTGGCAGTGTTTGTGTCTTTTGGGTGAGTTCCAAGTACTGCTTTGGCAGTTCTTTTGCCAGATGTGTAATGATTGTACCCAGTCATCTCATCACTTCCTCCCCCACCCCTCGCTAACTAATGCAAATGCAGAAATCCAAAGATTCCTTTGCGACCTATACTCTGTATATTTGTTTTTTTAACTTAATTTTTTTAGAATTATTTATTTTATTTGAAAGTCGGAGTTACATAGAGAAGGAGAGGTGGAGAAAGAGGTCTTCCATCCACTGGTTCACTCCCCAATTGGCTGCAAAGGCCGGAGCTGTGCTGATCCGAAGGCAGGAGCCAGGAGCTTCTTCCAGGTCTCCCACATGGGTGCAGGGGCCCGAGGAGTTGGGCAATTCTCTACTGCTTTTCCAGGCCATAGCAGAGAGCTGGATTGGAAGTGTAGCAGCCGGGACTTGAACTGGTGTCCATATGGGTTGCCAGCGCTGTGGCATAGCAGGTAAAGCCGCCTACTGCAGTGCCCCAATACTCTGTATATTTGTAAGTACTGGGGCTGTTACTGAACCTGAAATCGGTACTCAAAGCGGAGAAGAGTTGGGGGAAAGAAAGGAGGAAAGCTTTAGGATGCTAGCAAGCAACCAGGAGGTGGCAGGCTGGCACCTTCACATCCACCCTCCCCCAGAGGGAAGCCCTTGAGAAAACAATGGCATCTGGGGCCGAGACAACCGTTTGGACTGTAGTGTAAAGAGAGCTTTGTTCCAGAAAGTCGCAGTGTTAGCAGACACCTCCCTCCACTGAGCTGATGTCTCAGTTCTCCGCGCTCCTGAACCAGAATGTGGGTCAGGTGGTGGATCACAATGAGGCCTAGCATCCCCTGGGATTATTATTATTTTTTTTTAATTCGTGCTTTATTACTAGGGTAGAGACAGAGATTTGCCATCTGCTCATTCATTGCCCAAATGTCCACGATTGTGGACTAGGCCAGGTTGCAGTTAGGAGCCCTGAACTGCATCCCAGCCTTCCAAGCACTCCCAGGGTGCTGCATCAGCAGGAATCTGGATTGGAAAGAGCTGAGACCCCCAACCCAGGCACTCAGATACAGGATGTGGGTGCCCTTAACAGCGTGTCAAATGTGCACTGCCTGCAGCCTCACCATTGCTGGTGAATGTGTGAAGGTTATAAAATGTTTCAGGTTTTGTTTTCCTCTGTAGCCATAGGGTTTCTGGGAGAGCTCTTGTATACCTGTTACTGTTATGAAGTTAGAAATTAGCTTGTGTGTGTAAGAAACTGTTGCTGTGGATTTGTTCTGAGAGGAGGAGCGTGGTGGGGGCAAGAGGCAGGGAGTCACCACACAGACCCTGGGAGTCCGGTGAAAGCAGGCCAGAGGGAGCAGCCTGCAGACTCATTTATTTCAGTTGCTTATATAGCCGAGGTAGCCAATCCAGTCAAGGGGTGGTTTATGCCCTAACCAATCACAGCCTGTTGCCAGGTGGGTTCTGAAGCCATTCCTGAGTAACTGACGCTTGCTTGCCAGCGGCCATCTTGGCATGGCCTTCTCATTACACCAGGAGAAAGGCCCAGGGAAACTGATATCTAGGGCAGTCCTGCTCAGACCCTGGTAACTTTCCAAGTGGTTTCCGTCCTTCTACCAGGCTTGCTAAACATCTTTCCTCTAAGGTGGGCACCCTAGAGAGAAGCCCCTTGGCCAGCAAGGGCTTCCCCTGTCTGACCATCTCAGTGGTAAATTTGGAAAGGAATTTTTTGTATTTTCACCCAGCAAACTCTTCAGCCAAGGCTCCCTATCGTTTGTCCTGGAGGAGAGGGGAAAGGATAAAGAGACTCCCTTAAAAACCGGGAGTCTAGGGCCAGTGCTGTGGTGTAGTGAGTAAAGCCACTGCCTGCAGTGCCAGCATCCCAAATGGGCGTTGGTTCAAGTCCTGGCTGCTCCACTTCTTATCCAGCTCTCTGCTATGGCCGGAAAAAAGCAGTGGAAGATGGCCCAAGTCCTTGGGCCCCTGCGCCCGCATGGGAGACCTGGAAGAAGCTCCTGGCTCCTGGCTTTGGATTGGGGCAGCTCTGGCCGTTGCGGCCAATTGGGGAGTGAACCAGCGGATGGAAAACCTCTTGGTGTAACACTTTCAAATAAATAAATCTTTAAAAAAATAAATAAATAATAACATACATGCTGGGACTCTGAACAAGGACGGCGTGCTCAGCCCTCTGCTCTCTGCTGAGCTGCCCAGTGGCCTGTCCAGGTGTGTTCTCCATCCAACCGTGTAACCTCGCTGTACCCCAGTCCGAGTGACTGGGCGCTTGCTCTATCCCTTCCATTCTGACGGATGCCCTATCCCCAATAAAACCGTATCACTTCACTCTGTCTCACGCCTGAGTTCTTCCTTGCATGAAGAACCCCACAGCTTCCATGGCTCTTTTCTCCAGCTGATATCGGAATAGGGGGTGTCATGCAATATCACTGCGTGCTTATTAATAAATTCCCAGCATTAATACGCCTGTGTGGGTTCTTGCCTAATATTCAAAGAATTCTGAATACTGGCATAAGCGAACGAGGCAGCATGTTGGTTTTTAAGCTTTTATCCAGTGGGAGCAATGCATAGGAGAGTGAGGACCCTATCTAAAAGAGAAATCTGGATTCATACTGAGTACCAGGAGCCAGCCTGGAGGAGCATGCAGACCAGGAAGCATGGGGCAGGTGGCTCAAAGGCCAAGTGCCCAGGAGACACAGGGCAGCATGGGTCCACAATGGCAAAAGGCCAAAGAGTGGGCCCAGGCTTTTAATCCACTTCCAAAGGGGAATAGTTAATTAACCTGATTGCCCGGTGGGGCACACAGGTGTAGCCAGGTAGGGGCGTGTGGTCACACAGGGGCGTGGAGAAGGCGTGGTCTTCCAGCTCACAAACCAGATCAATTTTATCCTGTATGCCTGCCCACGTCACGGTGACATTATTTCCACAGGGTTAAGTTCCTGGAAACGGGACCTTCTGGGTACAGATCATTCCAGATCACACGCAACATCAGAGCGCGCAGAAAACTGGCACTGTGCGTCGCCATTTTCTGTCAGGCGTGAGGCGGCCCCCGGCCCCTGGCGCCCCTTGGCCGGCCCTACTCCTCCTCGTGGCTCTGGGCCGCAGCCCCACAGGTTCCTCCACACCGCCGGTTCCCCCCGCCAGCGAAGCGCCGAGAACACTCCCCAGCGCGCCTGCGCCGGCACCGCCTGGGCTCACGGCGCCCGTGCCCGCGAGCCGGCTTTCTCCGCGGGGCCCCGCCCCGCGCTCGTCCCCGGCCGCGCGCCGGCGCAGGAGGCCGCGAGCGGGCGCGCGGGCGCGGGGCTCTCGGGGGAGCGCGCGGCGGCCCCGGCTCGGGCGCCCGCCTCGTGTCCGACGGAGGCGGGGACGCGGGCGGCCGGGCTGAGGCGCGGGCCCGGCTCGCCGCTGTGAACGCGAGGCCGCGGGCCCCGCCGGGCGCGGGCAAGGGCGCCTTCCTCCCGGGCGCTGCCCGCGCCGCCGCCATCGCTGCCGCTGCTGCTGCTCTTGTCGAAAGCCCTCTACTTGTTAATGTGGTTCCCTTCGTCCGCCTCCGGCACCCCCGGGACTCCGAGCCAGGTAAGTGTCCAGAATCCTTAAGATAATTAATTTTCCTTGGACTGCATGGGCAAAGTGGGATTCTGTTCTTACGCATTGGGTAACACTAATCTCTTTCTTAAGTGTAAAATACTGCAAAAACTAATTTTGTGCCGTTGCTTTTTAAAAATTATTTTAAACTGTGATTATTCGTTATTGTTATTAGATTATTTTAAATGTATTGCACGTTTTTAACGGGTGCCGTGCAGCTTGTCAACACACAGACGCGGCATGAGCCCAGGCACCGGGCAGTGTCCCTTTCCCTGTCTTTGTGTTTGGAGCCGTCCAGCCCCTCTCCGGTCACACAGGATATTATGCTGCGGTTGCCCACTCTTAGGTGCATCCTGCTGTTTTGGTGCCGGCTGTCCAACTCCTCCCACCCCCACCCCGCCTCTGTGACTCACTGTTTAAAATTTGGGTTGAAGATATGCAATCTTTTTTTTTTTTTTTCTTTAAGCTTCCATGTAGAGGACATGCGGTGTTTGTCTTTCTGTGGCTGGCTTATTTTACTTAATATAACGACCCCCAGTTCCATCTGTCTTCTGGCGGGATAATATTCCACATTGTGCTTAACCCCCATTTTCTTTACCCATTCATCTGTTAATGACTTGTGCTGCAGTGAGGGTGCAGGTGTCTTTTTCTTTTTAAACATTTATATTGTTTATTTTGAAAGACAGAGTCACAGCAAGAGACAGGGAGATATATACATATATATATATATAGAGAGAGAGAGAGAGAGAGAGAGAGAGAGGTCTTCCATCCTCTGGTTCACTCCTCAGACAGCCAAAAACGGCTGGGTCTGGAATAGGCTAAAGCCAGGCGCCTTGAGCTTCTTCCAAGTCTCCCCTGTAGGTGCAGAGGCCCCAAAACTTGGGCCATCTTCTGGTGCTTCCCCAGGTGTGGTTAGCAGGGAGCTGGATCATAAGTGGAACAGCCAGGGCTGAAATGCTGCACGTGTGGCTTAATCTATTATGCCGCAACACTTGCCCCAGGTATTTTTTTTTTGAAAGTCAGAGTTACACAGAGAGAGAGAGAGAGAGAGAGAGAGAGAGAGATCGGTCGGTCTTCCATCCACTGGTTCACTCCCCAGATGGCTGCAATGGCCAGAGCTGTGCTGATCTGAAGCCAGGAGCCAGGAGTTTCTGCCAGGTCTCCCACGGGGTGCAGGAGCCCAAAGATATGGGCCATCTTCTACTGCTTTCCCAGGCCATAGCAGAGAGGGGGATTGGAAGTGGAGCAGCTGGGACTAGAACTGGCGCCCATATGGGATGCCAGCACTACAGGCAGCGGCTCTTTAGCCGCTTTCCCAGAAACATTAGCAGGGAGCTTGATTGGAAGTGGAGCAACTGGGACTTGAACCATATGAATCACTGGCCTTGCAGATGGCGGCTTTACCAAGTACACCACAGCGCTGGCCCTGGAGTCCTGCAGAATTTCATCACTGATGTTGGCAGCCTTTGGATGGAAATGAAGTGTGCAGGGGGAGCTCTGTGGGACTAGACTGTGGCTAGCAGGTGTGGGGTTAGGAGGAAGTTCTCTACTTTTCCCTCGCACAAATCCCTTCCAAACCCTGGCAAAGGGCCCAGAAATTTTACATTCCTAATTGTTTTTCCTTAAAGAGTATCCCTTACCCCTCAAATCGTAGAGGGCTCAGGTCCTGTAAACCCTGGGGTTAGATCAGAGTCAGGAGCAGGAGTGTGAGGGCTGAGAGGGTTAACCGTGGGCTTGGGCTGTGCGCAGAGGTGGGGAAGGAGGAGGACAGGTTGAAGAGAAGGGAGAATGCCAGAGGGGAGGCGACGCCCCAGGACGAGACTGGGAGGGTGGTGTTCCAGGTGACGGGCCAGCTCTTTCTTCCCGGCGAACCTGTCGTAGGCCAAGCACCCAGAGTACTGAGGTGAGTGGGACAGGTGGGTCGTCCACCCGGACCTGGTGAGGCAGACAAAGAAGGAACACATGTGCTGGCGTGTGGGGTGCAGGCCTGGGGCCTCTGGAGAGACAGGCAGGCTAGATCTCAGGGCCTCGGGAGAGTTTGGGCTTGAGCCTGAGGGCCGAGCAGGGGCTGTTGGATATTTTTAATCTGAGAGAGACCAAGCGTGCTTTAGAACAATCACCCTGGGAAGCTCTTCCGCATGTGGGGGGGGACAGCTGCACAGAAGTGTACGGACGGGTGTAGTCAGCAGGTGACAGTCCTGAGCTAGCTCCAGGTGTATCAACATGGAGACAGACCAGGGCCCCATCAGGTATAAAGGGCAAGACTTGCAAACCACCACTTGTATAAGGGGTAGGGCTGGCACACCACCACTCTACAGATCTGGAAGACATGTGTTGTTATCTATGGCGCATGGTTGTGGCGAAAATAAAAACACAGTGGAAATTACTCACACCAGAGTTTCTCACACTGGCAAATCATCTGGAGAACTTAATTCTTAAAACAGATTTTGTTTCTGGCTTGGTAGTTCTGGGGTGGAAACCCACAAGTTGGCCTTTTTCCCCAGTTCCCGGGCGCTGCTGATGTTATGGGTCAGGACCCTGCTTTGAGAACCGGTACCCAATAGTAACTTGAGGAAGGTGATTACTTCTGGGCAGGCAGCAGACACGGATGCAATATTTATGTCTTTGAAAAAGCCCTGGGGTCCGGTGCTGTGGCATAGAGGGCTAAGCCTCCACTTGCAGTGCCAGCATCCTGGATGGGCACCAGTTCCAGTCCCAGCTTCTGATCCAGCTCCCTGCTAATGTGTCTGGGAAAGCAGTGGAGGAGGGCTCAAGTGCTTGGGCCCCTGCATGCATGTGGGAGACCTGGATGAAGCTCCTGGCTCCTGGCTTTGGCCTGGCCCATCTCCAGCCATTGCAGCCATTTGTGTAGTAAACGAGTGGATGGAAGATCTATCTCTGTCTCTCCCTCTTTCTGTCTCTCTGCCTTTGAAATAAATAAATCTTAAAAAAAAAAAGAGAGAGAGAGAGAGAGCCTTGGTATGTAGGTGGGCATGTGCCACAGTGGTTAAGTTGCCACTTGGGACACTCAGATCTCATATCAGAGTTCCAGCTGCTCTGCTCCAACCCAGCTTCCTGCTAATATGTGCCCTGGGGGTGGAGTGGCAACAGAGGATGGCTCAGTTTCTGGGCCCCTGCAACACTCGTGGGAGACCTGGATTGAGCTCTAGGCTCCTGGCTTCAGCCTGGCCCAGCCCTGGCTGTTGCAGGCATTTGGGGAGTGAACCAGCAGATGGAGGATTTCTTTCTCTCTCTCTCTCTGCCTTTTAAATAAAATAAACTTTTTTATTTAAAAGTTTTTTATATTTAAAAAGCACTGAAACAATATGATGCAATGCAACTTTACTAAGCTGAATGGATGTTTATGACTTTTTTTTTTTTGTCCTTGAAGTATTCATTAAAGATAAAAGATCCTGTTTGCTGTGTGGAGAATGGACTGGGAACAAGGACCCGGGAGACCACACGAGAAACTGTTGCAGAAGCCCAGGTGAGAGATGCTGGTGGCTTACACCAGGACAGAGGCAGCAGCTTGGAGAGACATGGACAGACTTGACCCGAGATTGGGGTGATGGAATTAACTCTGAGGTGATTGGTTGAATTAGCAATTAGGAGAGGAGGGATCACCCTGGTTTGCAACTTGGTGAGTGGGTAGGTTGTGTGCTCATCACAGAGAGGGAACCCTAGAGAAGGGGGTGTTGGGGACAGAAGGGAGACACTGAGTTCAGCTGTGGACATGCCAGACCTTGATGAGCCCGCTGGGCCATAGTGTAGACTCAGGGATCACAGTGTGTAGACAAAAACTGAAGTTGCGTGCAGTTGAGACTGCACGGGCCTGACCCTGACCCGGAACCTGAAAGCCAAGAGTGCTTTGATCTCTTTAAATGTTTGGCAGAACCCCCACGAAAACTGTAGGAAGTTCAGATTCCAGTGTCCGTGAACACATTGTTACCGGAACACTGCCTCACTTGTTTACGAATCATCTGGGATGGAGTTGACAGCTGTGACGGGCATGGAACATGGCTCATCTTTGCACTGCCTCTGGGTGCGCTACAACGCATAGTATGTAGTTCTCTGTTGATTGTGACTTTTGTCTCTAAGCCTCAGTGTTTATGCTCCGGTCCTTCCTAGGGGTCTCAGTTGACTTGCTTGGCCACTTTAAATGTTGAGGGAGAGATGGCAGTCAGTGGCCTGTTTGTGCAGAGCCCTCTCTGCGAGCAGGTGCAGGTGCAAGAAGCCCAGGAGATTGAGGCCTGCACGGTAAAGGTCATCACAGTGCCATTCCCTGAAGGAAGGAGTGGGCCATGGAGAAAGGTAGGGGGCTGGAATCTTTTAAGAGAAAGGTGAGCAAGTGGCTGTCCTGACCACTAAAGGCATGGCTGGGAGATGAAGGCATAGGGGAGCAGATGGTGTTAGTTCACGAGGGTGGCGGCTGCCGAGCAAGTGACTTGAAGCAATTCAGCAGCGTCAGTGACAGGAGGGAGAGGCAGGTGGGCTTTTCTTTGTCTGGTAAGAACAACACCTCAACTAAGTTCCCTGACTAGAGGAGGCGGAGGTGCTGTGCTGACCTGCACCTGCTGCTCTCTGGTCTGGCAGAGTGGCTGGGGCACCACGTTGTCATTACTAAGTTCTTTCTTTATTTATTTTTTTGAAGATTTTATGTATTTACTTGACAGAGTTAAAGAGAGGGGAGGAGAGAGAGAGAGGTCTTCCATCTGCTGGTTCACTCCCCAATTGGCCGCAACAGCCGGAGTTGGGCTGATCCGAAGCCATGAGCTTCTTCTGGGTCTCCACATGGGTGCAGGGCCCAAGGACTTGGGCCATCTTCTACTGCTTTCCCAGGCCACAGCAGAGAGCTGGATGGGAAGTTGAGCAGCCAGGACTTGAACCTTCATTTGTGTCAGATATTTGCAGTGGAGGGGGAGAGGGGAAGAGTGGAACCAGGGAGAGGCTGATGAGGAAGCCTGGGGCTGAGCCCAGACAGGCTGTTGGAGCTGTGGGAAGACTTCCCTGTGGCTGCTGCACCATCGTGGGGCTTGAGAGCCCGAGGGGCCCCCAGGCATCGGGAGAACCCTTGGAAAAAGTGCACCATTTGGACTGCTGCCATGTATGTATGTTTAGAGCTGTGGGTTTTACTTAGCAAACTTCCTCTTTGCTCCTTTGTGGCAGAGTTCTTTCAAACCAGTCTGTGGGGCCAACTGGAACACTAACTGACCCAAGTGTCTGGATGGAGACCTGAACTGGGAGAAGGAAGACGCTCCTGGAAGGTAACCTTTGCAACGTCTCTGGCACAAGGTGCATGGGTCCGTTCTGACGCTGGAGCCCCCCTGCATGCCAGTGCCGATGTACAGCTGACACTGGTGGATGTCCGTTGTTAGTGTATCAGTGGGCTTCCGCTCTGGCTCACCCATGGCCTCTGCCCAGGCACTCTGAGTGGCAAGCACTCGTGGCTTCCAGGGTCCTCCCCACTGCTTGTCGCCATCCAGGCCCCTCCACCCCGGGCCTTGCGCTGATCAGGTCAGTTCTGAGTCCCCTTCCTTGTCTCACCACCAGCATTGTAGCTCTTGTGTCTGTCTCTGACCCCAGGTTATTACCAGGGCCCCGACCAGTCCCTCGCTCTCAGTCTCCCACCTCAGCTCCACCTCTCCCCCTGCTGGAGAGCACCTTTTGCTTCATAAGAACATGCAAGGCTTTTGAGTGTCTTCCGGGGAACATCCTGATGTCTAGGTTTTAGGTTTTAGGTTTTAGGTTTTAGGAGGTCCTCAGCATTGCAGCCCCACCTCCTACCCTTTGTCCACCTTCTGCCCCAACCCCTGGACTAACAAATGGAAGGGTACTCGACGTAGTTTTTGGGAAAATGGAATTTAAAAATGTTTATTTTGGTTCAAAATTTTTTTAAATCCAGACAGTTTTTTTCAAAACACATTTCTATGAAGTTTTTGCATAGGTTTTAGAATTTTTTTTGCAAGAAAATAAACTCATCCTTTTTTCATTTTTTTTTCTTTCTTTTTTAAGAGAGAGAAAGAGAGAGAGAGAGAGAGAGTGCTTCCATTTGCTGCCTGCTTTCTGGACCAGGTCTGAAGCCAGGAGCCCGAAATTCAATCCAGGTCTCCCACGTGAGTGGCAGGAACCCAGGTTCTTGAGCCGTCACCACTGTCTCCCAAGGTGCACGTTAGCAGGAATTTAGAATCAGGAGCCAGGGCTGTGCATGGAACACAAGCATTTTGATGGGGAATGCAGCGTCTTCACTGCTAGGCCGAATGCCCACCCCCTAAACTCATTTTTGAATTCTATTTTCCACAAACTTTTTGAAGTATTTGAAGTACTCTTGTATACATTTTACTTTCATTTTTCTTTTTCGTTTTTAAAGATTTATTTATTTATTTGGAAGTCAGAGATACACAGACAGAGGAGAGGCAGAGAGAGAGAGAGGTCTTCCATCCGCTGGTTCACTCCCCAGGTGGCCACAGTGGCTGGAGCTGAGCTGATCTGCAGCCAGGAGCTTCCTCCAGGTCTCCCACATGAGTACAGGGGTCCAAGGACTTGGGCCATCTTCTGCTGCTTTCCCAGGCCACAGCAGAGAGCTGGATCGGAAGTGGAGCAGCATTGTGGGATACGGGCACTGCAAACAATGGCTTTACCCACTACACCACAGTGCTGGCCCCCATTTTACTTTCTTCCTTCTTTTTTTTTTTTTTTAAATGATCTCACTTCTATTCCTCTGCCAGAGGCGGAGTGGAAGGCTGCCATTTTACTTTCAATTTTACTAAACATTCATGACTATCTGCTTAACGCACACTGGGGTGGGTAAGACAGAATCAGACACGAGCACCTCTCTTCCGACCTGAGGTACTCCGGGTAAATTTAGTTTATTTCAAAAAAAAGAAAAAGATTATGGGAGCAGTTACCTCGAACATTTTGTATGAACCCTAAAAATCCCTTAATCCTTAGATAATATGGGCACTTGAAGGGTCCTTGAATGTAAAAGGCACAAGAGTGTGTGATCACCTTCAATCCTGCGTCATTAGAACACTTTAACGCAGATAAAAACTGACAGTGTGTTCCTCCTCGCTTCGTTTTGCATCTCAGGCCGCTACAGGGGATGCCAGCATGGAGAAGAGACCCCTGGAGAAGAGGAAAGGCCCCAGCCACAGAGAAGTACCCCCGGTTGTCGGGCTGCTGCTCGGCCTGGCGCTCATGAACGCGCTCCTCTACCTCTGCCTCCATCGGTTTTTCATTTCCCCTCAGCGCCCCGCGCTGGACCCCAGCCGCTGTCCCTACGGGTACTTCCGAGTGGGCCAGATGAAGAACTGCTCGCCGTGGCTGTCCTGTGAGGAGCTGCGAACGGAAGTGAGGCAGCTAAAGCGTGTTGGGGAAGGAGCTGTGAAGAGAGTGAGTTCGTGGTCGCCCCTGGGAGACCGTTGGAGTGCTAGCCTGGATGAGTGAGCTCTCTGTTGCTGCAGCGGAATGCCCGGGGCAGCTATCTTGTAAAGAGAAAGGACTGACTGAGTGCATGGTTTTGTAGGCTCCATTCCAAGATCAAATGGCCCTGTTTGTCTGGTGTCTGGTGAGGGCAATGGCAGAGTGCAGGGGGTGGAAGGGTCCTTGGTGAGCCAACAGTGGGAAGAGGCAGGGTCGCACCTCTAGAATAACCTTCCAGGGGCATGCCCCCAGTGGCCTGAGGACCCCCCCATGCCACCTGCTGAGCCCTCGGGTTGTGTTAAGTTTCCTCTGTCTTAGAACCATTAATATGGGACTTTGGATGTCTGTGTGAGTGTGGGGCCAAATCATGGTGAAACCCAGCACTGTCCTTTGGGAAAGCAGTGTGGTGTTTCGTATTAAAGGGCGTAGAGGTTCTGTTAGCCCAGTCATCTCACACCTGGGACATTGTCCTAATGCAAGGAGGGAAAAAGCTAGGTGCCTAAAGGAGGCCACAGCTAACTAGATAGAGTAACTTTAGGAGAGTGAATCGTGGCGCAGCCCCTGGTAGATTGTTCTGCAGCTGTTAGGTGTGATTAGGAGCCCTGTGTGGCATCATGAAGGCAGTTTTATGATGACAGATAAGATGCAGGGACCAGTGTTGGCACAGTATTTCTCTTTCTCTCTTTCTTTCTTTCTTTCTTTCTTTCTTTCTTTCTTTCTTTCTTTCTTTCTTTCTTTCTTTCTTTCTTTCTTTCTTTCTTTCTTTCTTTCTTTCTTTCTTTCTTTCTTTCTTTCTTTCTTTCTTTCTTTCTTTTTCTTGACAGGCAGAGTGGACAGTGAGAGAGAGAGACAGAGAGAAAGGTCTTCCTTTGCCGTTGGTTCACCCTCCAATGGCCGCCGCGGCTGGCATGCTGCAGCCGGCGCACCGCGCTGATCCGATGGCAGGAGCCAGGTGCTTCTCCTGGTCTCCCATGGGGTGCAGGGCCCAAGCACTTGGGTCATCCTCCACTGCACCCCCAGGCCACAGCAGAGAGCTGGCCTGGAAGAGGGGCAACCGGGATAGAATCCAGCGCCCTGACCGGGACTAGAACCCAGTGTGCCGGCACCGCAAGGCGGAAGATTAGCCTAGTGAGCCGCGGTGCCAGCCATCACAGTATTTCAGACTCTGCCTTGGACACCCATGTCCCATATTGGAGTGTGTGGTTTGAGTTCCAGTTACTCTGCCTCTGATCCAGCTTCCTGCTGATGCATACCCTTGGGGGGCAGTAGATGATGGCTCAAGTACCTAAATCCCTGCCACCCATGTGGGAGGCCTGGATGGAGTTCCAGGCTCCTGGCTTCAGCCTGGTCCAGTCCTGGCTATTAGGAGTATCTGGGGAGTGATCCGTAGATGGAAGATCCCTTTCTCTGTGTCTCTATGTCTCTCTGCCTTTCAAATAAAATAAAAATAAATAAAAATTCAAGGAAAACAAGTATAGAACTGTGTAGTATACTGTTTTCAGCTGCAGGTAGGAAAATACAGAAATGATAGAAGTTGTATAAAGATTGTCATGGGTGCTGTTTTCTGATTTTTCAAAGTCTATGATGGTATTTTATTGGTTTAAAAATTTGCGTTTGAAAAGAGGCACCACAGGGGTGACTGCAGTTCTCAGATAGAAGCTCCCAGAACCCTTCTTCACTGGTAGCCAGCGAGTGTGACCTTGCTTGTGGTTGTGGTGTTCTCTATGGTAACAGGCCTCTAGACATGACGGTCAGTGCGTCTGGCAGCTGGCTGAGGATCACTGGACGCAGCTTCTTGCTGGGAGAGAACAGGAGTGTGCCTCCTAGGAGACTAAGACGCCACGGCTGCTCCCTCCGTGGGCGTGCAAAGCAGGCCCCTTACAGGAGAAGCCAGTTGGGAGGAGGGACGGAGTGTACGAAAAGTGAAACCGTGAACGAGGTGACCGGTTCTTCTGAAGATACATTGATTCGCTGTAGGTGCCGTGGGCACAGCAGTGAAAGAAATGACCCTGCCTATCTTCATGCTTAGCTCGGGAGTCAGACACTAAAGAAAATAAGAACCAGATGTGTGGTTGGTGTGGTTAGTGACCCGTGCAGGGCAGGGAAAGAGTCGCAGTGTGACAAGGGTGTCAGCAGAGAAGAGGGTAAGTGACAGATTCTGGGTGTACAAGTGTGCTTCAGAAAGTTTGTGGAGAAGTAGAATCTTTATTTGAAAAGCAGAGTGACAGGTCTTCATCCACTGGTTTACTCTCTAAATGCCTGCAGCAGCCAGGTCTGGGCCAAGCTGAAGCAAGGAGCCAGGAACTGCAAGCATGTGGGCCACCATTCGCTGCCTACTCAGGTGCATTAGCGGGAAGCTAGATTGGAAGTAAAGTAGCTGGGACTTGAGCTGGCGCTCCGATTCGGGATGCCAGTGTCACAAGCTGAAGCTTAACCTGCTGCATATAACACAGGCCCCATTTTTCATGAACATTTTGAAGTTCGCTCTCTGTGTATATGTCAGGGTTTTTTGCATCAAAATAAACTTTTTAAAAAAAGATTTATTTATTTATTTTAAAGGCAGAGTTACACAGAGAGGAGAGGCAGAGAGGGAGAGAGAGAGAGGTCTTCCATCTGCTGGTTCACTCCCCAATTGGCCGCAGTGGCCAGAGTTGTGCCGGTCCGAAGCCAGGAGCCAGGAACTTCTTCAGGGCCTCCCATGCAGGTGCAGGGGCCCAAGGACTTGGGCCATCTTCTACTGCCTTCCCAGGCTACAGCAGAGAGCTGGATGGGAAGTGAAGCAGCTGGGTCTCAAACTGGCGCCCATATAGGATGCTGGCACTTCAGGCCAGGGCATTAACCCGCTGTGCCACAATGCTGGCCCCAAAAATAAACTTTTAATTGCACTCTTCTACAAATTTTTTGAGCTAGTCTTGTATTTATTTATTTATTTTAAAGATTTTATTTAATTGAGAGGTACTGTTACAGACAGTAAGAGGGAGAGACAGAGAAAGAGAGATCTTCCATCCACTGTTTCACTCCCCAAATGGCCGCAACAGCTGGAGCTGGGCTTATCTGAATCCAGGAGCCAGGAGCTTCCTCTAAATCTCCCACGCTGGTGCAGGGGTCCAAGCACCTGGGCCATCTTCTGCTTTTTCAGGCCATAGCAGAGAGCTGGATCAGAAGAGGAGCAGCCAGGACTCGAACTGGTGCCCATATGGATTGCTGGTGCCACAGGCAAAGGATTAACCTGCTGCACCACAGTGCCAGCCCCACTAATCTTGTATTTTAAAGGCATTTGTATTGCCAAGGATTTCCTAATAGCCCGGGTGGCTGGGTAAAAGAGAAAGAGTGGGTGACTGCCAGGTTCCACTTGGGCTGCAGAAAGAACAGCGTTGGGCTTGCATGAGATGGGGCAGCTGGGAAGGGGTGGGCTGTGTGTGTGTCTGCTGTGGGTGTGTTAATGTGGAGATGTCCGCGATGAGACAGGGTAGTTAGCGGGATGTACATACAAGTTGAGCAGAGGGCTATGCCTGGGAGGGTAATCTGCATTCAGGATTCGTTATCGTTGAGGTGGTAGTGAAAGTATTAGGTCGTGAAGGGGTGAAGTAGATAGGATAAGGACTTAACCTGTTGATTTCTTTCAAAAGAAAATTTTTTTTCAATCCACCTGAAAGGTAGAATGACAGAGAACAAGCGAGAGAGAGAGGACTTGCATCTACTGGGTCACTCCCTAAATACCTGTGGTAGCCAGGGCTGGGCCTGGCAGAAGTCAGGAGTCTGAACTCCATCCGGGTTTTCCATGCGGGTTGCAGGGACACGAGGACTGCTGCCTTCCTGGTGCATTAGCAGGGAGCTAGAAAGTGGCCAGAAGGGACGTGGCCAGGCCTTGAACCAGTTCTCTGATAGGGGATGTGGGTGTCTCAAGTGGCAGCTAAACCTGCAACGCCACTGTGCCCCCCCGGCCCCTGATTTCTGTCTCCTCCTGAGAGGGGACCTTGAGGGTTGCTCCCATTTTGTCACAGTTGCTCAGGACATTTGGAGGGTGTGTTTCTGAATAGGGGTAATGATTGCAAAGTATTGTTTGAAGATAAAATGCAAGTTCAGGGAATCTATGAGTCATACCCATTCACATACGGATTTAATAATGCGGACAGTAGTAACCTGAGTAGTGCAGGTTTTTTATTAAGGTGAAGTGTGACTGGAATGCTGCTACACTGGTGGTATTTTTTTGGCTGCAATGTGCCCTTGGGCGAATGTGAGTATTTGAAGTGTTCCAGGGTTAGCTTTGTGAGATCCCTGTCCCTGCTGAAATCCCAGGGTCTGCCTGGGCTGTGGCAGAGGTCACTCCTTGTCCTGCATGAAGTCACTTGTTCCTGTCACTGTGCCACCCACTATCTGCATGGGCACCCCTCCTGCTGTGGCAGCCTAAGACGTGAATTTCGGATAGGAATTTCTGTAACCAAAGTTCTCAGCATCCCACTCTGATCTCCCTGTACTCCAGTAGTCCTCCATCTCAGAGACCTCCAGTATTTGGCCCACTGCCTTCCCCTTCATGTCCCTCCCTCCCATCTTTGCTCCCCACTCACCCAGCAAGGAGTCCGTGGACTTTTCCTCCCTTGCAACACCCCCTGCTTCAGTCTCTCCGTCATGCCTGGCTTGAGCAGCCGCGGACACATTTGAACCCAGCTGTGTGCATCTCGCTGTACTAGATGAACTATGTTGACAGAGAAGTCAATCCCACAACCACACAATTTAAATGCCTCACCACAAACCTCAGCCGTGCACTCAGCACAGCCCACCAGTTGTGAAAACAGAAGTTACCCAGGGGAGTGTCTTCCTTTTCCCATCACCAGATCTGTGAAGACAGCAGCTCCAGCACCATCCCTGATTTCTTGTGACGTCACTCCTTTAAGTTGCTCCCTCTCTGGCATCCTCCATCAGTCAGCAGTCTCTCCCACCCCAGGCAGTACTCCTATTGGTAAATGCAGGTAAAGGCTCTTAAAAACCATCCTAGGGCAGGCTTGTGGCTCCGAGTTAAAACTCCTGGACGCCATATCAGAGAGCTTGGGTTTGAGTCTTGGCTCTGCTCCTGATTCCAGCTTTTTGCTAATGCCTACCCTGGGAGGACCCTGGCTCAAATAGGTGGGTCCCTGCCACCCACAGGGGAGATTCCCGAGTTCCTGGCTACTGGCTTTGAGCTGGCCTACTCCTGAGCATTTGAAGAGTGAACCAGCCAATGGGAGCCCTCTTGTCTATCTCTCAAATAAATAAATACAATTTATTTATTTATTTTTAAATATTTATTTATTTATTTGAAAGAGTTACACAGAGAGAAGGAGAGGCACAGAGAGAGAGAGAGAGAGAGGAATCTTCCCCGCTGGTTGACTCCTCAATTGGCCACAATGGCCAGAGTTGCACCGATCCAAAGCCAGGAGCTTCCTCTGGGTCTTCCCACACAGGTGCAGGGGCCCAAGGATTTGGGCCACCATCTAGTGCTTTCCCAGGCTATAGCAGAGAGCTGGATCAGAAGTGGAGCAGCTGGGGCTCAAACTGGCACCCGTATGGGATGCCGGCACTGCAGGTGGCAGCTTTACCTGCTACGCCACAGCGCCGGTCCCAATAAATGCAATTTAAACAGAACACCCGATTCTTTGTGCTCGCGAGTCCCCTGAAGCTGTTGCGTGCCCTTTCTTCTGGTCTGTTGTTCCTGTTCCAGCGTGGCTTCTCAACACCACCACCACTGTAACTGTAGTCAAGAGCACCGGGAGACTCCAGGTCGGGCACCTCTCTTGCTTCCTCCTCTTCCTCTGTTACAGCCCTTGGTGCAGCCGACTCCTCTCCCTGTGGTCCTGTCTTCCTGAGGCACCGCCCACTTTCCGTTTTCCTCTTTCATTGGCTGTTCTTAATTACCCTTTGCTGGCTTCTTTCCCAGTGTGACCTTGTAAAGCAGTGGTTCTCAACCAGAAGCGATTTTGCTCCTCAAGGCAGCGTTTAGTAATGTGTGCAGACCTCCGTGGTTGTCACCCGTGGGAAGCTGGGGCTGCCGTTGGCACCCACTGAGTAGAAGCCAGGGACGGTGCCCTACACCCTGGAACACTCAGGACGGCATGTGGCCCCAGGTCAGTGGTGCCGAGGTTGAGAAGACATGGTCCTCATGCTTCCCTCCTGGACCCTCTCCATGACCTTAAATGCAGGCTTAGATGATGTGCCCAGTTGTTGCAGTTGATTTCTCAACAGTGTTGCAGTGGATTCGTTTCTGAGAGGAGGAACGTGGTAGGGGCAAGAGGCGCGGAGTCACCACACAGACCCTGGGAGTTGGGTGAAAGCAGGTTTGAGGCGAGCAGCCGGCAGACTCGTTTATTTTAGTTAGTACAACAGCTTATATGATCAAGACCAGCCAATCCAGTCAAGGGGCGGTCTATGCCCCAACCAATCACAGCCTGTTGCCAGGCGGTTTCCAAAGCCATCCAATCACAGCCTATTGCCCGGCAGGCTCCGTTGCCAGGCGGGTTTCAAAGCCATTCCTGAGTAACTGATGTTCGCTTGCCAGCGGCCATCTTGGCATGGCCTTCTCATTCCACCACACCCAGTGCCACTGCTCTCAGCACATCCAGCTGCTAAGGAGCCCTGAGCCACAGATTTCAAAGTCCAGCCATAGCAGTCCAGTGTGGCCAGGGTGGCCACATGCATGATCTCCTCTTGGAGCTTGGCTTGCTTTTAGTAGTCTGTTCCCCGAGGGCACCAAAGCTGCATCCTCGACATGCACCCAGGACCGTGCACTTTTTAGGGGCTGGAATACACAGGCTGTTTAGTCCAGTAAATACAAAATACTGGCTCAGTTTTGATGTTTCTACCATGCACAGACACGCTACCAGTTCCTTGTCTTCCCCAACTGTAATCCTAGGTTAGTGTTTGGAATTGCCAGTGGCATTGTGTCATCCGCCCTGAGCAGTGTGCTGCTTCGTCTGATCCCTGCACTGATTGCTCTGTGAGAGGCAGAGTGACCCACTGTCTTTATTCTTTTCTCTTTTTAGTTATAGAAGCAGTACATCCAATTCAGATGTTTAATAGGAGGTAAAGTGAAAATTCTCTTTTTCTTCTTGCTGCCGCCAGTCTTTTTCCCCAGGGATGCAGATGGGGATTTATCCCTTTTGGGATTCTAAACCTGAGTTGTTACCTTAAAACAACCAGCTCTGTTTTCTCCCAGTCATGTGAGGGACAGTGCTCACCAGGTGTCAGGGAGATACTCAGCCTCTGAAACGCATTGGAAGCAGCAGTTCTGTGACGAAAGACCACGGGAGCACCAGTTTCCCTGGAAGGCAGAAGTTCAGCCATACTGCTGTGGGCAGTGGAGGCACAAGCCAGGTCACACCACGCTGTGATCGGGCACGAGCAGAAGGCAGCATGGCCTCGCGTGGCGTGGCCTGCATCTCCCCGGAAGGATCTTCCTGGATGGTGACTTCAGGAGATGACAGATTACCATGGAGAATCAAGAGTGTTTACCATTGGGCTTTTGCTTTCAAAATTATAGAACAGTACCTTAAATTTCAGGAAGTGTGGATTGGATGCTGTCAGAAGAATGGGCTTTACCTGTATGTATGTATTTGAAAGAGTTAGAGATGGGGCCAGTGCTGTGGCTCCCTTGGTTAATCCTCCACCTGCGACGCCGGCATCCCATATGGGCGCCGGGTTCTGGTCCTGGTTGCTCCTCTTCCAGTCCAGCTCTCTGCTGTGGCCCGGCAGGCCAGTGGAGGATGGCCCAAGTGCTTGGGCCCTGCACCTGTGTGGGAGACCAGGAAGAAGCTCCTGGCTCCTGGCTTCGGATTGGCGCAGCACCGGCCGTAGCGGCCATTTGGGGAGTGAACCAACAGAAGGAAGGCCTTTCTTTCTGTCTCTCTCTCTCTCTCTAACTCTACCTGTCAAATAAAAAAAAAAAAAAAAAAAAAAAAAAAAAGAGAGAGAGAGAGACAGACAGATCTGCCACTGATTCACTCCCCAAGTGACTACAACAGCCAGGAGCCAGGAGCTTCATCCCAAGCACTTGGCCCATTCTCTGCTGTTTTCCCAGGCGCATTATCAGGGAACTGGATTGGAAGTGGAGCAGTTGGGTATTGAACCAGCACCCATATGGGATGCTAGCATTGCAGGCATCAGCCTTACCTGCTATACTACAATGCCAGCCCCTGTATGGTCTGTTTTGAACATTTCAGGCTATTTGTTTTTAAATTTTATACATTTGTAAAGCAGAATGACAATAGTGGGAGAAACAGAGCTTCTATTCACTGAGTCGCTCTCTGCCCACTGTGGCAGGGGCTGGGCCAGGCTGAAGCCAGGAGCTCCATCCAGGACTCCCAGGAGAGTGGCAGGGACTCAGTAGTACTTGAGCTATCACCTGCTGTCTCCCAGGCACATGAGCAGGAAACTGGATAGGAAGCAGAGCCAGACTCAAACCCAAGCACTCCAATACGGGATACAGGCTTCCCAGCCAGCGTCTTCACTGCTGCCCGCCTGCTCTCGGTCCCGTGTGACTTGGCCTTTCTTCTGCACTCGCTGCCAGCCTCCTCGTGCAGCCTGGGGCAGTGTCTGCAGCGGAGACCTTGTCCCTCAGCTCTCACTTTTCTATCTGCTCCTGGCGCGTCTGCTTGGATGTCAGAAAGGCCGGCCCAGACTTCTTAGTCCAGATCCTCCCCCTCAGAGCTTGCTCTTCCCTGTCTCAGGTAACATCTTTATCCTGGGGGTGGAGGAGGGGTTTGTCGGGGACTTTTCTCCTTCTCTCGCCTTCTTGTTCATTCCCTCAGCAGCCTTTACTGTCTGCACACTCCCAGTTCATCTGGAAACAGAGCATTTCTCAGGCTCCGACCCCCAGCCACCCCACCCTTGACCTGAACCCAGATTGCCTCACCAGCCTCCAGGATGGTCTCTGCTGCCCTGCCCCCTTCAGTCTGTCCTCAGCACTGCAGCCGGGTGCCCCAAATCCTCCAGAGGCTCTGTCTTACTGCAAGCAAGAGTCCTTTCAGCAAGGAGGCCCTGCCAGTCATTCTGCACCCTCCTGCCAGCCCCTCTCCTCTGCTGTCCTTCCTTGTCCCGCAGCAGCACCCTGGCCTTGCTGCTCTGGAAGCTCGTGGGCTTGCTTCCACCTGGCTGCGTCTTTGGCCGTGCTGTTTTCTTCTTGGGATAGTTTTCTGTATATCAAGCAGCTCATCCTCCCGCCCCCCGCCCTTTTTAAAGATTTATTTATTTGAAAGAGTTACACAGAGAGAGAAGGAGAGGCAGAGAGAGAGAGAGAGAGAGAGAGAGAGAGAGAGAGAGAGAGATCTTCCATCCCCAGTTGGCCGCAATGGCTGGAGCTGTGCCAATCTGGAGTCAGGAGCTTCTTCTAGGTCTCCCACATGGCTGTAGGGGCCTAAGCCCTTGGGCCATCTTCCACTGCTTTCCCAGGCCATAGCAGAGAACTGGATTGGAAGTGGAGCAGCCAGGACCTGAATAGTCACCCATATGGGATGCCGGCATTGTAGGCAGCAGCTTTACCTGCTACGCCACAGTGCCAGCCCCGATCATTCCCTTTTCACCCTCAGGGCCTCAATCAAATGCCAACCCACTAAGACCTTCCCCAGCCTAATTTGAAATTGCAAGGGCAGGCATTTGGCCCAGTGCTTAAGACACCAGTTGGGATGTCTTGTGTCCTGTTAACTAGGTGCCTGGGTTCAATGCCCGGCTCCAACTCTGGCTCCTGACTCCAAGTTCCTGCTAGTGCAGACCCTGAGAGGCAACAGTGATGTCTCAAGTGATTGGGTTTCTGCTACCTGCACTGAGTCCCTGGTTCCTGAATTCCATCTGGCCCCATCCCAGCCATCGTGGACATTTGATGGGATAAGCAACAGATGAGAACTCACTGTCTGTCTATCTTCTCACGCTGTTGCTCTTTCTCTGCCTCTCAAAGAAATTAAAAAATAAAATAAAATTGCAAACCCTTCCTTGTTTTTCTCGGAAGTGCATTTCACCTTCCAGTGTACTTTATGAATTGTTTATTTTATTCGTTGCACTAGATTGTAAATTTCATGGTGGCAAGAATTTCAATTTGTATTCACATAAATACTTGTTAAATCAATTAAAACATTTGACTGCATAGCAGTTACCTTGTAGTACAAAAGAGCACATAAATGATCTTCTGTATCTTTTACATTAATAATAGGACTCACATGTGTGATACATGAAGAGTCCCTGATGATGAGTAGGCACCAGGCAAACGACCCTGTAGGGCCATGGATAAAGGACAAGGAGCAGATTTTCAACAGTAGAAATGCAGAAATACCAATGGAGATGAAAATATTCAGCTTCATTCATAGTT
Organism: Oryctolagus cuniculus; assembly: GCF_964237555.1. Lineage (NCBI taxonomy): Eukaryota > Metazoa > Chordata > Mammalia > Lagomorpha > Leporidae > Oryctolagus > Oryctolagus cuniculus. Next base: position 93,161,480 of record NC_091433.1, read on the forward strand.
AGGAAAGACAAATTGGTGTAGTGAGATGGTTTTCTTCCTTGAGATTTGCACCAACTGCAAAGATCAGTGACATCTGATGTGACTAAGGGTAGACACTGGTGGTGGTACACGTTGGCCCACACTTGGAGGTAATGATGGCAGTGCATAGTTCTCATCTGCTTTTCTAGCTTATGATATACTTGCAGATGCACATAGAGAAGTAGATAAAAGGCTCTTTGTTATAGCATTGTCATTGGAAAAAATGGAGAATAATTTGGATGTCCATTAAAAATAGATCACATGAGATCCTTAAAGATTTATACAAAATTATAGCTACATCGTAGTCAGAGGAAGAATCCAATACAAACAGCATCCGTGTGTGTAAAGTAAAGTGACTGTATGTAAAGCCTTACTGAAAACACACTAGCATAGATAGTATACCCATACTATGAAATATCACAGAGCTTTAAAAAGATGACCTGCGGGGCAGGCATGCTGGTGAAGTGGGTTGGGCCATGCCTTGAAATACCCACATCACCTATCTGTCTGGGATCAAATGGCACCTCCACCTGCAATCTGTCTCCCTGCTTTTGTGCACCCTGGGAGGCACAGTTCATGGCTCAAGTACCTGGTCCCTGCCACCCACATGGGATACCTGGGTTGAGTTCCCTGGCTCTGGGCTTTGGCCTGGCCCAGCCTCAGCTGTCATAGGTATTTGGGGGACTGAACCAGCAGGTGGAAGATTTCTTTCTCTCTCTCACTCCCCTCTCTGGCTGTGCCTTTCAAATCAATAAAACTTACAAGGAATGACCTAGTGTATATGTGTATATACATGCAGTAAAGATCTCTTAGGTTATCAATTAAGAGAAACAAACTAATTACAATATGCATAGAGTCTCTATTTAACAACCAACTCAAATGCTGTTTTATAATTAAGTGTACACTGATTATATAAAAGTGCAGAAAAACTTGTGGGTTCATAATAACTAGACAGTGGTCAGGTTTATTTTGGATTGGGAAATAAAATTTTGGGGAAGGAGGTGTGTTTCATCCTTCTGTACTTGAGTTTTTACCAAGAAAACTATTCATGATTAATTTTATAATAAAAAGGAAATTCTATTCACCCTTCTCCAAATAGATGTTTTAGGAAGAGATAAACAATAAAAAAAATTTCTGAATCTTTTCATCTATTTTAGATTATTGCCATAGATAGATTTTTAAATTTTGATGTTAAAATTCTGGATAAATAACAAATTGCCTTTGTTTTGACGATGAAGAGAGCTCATTACGTGCAGAGCCAGTCTGGGGCAGGGATGTCATGAACTTCTGAGCTTGTTTTCTCTTTTGTAATTTTCTTTTTGGTTCTTTCCTTAATGACAGTGCTTCCTGGAACTTTAGCAAGTGAAAAATGAAAATCCAGGGCTGTAATGTGCTTCTGTTACTTTTGAGCCATAAGGACAGGTCTAGTGTCTTTGTGGCATTTCAGCTCTTGCCTTTACAAAGGAAGCAACATAAAACCATAGAACATGGAAAAGGTGCTCCCCTTACATGGAAATGTTGCTGTTGGTGGTTTATGTTACCTTTTAAAATCCAGGAGTCACCTTGTTACACTGGGGGAGGGAGTGTAGGGTTTTCCAGTCTTCTCCCTGCTGGCGGCTCCTCCATGCCCTGTGCACTGCAGTAGGGTGGAGGTGTGTCTGCTTGTCGTTCCTTCATCCATGCTCTGCATCTGCAAGTCCCAGCTACCCTCAAGGAGCAGCTCCCAGGAGCCCTCCAGCAGCTGCTCCAGCAGGATTTCAGTGTCTGGCCAGAGTCAGTGCTTTCCACCTGTTCCCGCCCTAAGATTTTCCACACTCCTGTGTTCTTGCCTTGCTGGATGTTGTCTTTGTTCTAAGTGTCTTTTTTGTTGTTTGTTTGCTTTAAAGATTTATTTACTTATTTGAGAGAGTTAGAGGGAGAGAGACAGGTCTTCCATCCACTGGTTCACTCCCCAAATAGGTACAATGGTCAGAGCTAGACCAGTCTGAATCCAGGAGCTTCCTTTGGGCCTCCCATGTCGGTGCAGGGGCTCAAGTAACTGGGCCACTGTTTTTCCCAGGCTCATTAGCAGGGAGCTGGATGGGAAGTGAAGCAGCCAGGACTTGAACCAGCACCCATATGGGATACTGGTGTCACAGGAGGCAACTTGACCTGCCACGCCACAGTGCAGGCCCCTCCAGGTGTCTTTTTATTTATTTATTTATTTATTTATTTTTTATTTTTGATAGGCAGAGTGGACAGTGAGAGAGAGAGACAGAGAGAGAAAGGTCTTCCTTTTGCCGTTGGTTCACCCTCCAATGACCGCCGCTGCAGCCGGCGCACCGCGCTGATCCGATGGCAGGAGCCAGGATCCAGGTGCTTTTCCTGGTCTCCCATGGGGTGCAGGGCCCAAGCACCTGGGCCATCCTCCACTGCACTCCCTGGCCATAGCAGAGAGCTGGCCTGGAAGAGGGGCTACCGGGACAGAATCCGGTGCCCCGACCGGGACTAGAACCCGGTGTGCCGGCGCCGCAAGGTGGAGGATTAGCCTATTGAGCCACGGCGCCGGCTTTCCAGGTGTCTTTTATAACGAGGCCAAGAGCACCTCTAGGGCTGGGTCTCTGGCCCCTTAATTTCTGCACCTTTCGCACCGCATCTGCCACTAAAAGACAGTTATTTCTCAGGTCACTAAGCCTGGTGGCATCCAGGTTTGATGCTCCCTGCGGCTTTGTTTCAGGTCTTTCTCTCGGAGTGGAAGGAGCGCAAAGTCGCACTGTCTCGGCTCACCAGGCTGGAGATGAAGGATGACTTCCTGCACGGGCTGCAGATGCTGAAGTCTCTGCAGAGCAGATATGTGGTCACGCTGCTCGGGTTCTGTGAGGACGACAACACTATTCTTACCGAATATCACCCTTTGGGCTCCCTGAGCAACCTGGAGGAAATGCTCAACCTGTCCAAGTACCAGCAGGTGAACACATGGCAGCACCGGCTGCAACTGGCCATGGAGTACGTCAGCATCATCGATTACCTGCACCACAGCCCTCTGGGCACGCGGGTCATGTGTGACTCCAGCGACCTGCCCAAGACCTTGTCCCAGTATCTGCTGACGAGTAACTTCAGCATTGTGGCCAACGACCTGGATGCCTTGCCCCTGGTGAACCGCAGCTCCAGGACGTTCGTGAAGTGCGGCCACCGGGAGCTTCATGGGGATTTCGTGGCCCCAGAGCAGCTGTGGCCTTATGGAGAGGACAGGCCTTTTCAGGACGAGTTCATGCCCTCGTATGATGAGAAGATCGACATCTGGAAGATTCCAGATGTCTCCAGTTTCCTTCTGGGGCACGTGGAGGGGAGTGATATGGTCCGGTTCCACTTGTTTGACATCCATAAGGCGTGTAAGAACCGGATTCCTGAGGAGCGGCCCACAGCTCGGGAAGTGCTGGACACTTACCAGAAGGTTTTGAATTCACTCAGAGACACTGTGATGTCACAGACAAGAGAAATGCTGTGAGACCACCCCAGCCGCTGATGGGGTGAAGGGCTGAGTCTGAAGTTTTTAGCTTGAGTCTCAAGGTTTGTTATTCTTTCCTATTCAGCCGTGTGGTTCCTCCTCTACACCCACATGCACATTTGAGTGTGTTCTACCTCTCCCCGCAACCTAGCAGGAGCCGACTGAGCCTGGTTTTTCATCTGGGTCACTTCTCTAAGGCCAGCTGCTTCCTTGTGAGGATGCACAGAGGCAGCAGATACAACCAGCATTTGAGGGAAGTAAAAAGAACATGTAGCCATGAAGAGGCTTTGCCTGCTCTCGTGACTGAATATATTAACTTGCAAGAAATGCATTCACAAAGATTGTTACATGGCAGTCTATGAAAAAGAAGCCCATAATAGTTCAAGGAGCATTTCTCCCCTAATTTAAAAAGTGGTGTTGACCATGCAGGATCCCTGGGGTGCTGTGGGCTGTGTCTGCTGGCACCCAGGGCATCTCTTCTTGCTATAGGTGATCATTCCATGACGCCCTTGTGCCGTCCTTTCTCCACGAGTGAAGAAGCTGTGGTGGACGCTCCTGGAGGTTTTGAATGGACAGGCATATTTAGAGCAGCAAGTGTGAGGGGGAAATAGTAACCTGTGATACTGGCTGTGGTCCTGCTTATGAAATTCCTGTTGCCCTTCCAGCTGGTCCAAAACTAACTGAACATCTTCCATAAATAAGTATCACCAGTCACTGAGAGGAATCAAACCCTTCCACTTGACATGGGTGATTGAGACCTTGAGAGCGATCACTGTGGTGAAGCTGTTGTCCTTCCTGCAAGGGGTGGATTTGGTGCACTTTGATGGTCACTAATCAGATGGTGAGTTGCAGTGGGCTCTGCCTTTCCCAAGCTCAAGTGGGCATCAGAACCACCTGGCATCAGAGAGTGCTTGGTCTCTGGCTCGGTGGTTTTAGAGTGGAGTCCACGAATCTGCATTTCTGACTGGTTGCTGCGTGATCCCAACGCTACTGACCTGGAGACGCTGAGGGGGGCCCCTCAGGCAGTAGGGGTAGGACAGTGTCATCCCTGTGTTCTGCCTGCGGTGGATTCAAGCATATGCCTGCCTGGAGGATGTCCACTGTCACTGAGGAGCTCGTGGGGCACCCCCTTCACCTTGCATTTGTTTATTTTATTATAAAAATCTCCTAACTTTCTAGGGTGGCTATAGTCTAATGTTGGCAGGAGAAACTGGGACCCTCATTGTCAGTGGGAATGTAATGTACAGCCATTTTGGAAAACAGTCTGGCAGTTCCTCAAAAAATAGACATTCCATGTACCAGCAGTTCTCCCAGGCATGAGGAATCTTCAAACAGTACATGGAAAATATGTATTATAACAACACTGTACATGGATTTCAAGATTATTTTGCACCAAGTGTGGGTGTTTGGAATAGTGGTTAAGACATTGGTTAGGATGCCTGCGTCCCTTATCAGAATGTCTGGGTTTGCACTCCACCTCCAGATCCTGATTCCAGCTTCCTGGGAAGTAGCAGGAGATGGCAGTAGCTATTTGGTCGCTGTCTGGATTGAGTTGTTGGCTCCCTGCTTTGGCCTGGCCTGGCCATAGTTGTTGCAGGCACTGGGACGTGAACCACTGGATATGGAGCTCGCTCGCTCGCTCTCTTTGTGCCTCCCAAATTCCCAAATTAAAAAAAAAAAAAAATTCCATTTTCCATTAATTTTGAAGTCCCTTCTTATATCCTTAGAGACCTGAAAACATATCCTTGCTCTATGTGACTGTTCATGGTAGTGTTATTCATAGTAGGCAAGAGATAAAATAACCTGTCAGTCAGCCAGTGAATGGATATGTGGCATATCCATACAATGGTGTATTATTCAGCCTTAACAAGGAATGAAGCTGCATGCTAAAAAAATGAATGAACCTTTAAAAAGTGTTGCTGAAGCCAAGAGCCAGGAACTCCCTCTGGGTCTCCCATATGGGCAGCAGGGACCTAAGCACTTGAGTCATCACCTGCTGCCTCTCAGGATGCATTAGCAGGAAGCTGGATCACAAGCAGAGCTGCTGGGACTCAAACCACTCTGATTCAGGGTGTGGGCATCCTGATCAGCAGCTTCGCCATCTGTGCCACAAGACTTGCCCCCATGGGTGAACCTTGAAAATATTATGATAAGTGAAAGAAGCCGGTTATAAAAACTACATACTATATGATTCCACTTACATGAAATGCCCAGAATAGGAAAATCCAAAGAAATAGAAAAGTTAGTGTTTGCCAGGGGCAACCTTGCTCATTTTCCATAACCACCAGTGGCATATAACTTGTGATTGTGTAAGAATAATTTCAAATGTGAAGCCATTCTTTTCTATTCCTTTGTAATATGAGTGTTTTATGAGAGCAAACAGAATGAAGAAAGTAATTAAGTTTTTGGAGATGTGTAATGTAATTGGGAATCAAAAGTCTAATAAAGAAGTCAACAAGAGTAATGCATCTGAGTTTAAAGTTTTTATATTTACACCGTAGGCACTGGTCAAGATATTGCTACCTGGAATTAATTCCCCTAGAAGATTAGGATGTGTCATCCCTACTTTCATACAATTGGTTTTTGTTTTTTGTCCTTGCATTCTGTGACCTTGCCAAACACTGGTTCTATCTGTTTTTTGATACCGAGTCCTTAGGATTTTCCATATGTACAATCATGCCTTCTTTTGAAAGTGCCAGTTTCTGTGTGCTTTATTGCATTTCCTTGCCTTCTTGCACTGAGTAGGGCCTCTAGTACAGTGCCCAGTAGGAGTGGTAAAGGCAAATATCCTTGCCTTGCTCCTGATCCTAAGGGCAAAGCTTTCTGTCTTTTGAAACAAATTATTTATTTATTTGAAAGGCAGAGACATAGAAAGATCTCCCAACTGTTCACTCTCCAAATGTCCACCACAGCTGGGGTTGTGCGAGGCCCAAACCAGGAGCCAAAACTCCATCCAGATCTTCCACTTGGCTGGCAAGGACCGAAGAGCTTGGGCCATCTGCTGCTGCCTCCCAAGGTGTGCATTAAAGTGTCATGTTGTTGTAGTTACTTTGCAGATGCCATATTGAAGAAATTTCCTTCTATTTCTACTTTGCGGGGAATTTTGTCCAGTGGGTTTTTTTCCCCTGCATCTATTGGTCACATGGGACCATGACATGCTTAGGCCAATTTAATGTGAATGGATGTCGTAGGCATGTTTCTGGGCAAGAGCTTGAAGAGCTAGTGCAGAATTTGCCGCACTGCCTTCTCAGTGCTGCAGTGACGGCTGAAGCTCCTGTTGTAATGGACCATTGCATGTGACCGTGAGCAGCAACTGCATGTTCGTTGGGATAAGCCTTGCAACCTGGGGGCTGTTTTAGCCTAATGGAGAAGGTTCTTGCCCTCAAGACAAACTTCCCAACCTCTTGGAACTTACACTGTAGTGCAAGGGAAGTAGACAAACACATAGGCAACATCAGGAAGAGACGAGTGCAGTGAAGAAAATAAAGCAGGATACAGGGATACAGAAGATTTTAGTTTTAGGTAAAGTTAATGGGGCAACTGAGCTAAGACATGACTACAGTGCAGGAGGGAGCCATGAGGTATCTGGGCTAGGGGGAGGGTGTGCTAGGTAGAGGGAACAGTCCATGCTTAGCCCTGAGACAGAAAATTCCAGATGCCCCACTTCCCAAGCCCCGGGCATGGGGCTGTGACCAGGCTGAAAGAGCTGGCTCCTAAGAGAGAGGAGAGAAGGGCACATTCATCCAGTGACCCTGTGGCTCGAGCTAGGGCTGGGCAAGAGTGGACTAGCAGTGGCTGTGAGACAGCAGGGGGCTAGTTGGTGATGGCCTTGCCACAGTGTCCCCTTCCCCCTGGGGAATTTGAACAAACAGTTTGTGACTTAACTTTCCTGAAAGTTACTCTCCGCACTTACACTCATCAGGAGCTCCACACTCCCCCTTAGCAAGAAGCGTGTGCTCACCTCTGTCATCTGTTCACCTCCCGTCACCTCCTTCGCAGAACTGTGTGCCAGTCACACTGGCTTTCTTTCAGTGACTTCCTTGAGCTGAGCTCTCCTGCTGGGAACACTCTTTCTCCCGTTTTTGCTTCTGACATGCTACTTACTGTCTTGTGCCTACCATTGCACTCATCACACAAAAATAAAAATGATGCAGGGCGCACCCATATATCTGCTCATCCATCCATTTGAGCAATGAACTCCACTTAACCCGTGAGATCAGTGCTTTGAACATGGACTTCCTGCCTCTCCAGCCATCTCTTTGAACATGGACTTCCTGCCTCTCCAGCCATCTCTTGAATCTGGGGTGTGTCTCTGTATGTCGTGTTCCTGAGCAACACGGAGGTTTGCTGAGCTTCACCCTTGTATATAGGCTTTTTTTTTTTTTTTTTTTTTTTGACAGGCAGAGTGGACAGTGAGAGAGAGACAGAGAGAAAAGCCTTCCTATGGCCGCCGTGGCCGGCGCACCGCGCTGATCCAAAGGCAGGAGCCAGGTGCTTCTCCTGGTTTCCCATGGGGTGCAGGGCCCAAGCACCTGGGCCATCCTCCACTGCACTCCCGGGGCCACAGGCAGAGCTGGCCTGGAAGAGGGGCAACCGGGACAGAATCCGGCGCCCCGACCAGGGCTAGAACCTGGTGTGCCGGCACCGCAAGGCGGAGGATTAGTCTTGAGCCACGGCGCCGGCTCACCCTTGTGTGTGTCTTACAGGGGTGTTCTGCATCATCGCTTTTCTCCCTCAGCCCTGGCACCTGAAGCTCCAGGTCGTTCCTGCTCCCCTGTCAGAAGTCACGACTTGCCCATTTTCCCACGGACGGCCAGTCAGGTCGCTGGACAGGGTTTGCAGTTACACAGGACCTTGCTGCCAGAGTTCCTGTTCAGTGTAACACACATGCTAGTCTCTGCAGCTACACAGCCGGGAGTGCACCGGCGTGACGGGCTTTCTGCAATGCACAGGTGGCTTTGAAGGTGTGTGTCGTCTTCTCCATGGTAGATGCCTTGGGGCGGAGACCTGCGGTCTGGCTAAACTTGGCATTTTCCAGAAGGGGCTCCAACACGCGAGAGCTAGGCACAGTGTTGCTGGAGAAGCGGCAGGGGACTGGGGCGCCCCGGCTCCAGGCGTGCAGGAGCGCTCTCTACCGGATGGCTCCCTCTCCGAGGGCGCAGACACTGAGCCAAAGACAGAAAACCCGGCCTCCTAGGCGCTTCCCTCAGGGCAGGCCCCGCAGCGGCCAGGCCCGGCCCCTGGGACCCTCCCACCCACCGGCACCGCCCTCGGAGCCTTGGCGCCCAGCTCCGCCGCGGCCGACTCGGGCGTGGGCGGTGACGGCAGCCGAGGTGGGGGCAGGCGATGACGCGCGCGCGGCCGAGCGTGGCCACGGAGCAGCGCGGGGCCGAGCAGCGCGGCGCCCGAGGCGCGGCGGGCCAGGCGTCACCCCGGCAGGCGCGGCGGCCCGAGGCGGCAGTGGCCGGCATGCCGGGAGCGCCGGGCGCGGGCTGGGCGCTGGTCGCGCTGCTGCTGGCCGCGTCGGTGCTGAGCGCCGCGCTGCTGGCCCCTGGCGGCTCCCCGGCGCCGCCGCAAGGTGAGTGCGCGCCGCCACCGCGCTCCTGGCCGGCGGGGCGGGGCGCGCCGTGCTTCCCCAGCTCGCCGCTCGGCCTCTTGCAGCTGGGGCTGTCGGGTTGCCGAGGACGCTGCTTTGTGCTGCAGGCGCGCTGGGCGGCGGCCGCGGCCTGGAGAGGGGTTGGTGCGGTGCGGGGCTTCGGCCCCAGCCTCCAGACGGCGCCCACCCGGACGGGCGAGCTCCCGAGAGCTGTGGCGCAGGAGCGGGCCGGAGCGCGCGGGTCTTGCTGCGTCCCCTGGCGGCCTGTCCTCAGATGGAGGCTTGTTACCCAACGCACGCGAGGCGCAGTGGGAGCCTGCCTGGTGGACAACCGGACTGCGCCCACGCTCGCCCCTCAGCCGGCGCGCTGGCCGGTGCAACTTCCACACGGCCCCCTCCTTTCCCCAGGCTGGAAAAGCACGATCCCGGTCCCGGGGTGGGCATCGGCCGGAGTCCGGCCTCTGGCGACAGCGGCCTCCCCGCCCGCTCGGGCCGGCGCCCCGGGCTCTGACGAGAAGCCGCAGCCCGGGGCTGGATTAGGGGACCTCGGGGGCACTCGCGGCGTGGCCGCCCGCGGCGTTTTTGCCCTCGCGTGCACTCAGGCGACGCGGGACAGAAGGGCGTCCCCCAGCTGGCGTGCTGTCCGAACTCGCTGGGGGAAACGGGAGGCTATACGAGGGGACGTGGAATTCCAGCGCCTCCCTTCAGGCCGAGGAAGGCGGCTACCCAGGCCCTAGCGTTTGTCCGGGTGCCGTCGGAGGTCAGACAGTGTTTGGGTCCCCTGGGGAGGTGGTCGTCATCTGCCCCTCTTTCCCGTCTCCTTTTCTGTATCAGAATGTGGGGCTTCTAGTATCTGAAATTCCGAGTCTTGCAGAAGACATGATGAGTTTTGAGACAGCATTTCAGCTGGCTACTTGCAGTGGACACAGCCTCGGAGGGTTACATAACCTGTCCAGGCACAACTTGTCAGGGACAGATCTGGGCCGGTGCTTTTTGTTTGTATTCTAACACCAGTTGATGACGGTAGTCATTTTAGGAAAAGGGTGATTTGTTAATGGTGATTCTATGTGGGGAGGGAGAAAATTAGTGTTTCCTCAGCTTTCCATCCCGAGCAGGACAACCATGCTTTCTGGCCCACCTGGAGCCCAGGTGGCCTGGTCAAAGTCCCTCTAAGAGCTTTCTCTTGGTATGGTTTGAGGACTCAATTTTTATTTGTAGTAAACATTAGGTAGAATCTATTTTGAAGAATATGCCTCCTAAAAACTCAGGAAACAAAAGCAGAAATAGCATCACATTGTGCTAAAATGCTCTGCATAGCTAAGGAGCAATCAAGAGGGTGGACGGATGATTACAGAATGGGAGAAAATGTTTGCAAAGTATGCATGTGAGGAGGGGTTAAGAATCAGGACATATAAGGAACTCAACTCCATAGCACACAAACATGTAATCTAAAAAAAAAAAAAAAAAAAAAAAAAAAAGACGAGCTCTGAGTAGACGTTTTTCAAAGGAGGACAAATGGCAAATGGCCAGCTCCTTTCCCCCAACATCACTAATCCACAGGATGAAGACCACGATGAAATACCACCTCCATCAGTGGGATTGGCTATTATCAAGGAGACAAAAGATAACAAGTAGTGGTGAGGATGGGAACCCTGGCACACTGTTTGAGATTGCCCGTTAGTGTAGCCACTGTAGGGAACAGTGTTGAGACTCCTCAAAAAACAAGAAATCTGTCTGTGAACTCAGTCTGTCAGAGACATCTGCATTCGCAGATTTGACACAATACGTTGACACTAGCTAGGAAATAGAAACAAGCTGAGTGCCCATCACCCAATGAAGAGATGGAATAGGTGAGTCTGTACACTCAGTTGAATACTATTGGCCATTGAAAAGAATGAAATCTTATTGGCAGCAACATGGCTGGAGCTGGAGGACACTGTGTTGTGTGAAATAAGCCAGGCATAGAAAGATGAGTATCATGTGATCATATGGGACCTAAAAAAAGATCTCATAGAATTTGAGAGTAGAATGGTGGTTAGCAGAGAGGAGGAAGAGTTAGGGGAGGGAGGGTTAGGGAAAGCTTGATTGACGGGCACTAAGTTTGTGTTAGGTGGAAGATGTTGTGGTGTTCTACACGGTAGGGTGACTGCAGATTACGTTTTTTAAAAAGCTAGAGATTTTGAGTTTTTGGTGCCAAAAAAGAGATGATACAAATGTTAGAGTGGATAGTTATGTTATTCCACATTGAACATTGCATGATGTATACATGTATGGATATATGGTATCCCATAAATATGTATTATTCTTATATATCAGTTAAAAGTTTAAAAAAGTAAAAAAAAGGAAGCAATTGATTCTAATAATATATTTATTTATTTTTGTTTTTTTAATATTTTTATTTATTTTATTTATTAGACAGGTAGAGTTACAGTGAGAGAGGGACAGAGAGAAAGGTCTTCCTTCCATTGGTTCACTCCCCAAATGACCGCAACAGCCAGAGCTGTGCTGATCCGAAGTCAGGAGCCAGGTGCTTCCTCCTGGTCTCCCATGTGGGTGCAGGGGCCCAAGCACTCGGGCCATCCTCCACTGTCATCCTGGGTCACAGCAGAGAGCTGGCCTGGAAGAGGAGCGACCAGGACTAGAACCTGGTGCCCATATGGGTTGCCAACGCTGCAGGTGGAGGATTAACCAAGTGAGCCACGGCGTCGGCCCCTCTAATGATATATTTAATATAACCCATCCAGGCCGGCGCCGCGGCTCACTAGGCTAATCCTCTGCCTTGCAGCTCCGGCACACCGGGTTCTAGTCCCGGTCAGGGTGCCAGATTCTGTCCCGGTTGCCCCTCTTCCAGGCCAGCTCTCTGCTGTGGCCCGGGAGGGCAGTGGAGGATGGTCCAAGTGCTTGGGCCCTGCACCCCATGGGAGACCAGGAGAAGTACCTGGCTCCTGCCATCGGATCAGCGCGGTGCGCCAGCCGCGGCGGCCATTGGAGGGTGAACCAGCGGAACAAGAAGACCTTTCTCTCTGTCTCTCTCTCTCTCACTGTCCACTCTGCCTGTCAAAATAAATAAATAAATAAATAAATAAAATAATATAACCCATCCAAGGTATTACTTCAACATATAATCACTGTAAGAAATTACTTCTTTTTTCTGCTAAGTCTTTGGAATGCAGGATGTATTTTATACTTCCAGCACCTCTACATTTAGACACTAAATGTGAATTGAAAATATATGATCTATATCTAAATTTTGTAAACTGTAAATTTTAAAAAGCAAATTCATATACATCATCCTAAACAATGATAGTTTGTAAAGTTTTTCAATAACTGGATGGACTATCAATTTTCTTTTTTATATAAATATTCCTTTTTTTAAAAAATATTTTATTTGAAAGTTGGAGTTACACAGAGAGAAGGAGAGGCAGAGAGAGAGGTCTTCCATCTGCTGGTTCACTCCCCAATTGACTGCAACGGCCAGAGCTACACCGATCCGAAGCCAAGAGCCAGGAGCTTCATTCCGGTCTCTGATGCAGGTGCAGGGGCCCAGGGACTTGGGCCATCTTCTACTGCTTTCCCAGGCCATAGCAGAGAACTGGATTGGAAGTGGAGCAGCCGAGATTCAAACTGGCGCCCATATGGGATGTTGGCACTGGAGGCGGCGGCTTTACCCACTATGCCACAGCACTGGCCCCAGACTATCAGTTTTCTAAAATTTAAGTTAAAAAGTTACATACTGTGTGTTTTGTTTTCACTGAGAACTAAATAAGGTAAATTTATTTAAACCTAGAAATGAGGTCTTTAGTGCAAGTGACGAATTCCTGAAGTAATCATTGAGATGAGTTTCTCGGGCATTGTGAAGGACATTTTCATGACACAAAATAGAAGGTAATAAATTCTTGCCTTTTGAGTTGTGTTGCTGGGTTCCCTTTGTGTTCTTTTGCCTAGAAGCTAAATCAACTTCTCTTTCATGTAACCTCAGTATTAGTGGCTCACTTGGTTTGAATAATAAGCCACTTTGCTTTCACTTCAGGCAACAGCAGTTTTCCCATCAAGACATGGACTTATTTTTAGAATGCATCTTCTTTACGTCATCCCGAGGATGCCATCTAGTAAACCAGTGATCTGTGTGCAGAGTGAACAGGGAAGCAGTGGGGCCTGCACCCAGAGGCTGATACTGGTCTCCTTAGCCTTCTCCAACCTGCCTTGGAAACTGAACGCTCAGCCAGAGGGGCAGAAAGCAGGACTTCTTGCACCTGAAAGACTGACTGAGTCGTCCTTGGGTCCTGCTCCCCTATGCCTTCTGCAGTTTGGCATTCCTACTGCTGCCCAGGCTGCGCTCACAGCTCAGTCACAGGACAGAGAAGTTTGAGCTTTGGAACGTAACACAGATTTGGTTCAGATCACTGATTTCAGTAAGAGACTCTGTTGCTGTGGGCAATCATCTTATTCTTATGCGCCTGTATTGCTTTGTAAAATAGGAAAGGGCTAGCTCATAGGATTGTTATCGTTACACGGAAAATAGTAACTTCAGTGCATGTCACATCTTAGCACTGGTGAATGAAGTTCCCTGCTCAGTGCTTTTACATGCTGGGTGTGAATGGTGTTGACTGAATCCTCACTGGGAAAAAGGGGCCCTGTGTGTACGTGTGTACATGCACATGTATGCGTCCCTGTGTGCTGAAGATATGTATGAGAGATCCCAGAAACCACAGTGCAAGTATTTGACAAGCACCACTGGTGTTTGTCTCTAACATATCCTTCAGTACCTTTTCTACTTTTTTTTTTTTAATGTTGCATTTTTAATTCTTACCAGACGTAGACAAGAAAAAGCCGGTAGAGCTGAAGATGGATCAGGCCCTGCTGCTCATCCATAATGAACTTCCTGAAACACACTTGACTGTCTACTGGAAATCTGAACGCTGTTACCATGTATGTGTTATATTCACACTCACCATTTTTTTGGCCTTAGGGTTTGTTTGCTTTCATAGATAAAGCCCTTCTGATGGTAACTCCAGTTTACAGGCGAGGAAACAAAGCAGGCTATATGAAGAATCAGAAGAAATATAATTAAGGGAGAATTGCCTAGCAATGGGTTACATAAACTTCTTATACTGTCCCCTGCTCATCTTTATAAAAAATGTTTTTTTAATTTTTTTTTATTTGAAAAGTAAACAGATGGTGGTGGGAGGGGGAGGGGTTGCAGGAAGAGAGATCTCCCATGTGCTGATTCACTCCCCAAATGCCTGCAGTATCTGAGGCTGGGCCAGGCTGAAGCCAGGAGCTGGGAACTCAATCCAGTGCCTCCCTGGGTGTGCATTAGCAGGAAGCTGGAATTGTGAATGCAACAAGGACTTTAACCCCAGCATTCTGACATGGAGTTTTGGCATCCTGAGCAGTGTTTTAACAACTATACCAAATGCCTGTCTCCCTACCCCATTTAAAAATGCCAGTTCTCATTGATGGGTAGAATCGATAGGCCATGTTTTCATGGGATCAGAGGCTTGGCTGCTCTCCAAGGCCGAGTGTAGTTCCAACAGCGGGGAGGTGTGAGTTGCGGGAGTGACCATTATTCCAGGACCTGCCTTTCTGACAACAAAGAATTGATTGTGCCTAAAGATCTTGCCACTCTTCTAGACCTTGCTGCTTTTTAAGGACAAGGCTCTTCTTGCACACGAAATGAAATGTCCTTTATTGCCAAATTGAGAATTTGATCATACCTGCCTTTAAAGGAGGGATTTTTTAATTTATTTTTTATTTTTTATTTTTGACAGGCAGAGTGGACAGTGAGAGAGAGAGACAGAGAGAAAGGTCTTCCTTTTGCCATTGGTTCACCCTCCAATGGTCGCCACGGCTGGCGCGCTGCGGCCGGCGCACCGCGCTGATTCGAAGGCAGGAGCCAGGTACTTCTCCTGGTCTCCCATGGGTGCAGGGCCCAAGGACTTGGGCCATCCTCCCTGGCCACAGCAGAGAGCTGGCCTGGAAGAGGGGCAACCGGGACAGAATCCGGTGCCCCGACTGGGACTAGAACCCGGTGTTCCAGCGTTGCAAGGTGGAGGATTAGCCTAGTGAGCCGCGGCACCGGCCTAAAGGAGGGATTTTAGTGTACAGTGAGTTACCTGTGGGGCCTTAAATCCCGCAGAGGCCTGAGTCAGCCAGGATGCTGGCTGTGCTGCCAAGACGCCTACGGCTGCTTCCCCAGCAGATGTGACCTCTTGAACTCTGCAGCTGTGAGCAAACCTCAGTCATGGCCGAGGAAGCATGTGTGTGGCGGGAAGCAGTGAGCTGACCTGTTGTCAGCATATAGATAACATCAGATATAGGAATGTAGCGAAATCCCCTTACAATGTAGTAATGAAACCTGTTGACAGTTATCTGGTGGTGTTCAGTTGTTAATGGTGTTTGCCTTGACTTTCAGTGTGATCGCTACCCACACATAAATCTCTACTACTTTAAACCAACTCAATAAATGTGCTCGCCTTGTAAGAGAAGTCTGAAACCCATAACCAAAGATTAGGCTCATGAAACAGCTGGCTCAGGCCACTGACTGGTTGTTTATGAGTTTAAATCCTCAATTTCACGAGCTGTATAAAACTTAATTTTTTAGAATTTGTTTTAAAAGATTTATTTTATTTATTTGAAAGAGTTATATAGAGAGGTAGAAACAGAAGGAGAGGAGACAGATATATTTTCCATCTGCTGGTTCTCTCCTCAAATGGCTGCAATGGCCAGGACAGGAGCCTGGAACTCCATCTGGGTCTCCCATGTGGACGCAGGGGTCCGAGCACTTGGGCCATCCTCTGCTGCTTTCCCAGGCACAATAGCAGGGAGCTGGATTGGAAGTCGAACTGAAACCCATATGGGATGATGACACTGCAGGCTGTGGCTTTACCTGCTAAGCCACAAGGTGGCCCCGCACAAAAGTTTAACTTAGCCTACTGACCCAAGGCCCGTATCAAAGTGCCAGTGTTTGATACCCAGCTCTGAGTCTTGATTCAAACTTCCCACCACTGCAGACTCCAGGAGGCAGCAAGTAATGGCCTAAGTGATTGGGTCCCTGCCATCCACACGGGAGACCTGGATTGAGTTCCTACCTGCGAGCGTCAGCCTGGCCCAGCCCCAGTCATTCAGGCATTGGAGGAATGAAATGGGAATGGTAAATTTATCTATCTCTCCTAGATAAGTAGATACAAATTAAAATCAATTTTTAAATAAATACAAGAACAACTATTTTAAAAAAGCACCTGGCCCTGGGTACCCAAAGTTGAAGGCACAGTACTCAGGTGCAGTACTTTCTGTATTTAATTTAAACCATTGAATAGTCTGTGAAGTAATATGAAGCAAAAAAGATCTCTAACAGTTAAAGAAAGGAGCTCACAGGAAAGAAAATTCATCAGCCTACAAGAAGTACCTAAAACAATCCTGAAAGATAACTAACAATAGCTAAAATTTGAAGTCTGGGGGTTGGCATTTGGTGCAGCAGTTAAATCGCTGCTTGGGGTGCCTGCATCTCATGTTTGGGTGCCTGGTTCGAGCCCCAGCTCCTCCACTTCTGCTCCAGCTTCCTGCTGATGGACATCCTGGGAGCCAACAGGCAGTGAGTGGTTCAAGTACTTAGATCCCTGCCGCCCATGGAAGAGAGCCCAGTGGAGTTCTGGGCTCTGGCTTTGGTTAGGCCCAGCCCTGGCTTTTGTGGGCATTTGGGGAATGGCCCAGTGCATGGAAGATCTATTTCTATCTTTAAGATACAAAATAAATAATAAAAATTAAGGCAACAGGTGTTTGGTTTTTTTTTTTTTTTTTTTTTTTTTTTTGACAGGCAGAGTGGATAGTGAGAGAGAGAGACAGAGAGAAAGGTCTTCCTTTTGCCGTTGGTTCACCCTCCAATGGCCGCCACGGCTGGCGTGCTGCGGCTGGCGCACTGCGCTGATCCGAAGGCAGGAGCCAGATACTTCTCCTGGTCTCCCGTGGGGTGCAGGGCCCAAGCACTTGGGCCATCCTCCACTGCACTCCTGGGCCATAGCAGAGAGCTGGACTGGAAGAGGGACAACCAGGACAGAATCTGGCGCCCCGACCGGGACTAGAACCCGGTGTGCTGGCGCCGCTAGGTGGAGGATTAGCCTATTGAGCTGTGGTGCCAGCCAAGGCAACAATTGTATTTCTAAAAAGAATTGACAAGAATCAGATAATTTAATGAATGGGAAAATGTCTTAAAAAAAAAGAATTTAAAAAGGTCTAAAATCCATAGGAAAAAAGTAAAGAGCGGGGAGAAAAGATTTGTCAAAGTATGAATAAGATATAGAAAAGTGGCTGGCACTGCGGCTCACTAGAATAATCGTCCACCTGGGGCACCGGCACCCCAGGTTCTAGTCCCGGTTGGGGCACCGGATTCTGTCCCTGTTGCTCCTCTTCCTGTCCAGCTCTCTGCTGTGGCCCGGGAAGGCAGTGGAGGATGGCCCAAGTGCTTGGGCCCTGCACCTGCATGGGAGACCAGGAGAAGCACCTGGCTCCTGGCTTCGGATCAGTGCAGTGTGCTGGCTGCAGCGCGCCGGCCGTAGTGGCCATTAGGGGGTGAACCAACGGAAAAGAAAGACCTTTCTCTCTGTCTCTCTCTCTTACTGTCTGACTCTGCCGGTCAAAAAAAAAAAAAAAAGATATAGAAAAGAGCACCATTAGAATGAAAAAGTAGCATCATTGGCACAAAAGGGTGTTGCTGGTGATATAGCAAAGGATCAGAAAATAGAAGAAGTAACTGCAGGAGACTATTTTAAGGAAAAAAATTATTTAAAAGAACATGGAGATAATTATGTCTAAGGGAAATGTGTGAGGAGAGGCACAGGGCCTGTATTTAACCGCACTGGTAGAAAATGTCCCATAATTGCAGAACAAAGCTTAGCCTGGGAATTGGAAAGACACTTAAAACCATTTAAAGGTGAAGCAACCAAAGAATGATATCTAGACGTAAACTCTTTCCAAGTTTGAACTATAATGATAATTTAAAGGCCTTTAAAAAATGTAGGTTTCAAGAGAAGTATTCAAGAGAATGCAAGCTGTAGTAATATCATATTTTTTTTAAAGATTTATGTATCTATTTGAAAGTCAGAGTTAAACAGAAAGAAAAGAGGCAGAGAGAGAGAGAGGTCTTCCATTCGCTGGTTCACTCCCCAGTTGGCCTTGATGGGTGGGGCTGCGCCGATCTGAAGCCAGGAGCCAGGAGCTGCTTCTGAGTCTCCCATGTGGGTGCGGGGTCCAAGGACTTGCCATCCTCCACTGCTATCCCAGGCCACAGCAGAGAGCTGGATTGGAAGAAGAGCAGCCAGGACTAGAACCGGCGCCCATATGGGATGCCGGCGCTTTAGGCCAGGGCGTTAACCCGCTGTGTCACAGCGCTGGCCCCAGTAATATCATATTTAGTAAGCCAGATAATATAGATATTTAAAGGTGTAGATATGCCCTAGAGATCGGACAGGTATCTGAGTGGAGAATGTTTTTTTGTTCTCTTTGTCTACCTTTCCTTAAAGTAGGAAGACTTTTATAGATCTGTAAACGTATTTAAAAATGCATAGACCAGATTTCATAGCTTGACAGGCAGCGTTAAGACAGATAAAAACAGTTATAGAGTGCTAGCAAGTTCCTTAGAAAAGAGAACAAGAACAAAGGTGATTATTGTTTACCATGAGCAGTTATTACAGTTGACTAAAAGTAAGATATAACTCACAAAAGAAGAAAGAAAGAGCAAACTGTGTTTGAAAATATTAGACAATATTCCATAGGGGATCAGGAGCAATAAAAATAATAAATATGTAAACTAGAAATTAAGAGAATAATTGAGTCAAGATGATCTTTTGTTAAAAGATTTATTGATCTTTTTATTTGAAAGGAGAGTTACAGACAGCAAGAGACAGAGACAGAGAGAGATCTGTTCACTGGTTTATTCCTCGAATGGCCAGGGCTGGGCCAGGCCAAAGCCAGGAGCTTAGAACGCCATCTAGGTCTCCCATGTGGCCGGCAGGTACCCAAGCACTTGAACCATCTGTTGCTGCTTTCCCAGATGCATTAGCAGGGTGTTGAGTCAGAAGGAGAGCAGACAGGACTAAAACTGGAGCCCATGTGTGATGTCAGAGGCAGTGGTTTAACCTGCTGCGCCGTGACCCTGGCCCCAGGAGATGATCTCTTAAAATAAAAGTCGCACAATTGACGAACTGTGGATAGATCTAAGGGATTAATGAAAATTAAGAAAATTAGGAAATGCTTTTACACATGTCAACTGAAATTATGATCTAGTGGAAATTATGATAAATTTGAGATTCAAAAATTGATTGAATCCTTAAAGATTTATTTTAGAAATTGAAAACGTAAATATCAGCAAATGATTAAGAAATCTGGGGCTGGTGTTGTGACACAGCAGGTTAAACCACTACTTATGACCCCAGCTGCTCTGCTTTAGATCCAGCTTCCTGCTCATGTGCGTGGGAAGAAAGCAGAAAATAGCCCAAGTACTTGGGCCCCTGTCACCCATCTGGGAGACCTGGATTGAGTTCAAGGCTGCTGGCTTCTGCCTGGCCCAGCAATGACTTTTGTGGCCATTTGGGGAGTGAACTAGTGGATAGAAGAGTCATTCTCTCTCTCTCTCTTTCTCTCTCTCTCCCTCTCTCCCCTCACTCTCTGGGGCCCAAGCACTTGGACTATCTTCCACTGCCTTCCTAGGTGCACTAGACCTGGATCCAAAGTGAGCAGCCAGGACTTGAACTGGTATCGCAGGTGGAAACTTACCCCACACACCACAACTTCACCACCCCCTAAAATGAAATCTTAATGCTGTGATGTAAATAGTAAATGAACATAAAGAAAAGTGATTTTAAAATCTTAAGCAAGGCTAATGAGAAGTTAATAAGTTGTTGTAATTTTACTGATGTGAGTACTGTTTAGCCATTTGTAACAGGAACCACTGATGTGATTATATTTAATCTGAAAACCTCATTTTTGGAAATTTACATTGGAGAAAGAATTTCAAGGAATAATAGCCTCATGTGTAGACCTTTTAAAACAATTAATTTATGCAACAAAAACAACAAAGAGATGAAACAGGAAATATCCACAATTATAGTAGTTGATGGAATATAATACAAACATTAAATATTTTAAATAGAATCTAATATAAGCTGTATTTACTAATTTCTGAAAAATTTTCCTGTGAATAGCATTGTACAATTCCATAGCAACAAGGTACTTATTTTAGCATAAACTTGTAGATGTGTTTTTATCTAAATTATTAAATTATAAGTTTAATTGTAAGTATGAAGGAAGAGTGACTTGTAAATCTGCATTTAGATATTGTGTCCTCCAAAAACAAAGACTTTCAGAAACCCTAACAGGTGGCCTGTTCTGCTTGCTTGTTTTGCAGTGCTTGTTTCAGCTTCTGGTCAGGGTTCCTCAGAGTGGAAAGCCGGGAAAAGCCAGCACAGCCGCTGTGTCTGTCAGCACCCAGCATGACTCCATCCTGCAGTTTAACGATTCCTTGGGAGAGAAGGCAGTTTGTAGGTTTGTGCCTGCTTTGATGTGACCTAAGTGAGGTCTGCGTGCTCTCTACTTTCTGTCCTTTTTGATTTTTAGTTTTTCCTCCCTTGAAAATGTTTTTCTTCAGCTTCCCTCATCTGCACGGAGGGAGGGTGCCTGTCACCCTGCCTTCATGACAGTAGCGCAATCCCAACTCCTTATTTTTAAATGAAACCAATTTTCCTAATCTTACCTCATCTTTGCAGGCTGGAGTACAAATTTGGAGAATTTGGAAACTACTCTGTCTTGGTAAAGAACACCCGTAATGGAAGCAGTGGGATTGCCTGTGACATAGTTGTGAATGAGAAGCCAGTGGACAGTAACCTTCGTATGTATATTCTGTTTGTGGATTTCTAAAGTCAGTATTTTGAAAGGTTTTAGTTTTTGAGTCCTGTTTGTAAAGTGAAGCAGTCCATCTATGACACTCTCTGTAATTTAAAACCTGGAGTATAGCTTGTATGTCCTACTCAGTGATGGTATAATTATAATATGCATTTTAAAAAATATTTTATTTATTTATTTGAGAGGTAGAGTTAGACAGTAAGAAGGAGAGACAGAGAGAAACATCTTCTATCCGCTAGTTTAGTCTCTGAATGGCCGGAGCAGTGCCGATCTGAAGCCAGGAGCCAGGAACTTCTTTCTGATCTTCTACATGGGTGCAGGGGCCCAGGCACGTGGGCCATCTTCTGCTGCTTTCCCAGGCCATAGCAGAGAGCTAGGTTGGAAGAGGAGCAGCCAAGACTTAAACTGGTGCCCATATGGGATGCTGGTGCCGCAGGTGGAGGATTAGTCCACTGCGCCACAGCATTGGCCCCAGTTATAGTATACTTAATGTTCATTGTCTAGCAAGAAAATTCTGTGTTGTGTTAAAAGGTATATATCAATATAGTCTCATCACTGTCTAATTTTGACGCCATAATAAGGCTAAAAAGTTAAATGTACTGGAAAGGAACAGAACAGGGTAGTTAATTATCACATTTTGACATGGGTTTTCTTTCTTTATGCCAACATTCTTTCTGCCGGGTCTGTTGGCTCATGTGCACAAAAACTTAGGCACAGAGACAAGGAAGAGTGGATAAAGTGAGAGTAGTTTGTTGAAAGAAGCAGAGAGTGCCCTAGTAGCAGGCTGTTTGACCCCCAGTTTTATACACATTTGGGCAGGAAAGATGTAAATTAGGTATTGAAAAGTGATTGGTTTCCTGGAGAGATGGGTCTGTAGATAAGGGATTGAGTAGTGGCTGTTTTGATTGGTTCTTTTTTTTTTTATTATTTTTTTATTTTTTTTATTTTTTATTTTTTTGACAGGCAGAGTGGACAGTGAGAGAGAGAGACAGAGAGAAAGGTCTTCCTTTGCCGTTGGTTCACCCTCCAATGGCCGCCGCGGCCGGCGCGCTGCGGCCGGCGCACCGCGCTGATCCGATGGCAGGAGCCAGGAGTCAGGTGCTTTTCCTGGTCTCCCATGGGGTGCAGGGCCCAAGCACCTGGGCCATCCTCCACTGCACTCCCTGGCCACAGCAGAGGGCTGGCCTGGAAGAGGGGCAACCGGGACAGAATCCGGCGCCCCGACCGGGACTAGAACCCGGTGTGCCGGCGCCGCTAGGCGGAGGATTAGCCTAGTGAGCCGCGGCGCCGGCCTTGATTGGTTCTTGACTTGGAAAGTTAAGTCCCTAATCATAGAAGCCAGTCTCAGAGTCCGGTTCCCTTACCTTCTCAGGCACTGACTAACAGTGGCTTTAACTGGGTCCTGACTGTGGTTAAGTCTCCAATCACAGAAGTCTTTTACTGAAGCTGATTGTTTCTTAGGTCCCTGGGGTATCATCGCCAGATGGTGCCTCCTGGTCTCTGTCTACCTAGCCTGTATTAAGGCTCTGTCTGTCTCCTGCCTCTGTCAGCATCCTCCCTGTGTTAAGACAGGGGTCTGGTGTTCCCTGTATATTCTAGGCTGACAGTTCACAGGTTCCCTTAGGTTAAGGAGGGATCATTCATTCTCTAATAGCTCCAGTGAAGACAGCTGTCACTCTGAGCCCTCACCAGATGGTACCATGCGTGCTGCCTTTCAGGGGACAGTAACAAGTCCCTGTGGCATTGAGCACTGCTGTTCACAGAAACACCACTGAAGACCATGAGCTCATTACAAAACAATGCAGGAGGCAGTATGAGAGAGCCAATGTGGAACAAGTTAATCATTAAAAAGAATAATGAGTGTAATTGGTGAAAAATGACAAACATCAAAAAAATCATGAAACTAAAGAGAACGAGGCCCCCTTCCTGGAACAAAAACAAACACGATCTTTTGGTTGCCTTTGGAGACAGCAAGGACACCCGATGTTAAAGAAGGTGATGAAATGGGAGCTGTAAGCATTTATCCTGCCCTTTCTGGTTTTTTTTTTTAAGATTTATTTTATTTATTTGAAAAACAGAATTACAGAGAGAAGTAGAGCCAGAGAGAGAGAGAGAGGTCTTCCATCTACTGGTTCACTCCCCAGATAACCGCAACAGCCAGACCTGAGCTGATCCGAAGCCAGGAGCCAGGAGCTTCTTCCAGGTCTCCCTCATGGGAGCAGGGTCCCAAGCACTTGGGCCATCTTCTACTGCTTTCCCAGGCCATAGCAGAGCACTGGATTGGAAGTGGAGCAGCCGGGACTTAGACTGACGCCCATATGGGATGCCAGCACTGCGGGTGGCAGCTTTAACCACGATGCTACAGCGCCATCCCCCACCTTTCCCCAACACTTTCTTGTATCTAGAAAGTACATAGCTTCTCAATGACTCCCACTGTCATCCAGGCGTTTACTCTGAGAAGACAGGATTGTGTGTTGGGATTTTTAGGAAGATCCATGGTCAACACAGGGATAATTTACTCCCCACTTTGTGACTCGCTCTGCAGGGGCACCCTGGGAGGGGAAGAAGGTCTTCATTTCTGTTGAGTCCAGTTTCTTCCTTTTCTTTACAGTCAGTTCTTTGGCTATCCTGTTCAACAGATATTTCCAAACCTTAGGATCATGAAATTCAACATCTTCCCATGTTACCTTCTGCAAACTCTGCCATGTGGGCTTTTATACCCAGGTCAGGCATCCATTTGGAGCTGGTTTCCTCAGTGGGGACCTCGTGCCCACTAAGGGGAGAGCCCCTGTTGAGGAAGGAGAGGGCTCTTTCCTGACAGCTCTGCAGGCCACACTGGCTGGGCTGGGTCATCTCTTCTGCCCCTGCACTAACAGCACACTGCATCACTGCCACAGCTGCACATGGGCCTCGGTGCCTGGTGGACCAGAGCTCTGCCTGCCATCCACTTCTTTCTCTTCCTCTGTCTTCCTCTAGTGCCTCCTTCGCTCCCCCACTTCCTCCTCCTCTTCCACTTCTTCTTCCTGTTTCTTCCTCCTCCAAGAGGGTCTTGGCAATTGCTAACCTTTTTTATGAAATTTTATAATGAGATTGCCCACAAACACTCACACAGGCATGCACACACACACATGCGGGTGTCCCATAGATGCTCCCAGGTGCACAGCCACTGGTATTTAAACAATGGTGTTGCTGCATCTGTAGAACAGTTTGGGGAGGATGTAACCCTTACAGCCTTGCTCCTCTGATGTGTAAACACTGATTTCTGTATTTGCATGGCCTGTCTTCGACTCTTCTCAAATGTGTCTTGTGGTTTTCTACACAGAAGTTCTGCTCTTGTTTTTTTGGATGCACCCCTAACTTTCAGTTAATTTTGGATGCTTTTGTAAAAGCAAAATATAGACAAAATACCCGTTGAATATGCAGAACACATTTTAAACACCAAGAATGAAACTCAAACAGAGCATAGCGGTCACTGAGACTACCTGAAGAGTGCTGCACACACAAATGGCAACACAGATCACAGAAGGCATTCCATTCTCCTTCATCCCCAGGAAATGCCAGTGGACAGCACTTGGTATTGTGATGCCGCTGGCTTTATTTTTGTTAAGATTGCTTTAGCTATTCAGGGTCTCTTGTGTTTCCATATGAATTTTAGCATTGTTTCTTCTAGATCTGAGAAGAATGTCATTGCTATTTTGATTGGGATAACAGTGAATCTGTAAATGCTTTGGGTAGTATGGACATTTTGATGGTGTTAATTCTTCCAGTTGGCAAACATGGAAGATTCTTCCATTTTTTTGTGTGTGTCTTCCTTTATTTATTTCTTTAATGCTTTGTAATTTTCATAATAGAGATCTTTCACCTCCTTGGTCAAATTTATTCCAAGGTATTTAAACTTTTTTGTGGCTTTTGTGAATGGTACTGATCTTACAAATTCTTTCTCAGCAATGGCATTGTCTGTGTATACAAAGGCTATTGATTTTTGTGTGTCAATTTTGTATCATGCAACTTTACCAAAGTTTTTTGTGCGTTCCAGTAGTCTTTTAGTCTTTTGGTTTTCATATATATAGGCTCATGTCACCTGCAAACAGAGATAATTTGACTTCCTCCTTTCCATTTTTTATCCCATTTATATCTTCTGGCTTAATGGCTCTGGCTGAAACTTCCAGAACTTTATTGAATGGCAATAGTGAGAGTAGACATTCCTTGTCTGATTCTGAATCTTAGTAGAGATACTTACAGCTTTTCCCCATTCATACTGGCTATGGGTTTGTCATACGGTACTTTGATTGTATTAAGGAATGTTCTTTCTGTACCCAATTTGCTTAAGGGTTTTATCTTGAAAGGATGTTGTATTTTATCAAATGCTTCCTCTGCATTTATTGAGATAATCCTATGGTTTTAATGCTTCAATTTGTTATTGTGATATATCACATTTATTGATTTGTATATGTTGAACCATCACTGCACACCAGGGATAAATCCCAGTTGGTCCAGGTGAATGATCTTTCTGATGTGTTGTGGATTCAATTAACTAGTATTTTGTTGAGGATTTTGGCATTTATATTCAGGGACCTTGGCCTATAGTTCTCTTTCTTTGTTGTGTCTCTCTCTGATTTTGGAATTAAGGTGATGCTGGCCTCATAGAAGGAGTTGGGAGGAATAGTTCTGAATAATTTGAGAAGAATTGGAATTGGTTCTTCTTTAAAAGTCTGGTAGAATTCAGCAATGAAGCCATCTGATCCTGGGCTTTTCTTTGTTGGGAGGGTCTTTATTACTGATTCAATCTCTGTATTGGTTATTGACCTATTTTCAATTTCTGTCTTCATGACTCAATTTTGTAGATTGTATGTGTCCAGAAATCCATATTTTTTCTGGATTTCCAATATGTTGGCATATAGCTGTTCGTAGTCATTCCTGATGATTCTTTTTATCTCTGTGGTATCTGTTGTTACATATCCGTTTTAATTTCTGATTTTTTAATTTTGGGCCTCTCCCACTCCCCCCCCTTTTTTTAGTTGGGCCAATGGTGTATGAATTTTGTTTTATTTTTTAAATTAACTCTTCATTTCACTGATCTTTTGTATCATTTTTTGGTTTCAATTTTGTTTATTCTCTAATTTTAATGATTTCTTTCCACCTGCTAATTTTGGGTTTGGTTTATGAGATGCATTTTTAGGTTATTTATTTGGTGCCTTTTCAATTTCTTGATGTAGACACTAATTGATATAAACTTCCCTCTTAACACTGCTTTTGCTTTGTCTCATAGGTTTTGATATAGTATATTGTGATCCTTATTCATTTCCAGGAATTTTTTTTTATTTCCCTTTAGATTTCTTCCATAACCCATTGTTTATTCAGGAGCATGTTGTTCAATCTCCATGTATTTGCATATTCTCTGGAGTTTCTTAAGTTGTTAATTTCCAGCATCATTCCATTGTGGTCAGAAGAGATACATGGTAGGATTTCAGTGTTTTTTAATTCATTGAGATTTGCTTAGTGGCCTAGCATATAGTCTGTCCTAGAAGGGTTCCATGCCCTGATGAAAAGAATATGTATTCTTCAGCTTTGGGATGAAATGTTCTGTAGATATCAATTAGGTCCATTGGGTCCATAGTGTAGATTAGTTGTGTTTTTTCTTTGTTGATTATTTTTTGTCTAGTTTAGCTGTGCATTGATGAAAGTGGCCTGTCAAAGTCCCCCATTATTATTGTATTGAAGTCTGTGTCTCCCTTGAGATCTGTTAACATTGCTTTTAAATAGCCAGGCACTCTGATATTTGGTGCATATACATTTACTATAGTCACATCTTCCTGTTTAATTGATCCCTTAATAATTACATAATGCCCTCCATAGTCTCTTTTAACAGTTTTTTTTTTTTTTTATGTTAAAGATTATTTCTTGTGATATCAGGATGGCTATTCCCGCTCACTTTTGTTTTCTACTAGCATGGAACATCTTTTTTCCATCCTTTCACTTTCTGTCTGTGTGTATCTTTGTTGGTGATGTGTGTTTCTTAGAGGCAAGAAATAGATGGATCTTGTTATTTTAGTCCATTCAGCCAGTCTGTATCTTTTATTTGGAGAATTCAGGCTGAATACATTTGAGGTTTTATAAAAAGTAATGACTTGGCCCTGCCATTTTTCCATGAATATTCCTATTCATTGCTTTGGATTTCCTTTGTATTTTTACTGGGAGATTTTCTGCCTTCACATTCTTTCATGATGATGACTGTGTTTCTATGTGTAGCACATCCTTTTTTTAAAAAAAGACTTATTTCTTTATTTGAAAATCAGAGTTATACAGAGAGAGAAGGAGAGGCAGAGAGAGAGCTCTTCCATCTGCTGGTTCACTCCCCGATTGGCTGCAAAGGCTGGAGCTGCACGAAAGCCAGGAGCCAGGAGCTTCCTCCGGTCTTCCCACATGGGTGCAGGGGTCCAGGGACTTGGACCATCTTCTATGGCTTTCTCAAGTCATTGCAGAGAGCTGTATCAGAAGTAGGGCAGCCAGGACTCAAACTGGTGCCCATAAGGGATGCCAGCACTGCAGGAGGTAGCTTTACCTGCTGTGCCACAGTGCCAGCCCCGTATAGCACATCCTTAAGCATCATTTATAAAGCTGAATGAGTGGTGACAAATTCTTTCAATTTCTGTTTGTTATGGAAGGTCTTTTTTTTTTTAATATTTATTTATTTATTTATTTGAAAGAGTTACAGAGAGAGAGAGAGAGAGAGAGAGGTCTTCCATCTGCTGGTTCACTTCCCAATTGGCTGTGATGGCCAGAGCTGTGCCGATCTGAAGCCAGGAGCCAGGAGCTTTTTCAGGGTCTCCCACGTGGGCGCAGGGGCCCAAGGACTTGCCATCCTCCACTGCTACCCCAGGCTACAGCAGAGAGCTGGATGGGAAGAGGAGCAGCCTGGACTAGAACCGGCGCCCATATGGGATGCCAGCACTTCAGGCCAGGGCGTTAACCCGCTGCGCCACAGTACCGGCCCCATGGAAGGTCTTTATTTCACCTTCATTTATAAATGAGAGATTTGCAGGATACTGTATTCTGGGTTGACAGGTTTTTTTTTTTTTTTTTCATACTTGGACTGTTTCTCTCCATTCTTTCCTAGCCTGTAGGGTTTTTGATGAGAAGTCAGCTGTAAGTCTAATTGGAGATTCTCTGAAAGTAATCTGGTGTTTCTCTCATACACATTTTAGAATCTTTTCTTTATACTTTACTGTTGAAAGTTTGATTACAGTGTGTTATGATGAAGATCTTTTCTGGTCATGTCTATAACAAGTTCTGTGTGCTTCCTGTACTTGGAAGTTTTCTGTTGTTATTTCACTGATTAGGCCTTCCAGTCCATCTCTCTTTCTATACCTTCAGGAACTCCCAAGAACCGTCTGTTGGGTCATTTGGTGTATCCCATAAATCTCAAATACTGTTCTTAATTTTTATAATTCTTTTTTTTTTGTATTCTGTCCCACCAAGTCTGTTGTTAAGGCATTCCACTGTGTTTTTTATTTGATATATTGAATTCTTCATTTCTAATATTTCAGTTTGATTTCTCTTCATTATCTCTCACATAAAAATTTTTCATCCGTGTGATGTATGTATTTCTTTAACTCATGAATTTGCTTCTCATTGCTTCTGAGTAATCCTATGATCATTCATTTTAATTCCTTTTCAGGCATTTCATTAATCTCTTCATCTTTGTATTCTAATATGGAAGTGTTGTGTTCCTTTGAGGGGGTTGTATTGTGTTCCTTGATCATGTTTCTTGTGTTTCTACATTAATTTTTAGGCATGTGTGGAACCACTTACTGGTTTTCTCCTCTGATGGCTTTTATCTTTGAAATAAGCCTGTGTGGTTAGTGGGGTGTCTGCCGCTTCAGTGGATATTCAGAGGCATGTGCTGGGTGGGGCCAGGGAGCTCTGGTCACTGCTTGGGTACAAAAAGTCCAGGGTGACATCTATGTTGGGTGTGGTAGGTCTCCACTATTGTCAGCAGGGGAGGGGGTATATCTCATCAGTTTGTGTGAACACTGCCTCACCTCCTCACTGTGATCAATACCTAGAGAGAACCCACAGTGCCTACATACCCCACCACGCATTCACAAACACCACACAAGGATCTGTGTAGTCCTCAGTGTGAGCACAGAGCCCTCTACAATGACCTACCCCAGGCACTCAGGGAAATCTAAGCCTCTGAAACCAGACATTTTCCCAGACACCCAGCTACACTCCACGCTTTATTGTGCAGTCACAGAATTCCCGCAGTTAAAGTGCTCAGGGCTCCCGTAGACACAGGGAGCAGAGGATCCACGCTCAGCTCTGTGAGGCTGCTCCATCCCTGAAAGAGCCGGAGCACTCCCAGAGCCAGTTGCCTGTGGGTGTTCTGCCTTGGCAGTTGGAGCACAGGTGCCAGTGATAAAGGAGGGCGGGTTGGTGGGGGAGCACCTCACAAATGTAAGTGCCCCACCCCCTGCCAGCCCTCCACGCCAGACCCAAAGTCAATGAGGACCACAGATTTATCCCACAGATAAACTATCCTAGTCACATGTGCGGGAGCCCTGGCAGCCTATACTCTTCTTTTAAGAGAGTTAAGTGGGCACTCTGCCCCCTACTAGTGCACCACCCTGGACTCAAAGTCCATGTGGTCCGCAAGGTTCTCCCTCAGGTAATAGCAGACCCAGGCTGCTGCAGTCGCCTCTCATTCCCCTTTAAGAAGATGGTTGTCTCCTCCTGATGTTGATTCTGATACTGGTAGGAGCAGAACAGAGGAGCACTGCCAGACTTCTCCCTGCGGAGTCTGGCACTCACAGGAGTGGGGAGAGGAAGAAGTAGTCAGCGTCTCTGCTCCAAGCCTGGCAGTTGCTCAGACTCTTGTCAGCTCCCCAGACTGACGTAAAAGTCAGTGGGTGACTGAAATTCCCTCTTAGCTACAACTGCGAGCAGTGGGTGCGAGGTGACTTCTTCCTACCTTGGTGTGGTGAGATGGCGTCTCACAGCTGACAGCTGGCTGTGCTGCATGGCTGGCTGAAGTGGTGTATCTGTCTTCTCTCCTCCTGTCCCATGGAGTCGTCATTGTTTTTTCAGTTCTTTGCTGGAAATTTCCATCAGTCAGGTCCCTGGAAACGTGGTCCTCCCTTTGTTTGCATATCCCAGAGCAGCTGAAGTTAGTGTGGTTCCACCCTATTCAGCCTTCTTGGATCTCACAGTACCTTGATAATTCTAGAATCTGCATGGTAAGTATATGTAGGTTTATTTTCATATTCTCTGTATTTTTGTGTGTGTCTGATATTTTTTGTAATGAAAATTGGTATTCAACAGTTGAGTGCTCTCAACTCTTCGTAAGAAATTTAGTATAAGAATATAGGCTCTTTCTGAACTTGCTTTGTTTTCATTTCCCATTGTAGATTAGATGTAATGATGTGACAGCTTTGATGTTTACGATGACATTTTTGGTGATGATGATTTTTTCTCTTCATAGCTGTGATTGTCGTATTCCTTATTGGTCTGGCACTCATCATTGTATTGTCCTTTCTAAGGCTCTTCTTGAGGTAAGTTGTTAGGAAAAGACACCATTGAAGAAGGTAGCATGTAGAAGTAATTATATATTTAGAAAGGGTAGTTTTGACTCTTAAAGTGAACATCATTCTTTGAGTAAATGAATGTCTCTGTATCTGCTGTGTCTTGGAGAATCAATGCAGATGAAGACGTGGTCTCTGACTTTAGGGAAGTAACAGCCAAGGTTCTAAGGCAATTTTGCCTTCTGTCATTCTGCGTGGCTGAAAATGAATCAAATGCTGGAGAAATTATGATTTCCTAAAGAGTCTGACATTCTGGGTCTTACCTACTAGAAGTTGCCTGTGATTTTTTTTGATATATTTATTTGAGGAGCACAGGAAGTGGGGGGTTCACTCCCCAAATGCCTGGGCTGGGCTAGGTGAAGCTGGGAGCTGGGAACTCAGTCCAGGTTGGAACCATCACCCCGGCCTCCTAGGGTCTACATTAGCAGGAAGCTGCAATCTGGAATGGAATGGGGACTTCAACCCAGGCACTCCCTATGGGAGATTAACCTCTGGGCCAAACACCTGCCATTTGTCAATCTTTTTGTAAGATTCAGGTGTTAGTTCAGTGCATCAGGTGCTTCACTTTGGTACTTTTCATATGAATGGGTGTATTACATCCTTTTTAAAGTCATTAATAGTACTTGCAAAGAGAAGAAATTCCCCTTGTTCTACTGTGGGACTGAAACTTCTCCCAGTTGATTGTGTCTTGTCAGCCTGGAGGCCAAATTCCTGCACCAGCAAAGCAGGAGTCCCTATTTTCCTGCCTGTGGATCACGGACTTTGAGTACAGGACCTTCCTTCGCCTTCGTCCCCTCTGGTCTAGGAGCTCCTTAGTCTGTCTGTGTCTGCATGACGCTGACAGTTTTGAGGAACACTGGCTCCATGTAGGCTCATGGATTGTCATCCATGAAAATCTGGGAAGTTAGGTTAGTCTGAAGCAGAAAAGAACCAGGAAAAGTAGAAAGACTACAAGAAAAATCTCTCTCCTTTTTACTTGAAGAGCAAGCATGTATAATAGAGTTAAGTATTTTTTTGTCTTGCTTAATTTTTTTAATTTTCAACTTCTGCTTTTTATTATTCCTTAGATGTTCCTGTGTTAATATGTTTCATGTGACAGTCACGTTGTCAGTACTGAATAAACTAGAAATGGGAGTGATGAGAAAAAGAGAAATTGCAAATATAGGCTGGCGCCGTGGCTCACTAGGCTAATCCTCCACCTTGCGGCGCCGGCACACCGGGCTAGTCCCGGTCGGGGCGCCAGATTCTCTCCCAGTTGCCCCTCTTCCAGGCCAGCTCTCTGCTGTGGCCCGGGAGTGCAGTGGAGGATGGCCCAGGTGCTTGGGCCCTGCACCCCATGGGAGACCAGGAGAAGCACCTGGCTCCTGCCATCGGATCAGTGCGGTGCGCCGGCCGCGGCGGCCATTGGAGGGTGAACCAACGGCAAAGGAAGACCTTTCTCTCTGTCTCTCTCTCTCACTGTCCACTCTGCCTGTCAAAAAAAATTAATTCATTCATTAAAAAAAAGAAATTGCAAATATAGGCCTTGGACATATTGATTGTATTTGGATACAGATTTGAACAGTTGAGCTATGAAAAATTTATTAGGGAAGCTGAGCTGGCTACATGATGATATTAAGAAATTGTTGCTAGATTTACGATGAAGTAAAGAAATTATGATTATGTTTAGAAATGAAGATAGTCTGTATCTTTTAGAGGTCGGTAGTATTTATGTGTTTGTGTATGAAATGGCATGATGCCTGGGATTTTCTGTTAAATGATCAATCTAAGGCAGGGAGAGGGGCAGCAGGTGGGAGTAGAAGTGAAAGAAGATTGGCCACACATAGAGACTTGTATGAGCTGAGTGATGCAGGTTCATTATACCAGTTTCTGTTTCTGTTGTTCAAGGTCAGAAAAAGGAGACAAAAATTCTATGCATTGAATCATGCAAATGTGGCAGAGTTGTTTTGTTTTTTAAGTTTTATTCATTGATTTCATTTGAAAGGGAGAAAGAGAGAGAGAGAGAGAGAGATCAGTCTTCCATCTACTGGTTCATTCCCCAAATGCCCACCACAGCCAGGGCTGGGCCAGGCCAAAGCCCCAGACCCAGAACTCAGTCTGGGTCTCCTTGCAGTGATGCAGGGCCATTAGCACTTGGGCCATTACCTGCTGCCTTCCAGGGTGTGCACTGCTAGTAGAAAGCTGGGTTGGAAACAAGGTAGCCATGAGGGGCCGGCACTGTAACAGCCGGTCAAGCTGCCACCTGCAGTGCCGGCATCCCAGCTGCTCCACTTCTGATCCAGCTCTCTGCTATGTGCTGGGAAAGCAGTAGAAGATGGCCCAAGTCCTTGGGCCCCTGCACCCACGTGGGAGACCTGGAAGAAGCTCCCGGCTCCTGGCTTTGGATCAGCACAGCTCCGGACGTTGCAGCCAACTGGGGAGTGAACAAGCAGATAGAAAACTTGCCTCTGCCCCTGCCCCTGCCTCTGCCTCTGCCCCTGCCCCTCCCTGCATCCCATATCGTGTGTTTCTTGAAAAAAAATAAAAAACAGTTTATATATTGCAAAGACAGAACAACACACACACACACACATGCACACATACATATACACACAAATCTTGTATCCACTGGTTCAGTCCTCAGATGGTCGCAACAGCCAGGGTTTGGCCAGGCTGCTGCCAAGAACCAGGAGCTCCATCTCATCTGTCACTCGGGTGAGAAGGCTTCAGTACTTCAGCCATCATTTGCTGTCTCCAAGGAACATTAGCAGGACGCTGGGTCAGAAGCAGAGACAGAAGGGGGACTTGATCCCAGGCACTCTGACATGGGATGCGGGTATCCCAAGTGGCAGCCTAACCCAGTGGTTTCTTAACATTGGTGCCTCAATGCCTGCCCCAAATGGGCAAGGTTAATGTAAAACATGGATTTTTTTTTTTTTTTGACAGGCAGAGTGGACAGTGAGAGAGAGAGAGACAGAGAGACAGAGAGAAAGGTCTTCCTTTTGCCGTTGGTTCACCCTCCAATGGCCGCCGCGGCCAGCGCGATGCGGCCGGCGCACCGCGCCGATCCGATGGCAGGAGCCAGGAGCCAGGTGCTTTTCCTGGTCTCCCATGGGGTGCAGGGCCCAAGCACCTGGGCCATCCTCCACTGCACTCCCTGGCCACAGCAGAGGGCTGGCCTGGAAGAGGGGCAACCGGGACAGAATCCGGTGCCCCGACCGGGACTAGAACCCGGTGTGCCGGCGCCGCAAGGCAGAGGATTAGCCTAGTGAGCCGCGGCGCCGGCCGAAACATGGAATTTTTTAAAGATTTATTTATTTTATTTGAAAGCAAGAGTTATGGGGGGGTATCTTCCATCAGCACCGCAGTCCCCAACTGGCTGTAACAGCTGGAGCTGGGTCTAGCCAAACCCTGGAGCCAGGAGCTTCTTCCAGGTCTCCCTGTGAGTGTCAGAGGCCCAAGCACTTGGGCCATCTTCCGCTGCTTTCCCAGGCTCATTAGCAGGGAGTTGGATTGGAAGTGGAGCAGCCAGGAATCGAACTAGCACCCATGTGGGATGCTGGTGCTGAAGGTGGCAGCCCTACCTGTTAGACAACAGCACTGGCCCTGGGTGGTTTTGTTTTTGCCAAGCTTTTTTTTTTTTTTTTAAGATTTTTATTTATTTATTTGAGAGGCTAGAGTTACAGACAGTGAGAGGCAGAGACAGAGAAAGGTCTTCCATCTGTTGGTCCACTCCCCAAATGGCCGCAACGCAGGAGTTGCTCCCAACCGAAGCCAGGAGCCAGGTGCTTCTTCCCAGTCTCCCATGCAGGTGCAGGGGACCAAGGACTTGGGCCATCTTCTACTGCTTTCCC
This sequence comes from Oryctolagus cuniculus, assembly GCF_964237555.1. Taxonomy (NCBI): domain Eukaryota; kingdom Metazoa; phylum Chordata; class Mammalia; order Lagomorpha; family Leporidae; genus Oryctolagus; species Oryctolagus cuniculus. The sequence continues at coordinate 93,195,890 of NC_091433.1, forward strand.
AGGCCATAGCAGAGAGCTGGATTGCAAGAGGAGCAGCCGGGACTAGAACTGGCTCCCATGTGGGATGCTGCACCGCAGGCGGAGGATTAAGCTACTGCGCCATGGCACTGGCTCCAAGGATATTTTCTAAAATAGTTTTTTACCAACTAGAAACTTTATTTTAAAGATAAACCAGTTAACATGTTTATCTTTTGTTAAACATGTATGTTTAATGACATCTGGATATCTTTTAGAATTAAATCAACCAGGGTCATTACTGTGGCGTAGCAGGTAAAGCTGTCGTCTGCAGTGCCAGCATCCCATATGGGCACCAGTTTGAGTGCTGGCTGCCCCACTTCCGGTCCAGCTCTCTGCTATGGCCTGGGAAAGCAGTGGATGATGGTCCAAGTCCTTGGGCTCCTGCGTTCACGTGGGAGACCTGGAGAAGGCTCCTGGCTCCTGGCTTTGGATCGGCGCAGCTCTGGCTGTTGCAGCCAATTGGGGAGTGAACCAACGGATGGAAGACCTCTCTCTCTCTCTCTCTCTCTCTCTCCCTCTCCCCCTCTGCCTCTCCTTCTCTCTCTCTCTGTAACTCTGACTTTCAAATAAATAAATAAATCTTAAAAAAAAAAAAAAAGAATGAAATCAACCATGTAAATAAGGGAGCAGGTGAGTGTTTGGCGCAGCAGTTACAGCAGCTGCCCGGGATGCCTACACCCATCACAGTGCCTGTGTTCAAGCCCTGGCTCTGCTCCCAGTCCAGCTTCCTTCTATGAGCAGCAGGTGTCAGCTCAAGCACTAGAGGTCCCTCGGGCTGTCAGCTGATGTGGGTATTTTGGGAGGGAACCAGTGGATGGGATATTGATCTCTGTGTCTCTCTGCCTGTTGAATAAATAAAGATAAACAACACAAAAATTTTTAAAGCCCAATATGTCAACTGTCTGAATCTTTGCAGAGTTGCTTTCAAACTTTTCTCCATGTGTTGTACATGATTCTTATTTGGTTGCAATCAGGTACAGATTTTTTGTTTAATTTATCTTCATATTTCTTTGTGGAGACAGAACCCACATTCTTGTTATTTTCTTTTTTATTTAAGATTTTGTTTACTTATTTGAAAGGCAGAGTTACACAGACAGAGGAGAGGACAGAGAGAGAGAGGTCTTCCATCTGCTGGTTCACTCCCCAGTTGGCCACAATGGCCAGAGCTGCACCGATCTGAAGCCAGGAGCCAGGAGCTTCTTCCAGGTCTTCCCACCCAGGTGCAGGGACCCAGGGACCTGGGCCATCTTTCTCTGCTTTCCCAGGCCGTAGCAGAGAGCTGGATCAGAAGAGGAGCAGCAGGACCAGAGCCGGCGCCCATATGGGATGCCCACGCTTTAGGCAAGGGTGTTAACCCGCTGCACCATAGTGCCGGCCCCTCTCCTAGATTATTCTTATGTTGAACGAATTTGATTGTTTCCCTCTTTTTGCTATTTTAATTTTAATTAATTAATAAGACCAGAGGGAGCAGTTGTCTCATTTAACCTTCAAGTCCTTTAATGAAGGCCCTGTCTTCATTCCTCTTTTACTGCTGAGGAAAATACACTGTAAGGATCGCACCTTGACAGGTTATGAGCTTTGATTTCTATTTTTTGTTGTTAAGAAACTTGTTAAGTATTTAATTGCGTGGCTAATATAGAAAATGAGCCTGAAATTAATTTGTTTCACTATAACATCCAATCATTTTGATGATTCCGTCACAGAAAATAAACCAACTGAGGGCAGGTGTTTGGGGCAGTGGTTAAGGTGATGTTTGTGATACCTGCATTCCATGCTGGAGTGCCTGGGTCCGCTTCCCTGGGAAGCAGCAGCTGAAGATGTAAGTGACCCCCATATGGGTGACCTGGATAGAGTTTCTAGCTTCGGTGTCTGCCTGGCCCACCCCCAGCTATTGCAGGCATTTGGAAAGTGAACCAGCAGATAGGAGATCTCTTTCTGTCTCTCTACCTCTAAAGTAAATAAAAAAGAAAAGAAATTAACTGAGGTTTCTGTTTGTTTACAGTTTGGATGACTTTAATAGTTGGATTTCTAAAGCCATACATTCTCGAGAAACTGATCGCCTCATCAATTCTGTGAGTCATTAGAATTCATCAGGTGTTGCCTGGGTGGTTTTCTGAATTTGGAATATACCATTTGCTATTAATAATTATTATTATCTGGTTTAGCAAATCTTGTTTACACTGTGGAAGGCCGGGTGGTGGGTCTTGTGTTGGTATAAAGAGCACTCTTGTCTTCCGTGTCCCGTCTCTTTCTTCAGGGAGGTTGGAACTCTGGGCTGCACGATGATATCTGATGTGGAAACGCCTTTCACTCTGCAGGCAGCACTGTTGCAGGGCCAGGATTCAAACAAAAGAACACGAGACATCAGTATTCAGTATATAAATGCTGATGGCCTACTGGAATCGTTTAGTTATTATTTATATTAGCGACTTCACTCTCACTGTGGCTGTCTCTGCTTCTGTGAGTGCTCATACTCAATGCACTGAAATATAAACCAATGCTTTGCTTCATTTCTCAATGCGGCCACTGACAAGCTCAGCAAAAGACAAAAACAAAACAAAACAAAACCAAAAAAAAACCCCACATAAAGTGGGAAACCAAACCTCTAGATGAGACCTTTACAAAAACAAGTTAAAGTACTGTCTAGAAAGAAGTTTCTTAGGCTTGCACACTGTTAATAACATTGTTAAAAATTATTTATCTATTATTTGGCAGAGCAGGGAGGGTGGGGGGAGAGTGGAGATCTTCCTTTGCTCATTCACTCTCCTAATTGCTGCAATAGCCAGGTCTGCATCATGCTGAAGCCAGGAGCTGGAAATTCCATCCAGGTCTGCAGGCACCCAAGCACTTGGGTCATCTGCTGCTGCCTTCCCAGGTGCACTAGCAGGAAGCTGGATCAGAAGTAGAGCAGCTGGGACTCAAACTGGTGTTCTGATATGGGATGCTGTCATGGCAAGCAGTGGCTTAACCCAGGGTACCACCATGCCAGACCCTCTGTGGGTTTCTTCCTTAAAACATTGAGAAGTGAGATATACTCCTTAGCATCATGATTTGTCACTGCCTTCTCCCATTTTTCATAAAGGAACTGGGATCTCCAAGCAGGGCAGACCCTCTCAGTGGTGACCTCCAGCCAGAAACATGGCACCTGTCTGCTGCAAAACACCGCCTGCGCTGCGTGGACACGTTCAGGGGGTAGGTGGGGCCCCTTGTAACATGGTGGGTGGGCCCACGTACCCCAGGTAGTCCTGGCATTACAAAATTACACACAAACATGCTTTTGGTTTATTTATATGTCTTTTGCTTCTCAGGGTAGCAAGGATTTCTTAGATATGAAAATAAAGTCAGCAGCCCCCTCCCCTTACTTGAAAATGATCACGATGGCCAATACAGTGTGTATATAGAGATAAGTGATGAGACAGCAGGTGCCGTCTGCTAAGTTGAGGTCATGTGCACTTGGGCAAGTGGCCATGCCTAGAGCTACAAACTGCACCAGGTCCTGTCAGTAGCTTAGAACTTTTTTTTAAAAAAATTTTTTTTATATATTTGAAAGATGGAGTTATAGAGAGAGGTAGAGCCAGAGAGAGAGAGTCTTCCATATGCTGGTTCACTCCCCAGTTGGCCTCAACGGCCAGAGCTGAGCTGATCTGGAGCCAGGAGCCAGGAGCCAGGAGCTTCTTCCAGGTCTCCCACACGGGTGTAAGGAACCAAGGACTTGGGCCATCTTCCTCTGCTTTCCCAGGCCATAGCAGAGAGCTGGATCAGAAGTGGAGCAGCCAGGACTCGAACCAGTGTCCATATGGGATGCTGGTGCTGCATGCCAGGGTTTAACCCACTGAGCTACAGCGCCGGCCCCTAGTAGCTTAGAACTTTAAAGATGTGCTGACCTAGAAAGGAAACAGCAGCACGAGCCAGCCCCAGTGTCGTCCTTCACTGCTGGTAGAACTACTTCAGACCTTCTTGATAGCAAACCGACAGTCAAGCTGTGAATTGTTTCTGTTTTGTAATTCTGATCGAAGAATTAAGGCCCGGCCCAAGCTCTGAACATAAAGTGTAAGGCTGTGTAACCAAAAATAAGTATATAAGGGAGAGCTTCTGAAAGTTTGTGGAAAATGGCATGAAAAAGATACATTTATTTTGGTGCAAAAAATTTTGAAAGCCACACATACAAGTGGATACCAAGTCTTCCATTTCTACCCCCTGAAACCTCCCAGGCGCCAGAGCACTGCATGCTGCTGGTAGAAATATCTAGAACCAGATGCGACAGGAGGAGTTTCCCTTCTCTGAAATGCTTGGGACCAGAAATGTCTTGGACTTCAGATTCTTCTGAATTCTGGAATGTTGGCATATACATAATGAGATGTGTTGAGCTGGGACCTGAGTCTAAACTCAGAAACCATTTTTGTTTCATATACACCCTATACATTAGTCTTTTTTTAAAGCTTTTTTTAAAAAATTATTTATTTATTTGAAAGGTGGAGAGAGAGACAGAGAGAGACAGAGACAGAGACAGAGACAGAGAGAAAGTCTTCCGTCCTCTGGTGCCAGGAACCTCTTCCAGGTCTCCCACGTGGGTGCAGGGGCCCAAGGACTTGGGCCATCCTCTACTGCTTTCCCAGGCTATAGCAGAGAGCTGGATTGGAAGTGGAGCATCCAGGACTCGAACCAGCACACATATGGGATGCCAGCACCACAGGCGGTCACTTTACCTGCTGTGCCACAGTGCTGGCCCCACAAATAGTCTTCAGCTGCTACCTGAGGCATGAGGTTATGTGTGGAATTTCCCACATTTTGAATTTTGGAGCATTCTACATTTTGGGTCTTCCGAGTAGGGATGCCCAATCCATAATAACAGTAGTGATGGTAGCAAAAACTGCTAGCAAATTATGCATTTGTTCCTGGTGCCAGTTCCTACTCTAGCTTGTCTTAACTTATTTAACCTCTTAACAATCCCATGAAGAATAGACTTCAAATCTTCCCTTTTCACAGATGAGGAAACTGAGCCAGAGCTAAGTAACTCACCCGAGTCAGGGCCTAGGGAGGGAAGCTGGGCTGGGTTCCAGAGGTGCCACAGATAACCCCTGAGGCCCTGGGAGTGTCCCTCCTCAGCAGTCTGCTTGGCTAGCATCCAACAGTAGCATCTTTGGAGTCTGCTTTATTGTTTCCCTCTTGCATTCCTGTTAATGCCGCCACATTTGGAGGTAAGATATTCACAGGTAGACAGGAACCTGACATTTCTTAACCTGCCTGAATTGTGCCAATAGGGTACTTCTCTTTCTCTGGTGGGTGAATTAACTGATGGAAATTCCCCCAAATCCTTAGGGTTGATAAGAAAAAAGGACTCGAGCCGGCGCCGTGGCTCAATAGGCTAATCCTCCACCTTGCGGCGCCGGCACACCGGGTTCTAGTCCCGGTTGGGGCGCCGGATTCTGTCCCGGTTGCCCCTCTTCCAGGCCAGCTCTCTGCTATGGCCAGGGAGTGCAGTGGAGGATGGCCCAGGTGCTTGGGCCCTGCACCCCATGGGAGACCAGGAAAAAGCACCTGGCTCCTGGCTCCTGCCAGGATCAGCGCGGTGCGCCGGCTGCAGCGGCGGCCATTGGAGGGTGAACCAACGGCAAAAGGAAGACCTTTCTCTCTCTGTCTCTCTCTCTCACTGTCCACTCTGCCTGTCAGAAAAAAAAAAAAAAAAAAGAAAAAAGGACTCAAGATTTGAATTCTTGGTGCTCTGACTCAAATGACGATGCACCTTTTACTACATTTCTTTAACGTGAGCAATCGAAATAATTAGTACAAAACTGAGTCATTGGAAATGTTTTTCAGATTTAAGTGTTGTGTAAATTCTTTAAAAGAATTACTTATGTATTTATATCATAGACAGAGATCGTCCGTCTGTTGATTTACTCCCCAAATATCCATAACAGTCGAAGCTAGGAGCTCAACCCGGGTCTCCCATTGGGTGGCAGGGACCCACATACTTGAGCCATCACCTGCTGCTTCCCAGGGTGTGCATTAGCAAGGAGTTAAAATCGGAGCGGCCCTGGGACGTGGACCCAGGTACTGCCATGTGGAGGGAGGGTGTCTTAACCACCGCACCAGAATGCCCACCGCCAGTGTGAGTTTTCTGAAGACACAGGTTGGGAGTGTTTTTGACAGAAGAACTCTGTTGCAAGGTCCTCTTCGTGGTGATCAGGAGGGGAGAGTTCCTTGCCCTTTCAGTCTTGGGACAGCCTGACTGCATGTCCGGCCGTGTGGCTGTTCCTCCTCACACCCACTCCCTGAAAGCAGTCTCTTTGTTGGCTCTACAGGATAGCGCTTGTGCTCATGGTCTTCGTTAACTACGGAGGAGGAAGATACTGGTACTTCAGGCATTCAAGCTGGAATGGTGAGACTTGGCCTCATGGCCGCCCTGCTGTACACGTACACCCAGAGAGCTGCAGGTCAGGACAGCGGCTCAGCAGCCCCGCTGGGAGCTCCACCAGGTGCCTCTGAGCCACGGAGCTCCTGCCCCATAGATAGATAGTTCTGGGAGCCCTGTGGTATTGTCTTTCCTCTTGTGTTCTGTGGCTGTATAATGCCGCACCGTGGTAACACGCAGACCACAAGATTTCTCCCGTGGGGCCGAGGGACTCAGCAGAAAACGTTAAGGATTCGGATTAAAGGAGCCTTGTCATATCCCATTATAGCCCTCATTCATATTCGTGGGGTCTCTGCCTTCCAACACGGGGCTGCCGTGGAGTTGGGATTGGCCTGGCTGGTTGATTTAAGAATAGATTTTTCTGAACAGCACTGATTCAAGATAACAAAGCTCTCCACGTGCTCGTAGTTTGGTTCTCCCCTGCCAGTTATGTTCAGAGGAGATGCTGCAGGCCCGGAGACTGGCTGCAGGGTCTCAAGGACAAGTTCCTGCAGGTGACCTCAGGGTGAGGTTGCTCTCCCTATCAGAATACAGCGGAGTTCATTCTAGACCTGGGAGGCCTTGGTACCCTTGAGTTCTGTTCTTACTGACTGTGCTTGGCTGTTCTGCAGGACTGACTGTGGCTGACCTTGTATTCCCTTGGTGAGTTGGTGATCTCCGCTCATGTCCTTTCTCGAGTCGTCTCCAATCTTTTGTTTTTCAAACGATGCTGGAGTTTGTCTCTGAGCCCAGCCTTGAGTCCTGGACCGCAGGCCTGTGTTCTGCTATTGAGAAGTCCTTCCAGAGGTTGTGTTACTGGATGGTTCTTACACTTGGTATATGCTTATGCGTGTGTGTATGGTGATGTATGTAAGATGGGTGACACAATAAGGAACATGTTATTAGTGTAGATATGAGATGCCAAATACTAACATATGGTAAGACATCTTAAATTCTGAATGAGTAGTTAAGTTCCACTAATGTTGAAAATACAATAAAGATTTTCTGAGGCTAGCACTATGGCGTAGCAGGTAGAGCCGCCACCTGTAGTGCCAGCATCCCATATGGGCACCGGTTCGAGTTCCGGTGTTCCACTTCCAATCTAGCTCCCTGCTGTGGCCTGGGAAAGCAGTGCAAGATGTTCCCAGTGCTTGGTCCCCTGCACCCGCATGGGAGACCTGGAGGAAGCTCCTGGTTCCTGACTTTGGATGGCCCAGCTTCAGCCGTTGCAGCCAATTAGGGGATGAACCAGCAGAAGGAAGACTTCTCTCTCTCTGCATCTGCCTCTCTGTAACTCTGCCTTTCAAATAATAAATACATCTTTTACAAAAATCATATTTCCTAAAAGGAATACAGAAGTATAGTGTCAGAGAACAGGATAAATATGTAGCAGACCATGATAGTGATAAATTAAAATTTAAAACAGTAATGTAATAGAGTAACCAAGCTCTGTCTCTGATGGTTCATGGGTTCTGTTTTCTTTTTTAAAGATTTATTTACTTATTTGCTTGAGAGGCAGAATTACAGAGAGAGGGAGAAACAAAAAAGAGGTCTTCCATCCGCTGGATCACTTCCCAAATGGCTGCAATGGCTGAGCTGGGCCAATCTGAAGCCAGGAGCTTCTTCAACGTCTCCCACATGGGTGTAGGGGCCCAAGCACTTGGGCCATCTTCCATTGCCTTCCCAGGCCATCAGCAGGGAGCTGGATTGAAAGAGGAGCAGCTGGGACTGGAACCAGCGCCCATATGGGAGGCGCCACAGTCTAAGGCTTAACCTGCTCATGGGTTCTTACTCTTGTCACGGGACACTTGCTGTATGTTCTGGGATTTGTAGCCTTGCTATGTTGCTTTAAGCAGCTTTGCTCCATTGGAGGTAGTGCCAGGAGATGTCTCATGTCTGCACCCTTGTGTTTCATCATGGGACTTTTGGGGAGTCTACCTTTTAGAGATGGATTTGGATAGGGGAGTATTAATGTGCCTGAAGACTTGGTGACTGTTCATTTATATCCTCTGTGAGGTTCCCTACAGAGAGCTTCTGGTACTAGAAGCTGGATTTGACTCAGTTGGCCCTAAGCAAGGAAGCCAGGGGATACCCAGAAAGCAGTGCAGCTAGGGCAGACTCTCATCTCACTGCCCCCTAGCCACATAAGTACTCTGCCTTTTCTTTTAAAGATAGCAATTTAGCACGGCAAAAGAAAGAAAAACAAAAATACATGTGAATCAAAGAAGCGGAGAGAAAAGAAATCTAGCTCTCTTTTTCTTCCAGGAGTGGGTGTGAAGGTAGCAGTGGCTGCATGCTGTGTTTATTTCTTCAGTACCTCCAGGGCCTGCTAGCGAGTGTCTGGTGATCGGCACCACGGCATCTTCTTGGTTTCTGTCTGACAACAGAAGGAGAGCATTTGCTGACGTCATTTCTGTAACTGGCCACCTTAAACAAATCGGATGTTGCTTTTCTCACATAGTAGCTTATAAAGCCTGAGAGACATGTACACAGACGTTGCAAATGGCCTATTTGTAACAGCCGGGTTGTGTTTTAGGTTTGTCTTTATTATGGGCTCTTCGATTTTCCTGTCAATGATGTCTGCACTGCAGCGGGGATGTTCAAAACTCAGATTGCTGGGGAAAATTGCGTGGAGGAGCTTCCTGCTGATCATGATAGGAATCGTCATTGTGAACCCCAATTATTGTCTTGGTCCACGTGAGTATTTTTTTCTCCTTTGTTAGTATACATTCAGGAAATGTGAAAAAGTGCCTGTCATAATTAGAAGGAAATCTAATTCCTCCATATGATACTTGTGTAGATTTGAGTGGCATTATTATTATTATTATTCTCTTGGAATTTTATGCCTGGGAGGGGGAGCCTCTGGCACCACTCAATCCCTTTTGTCGTACAAAAGGGAAGGCTGAGGCCTAGAGAGTTGGAATATGAGGAATGTTTGAAAAGTTCATGGAAAATGTGTGCTATGGAAAAAACTATGCATGGATTTCTCTCTTTTTTTTAAGATTTATTTATTTATATGAAAGGCAGAGTTACAGAGAGGCAGAGGCAGAGAGAAAGAGAGGTCTTTCATCTGCTGGTTCACTTCCCAAATGGCTGCAATGGCTGGAGCTGCACCAATATGAAGCCAGGAGCCAGAAGCTTCTTCCAGGTCTCCCACGTGGGTGCCGGGGCCCAAGGACTTGGGCCATCTTCTACTGCTTTCCTAGGCCATAGCAGAGAGCTGGATCAGAAGTGGAGCAGCTGGGACTCGAACTGGCGCCCATATGGGATGCCGGTGCTGCAGACCAGGGCTTGAACCCGCTGTGCTACAGTGCAAACATTGTTTGCACCAAAATAAACTTAACTTTTAATCTCATTTTTTTTCACAAACTTTTTGAAGTATTCTCATGTTTCAGAGTAGAGACCAGGCCAGGTCACCTTGTTCTCAAGCCCCGTCTTCCTGCCATTTAGGTTTCATCAACTTGACATCTTGTGGCAGCCTAGGAATCTACCTAGGTCATTTCTTGTGTGTGACAGGGTTGCTGGGAAGGACAGTGGCTTTGCTGTCAGTTCGTGGTATACAGTGAGATGCGTGCTGTGTGCTTTGTGCCAGTATCAGGCTTGAGGGGATAGTCACATGCTGTCACTAGTGAAAGAGGACCCCGGGCCAGTGCCGTGGCTCACTTGGTTAATCCTCCGCCTGCAGCGCCAGCATCCCATATGGGCACCAGGCTCTAGTCCCGGTTGTTCCTCTTCCAGTCCAGCTCTCTGCTGTGGCCCAGGAGGGCAGTGGAGGATGGCCCAAGTGCTCGGGCTCCTGCACTTGCATGGGAGACCAGGAAGAAGCACCTGGTCCTGGCTTCGGATTAGTGCAGTGCTGGCTGTTAGTGGCCATTTGGGGGATGAACCAACGGAAGGAAGACCTTTCTCTCTGTCTCTCTCTCACACCGTCTGTATCTCTACCTGTCAAATAAATAAAAAAAGAGGACCCCAACATCTAGACAGTAGCCAGATGAAACCCTGAGGCAGCAAGCACTGTTACTGAGAGACAGCGGCTCTAGGAGGAGGTGGAGGCCTCTTCCAGTAGACTTGGGGCAGGCATTGTGGCACAGCAGGTTCAGCTGCTGCTTGGGGCACCCACATCCCATATCAGAGCGCCTGAGTCCCACCTCTGCTTTTGATTCAGCTTCCTGCAAATGTGAACCAAGGTAGTTAGCAGTTGGTGGCTCAAGTGCTTGGGATCCTGCCACACATGTGGGAGACACACAGAGGTCTAGACTCCTGGCTTCAGCCTGGCCCTAAATGGCTATTGTTGGAATTTAGGGGTGTGAACCAGCAAATTAAAGCTCTCTCTCAGAAAGTTCCAACATGGGGAAGCAGTCCACATAGCAGACTCATAGAATGGCAAGGTCCCTCATCATCCTATTGAGTGGGATTGTCATGGGCTTGAGCCATGTCTCTTGACCATATGTATGCCATCCCCAAGAGCTTAAAAAATACATATTTAGGTGTAACATAAGGGTCCTCAAAACATTCGTGAAAAATGTATACTGTGTAGGCCGGTGCTGCGGCTCACTAGGCTAATCCTCTACCTGCCGCACCAGCGCTCTGGGTTCTAGCCTCGGTTGGAGTGCCAGTTCTGTCCCAGTTGCTCCTCTTCCAGTCCAACTCTCTGCTGTGGCCCGGGAAGGCAGTGGAGGATGGCCCAGGTCCTTGGGCCCTGCACCCCATGGGAGACCAGGATAAGCACCTGGCTCCTGCCATCGGATCAGTGAGGTGCGCCGGCCACAGCGGCCATTGGAGGGTGAACCAACAGCAAAGGAAGACCTTTCTCTCTGTCTCTCTCTAATTCTGCCTGTCCCAAAAAAAAAAAAAAAAAAAAAAAAAAAAAAAAAAAAAAAAAAGCATACTGTGCAACAACTGTGCCGGGATATCAAACTAATGGTGATATAATGAATGTGTCTTTTTAATTCCATTTTTCCATGAACTTTTAAAGTATCTTCATATCAGTAAGGCTATCCTTTGTTAAAAAACTAATGCTTTGGGATGAGATGAGTAGTGTGGCCCCCACTGTACCTAACTTGTGTGTTCTGCAGTGTCTTGGGATAAGGTGCGAATTCCTGGCGTCCTGCAGCGCTTGGGAGTGACTTACTTTGTGGTGGCTGTGTTGGAGCTCCTCTTTGCTAAACCTGTGCCTGAAAACTGGGTCTTGGTGAGAAACTCTGTTTTTAAAATTGAGAGGGGGGGACACAAAGCACTATATAATTTTTATTTTATTTCCTTTTTTTCCCCAGAATCTTTTATTTAAAGAATACAAACCTCATGCATTTCAGAATTACAACTTTAGGAACATGGCAATTCTTCCTACCGTACCCAACCTCCTATCCCCACTCCCTCCCCTCTTCCTCCTCCCTCTCCTATTCCCATTCTTATTTTATATACATATGATTAACTCTGTGTTAAGAGTTCAACATATAGTATGGAGAAAAAAATTGTTCCTCAACAGTGAGACAAGGGCTACTCAAAGTCATTGTTCTCGAAGTGTCAATTTCACTTCAATAAATTGCCTTTTAGGTGCTCTGTTAGCTATCACAGGTCAAGGAGAACATATGGTATTTTTCCTTTTAGGACTGGCTTATTTCACTAAGTATGATGTGTTCCAGTTTCATCCATTTTGTTGCAAATGACCAGATTTCATTTTTTTAAATACTGTGTAGTATTCCATAGTGTACATATCCCATAATTTCTTTGTCCAGTCTTCAGTTGACGGGCCTTTGGGTTGATTCCGTATCTTAGCTATTGTGACTTGAGCTGCAGTAAACATGGGTGTGCAGATAACTCTTTCATATGCTGGTTTCATTTCTCTTGGGTAAATTCCCAGGAGTGGGATGGCTGGATCATATGGCAGGTCCATATTCAAATTTCTGAGGTATTTCTAAAATGTCTTCCACAGTGGCTTTACCAGTTTCCATTTCCACCAATAGTAGATTAGGATACCATTTCCCCTACATCCTTGCCAGCATTTGTTGTTTGTTGATTTCTGTATGAAAGCCATTCTAACGGGGATGAGGTGAGACCTCATTGTGGTTTTGATTTGTATTTCCCTGATGGCTAGAGATCTTGAGCATTTCTTCATGTGTCTGTTGGCCATTTGGATTTCAGCATTTGAAAAATGCCTGATCAAGTCTTCTGCCCATTGTTTTTATAAATTTTTAAAAAAAGTTTAAATCTGGCCGATGCAGCGGCTCACTAGTCTAATCCTCCGCCTTGCGGCACCGGCACACCAGGTTCTAGTCCAGGTTGGAGCGCCAGATTCTGTCCTGGTTGCCCCTCTTCCAGGCCAGCTCTCTGCTGTGGCCCGGGAGTGCAGTGGAGGATGGCCCAAGTGCTTGGGCCCTGCACCCCATGGGAGACCAGGAGAAGCACCTGGCTCCTGCCATCGGATCAGTGCGATGGGCTGGCTGCAGCGTGACGGCCGTGGCGGCCATTGGAGGGTGAACCAACGGCAAAAAGGAAGACCTTTCTCTCTGTCTCTCTCTTTCACTATCCACTCTGCCTGTCAAAAAAAAAAAAAAAAAAAAAAAGTTTAAATCCATACATACACAAGATCTTCATGAAGTTCAATATGTAGTACAAAAAATGATGGTGTTCAAAAATACATGAAATATAATGCTGCTTGCAAATGCATAGTATGAGAAAATTATTCATGGCTTTGGAAATTTTTTTTGCTCCAAAATAAACTTACCCCTTTTTTTTTTGTGCAAGCATTCCTCACTTTAAAATAAAAACATTTATTTATATGAAAGACAGAGTTACAGAGAGAGATATGTTTCATCTGCTGGATCACTCCCCAGATGACTCTGAGAGATTTTTTTGAGGTTTCCAGGTGCTGTTTCATGGGTCAGGCCATGGTCCCTTTGTATTGCTGAGTAGAATTCCACATATCAGATACACCACATTTTGTTGATCCATTCCTCAGCTGGTGGACATTTGACTTGCTTTCTACTTTTTGACTATTGTGAATAATGCCACTGTGTATGTTTGTGTACAAATTTTTTTTTGACAGGCAGAGTTAGATGGTGAGAGAGAGAGACAGAGAGAAAGGTCTTCCTTCCGTTGGTTCACCCCCAAAAAAGCCTCCACGGTCAGTGCGCTGCGCCAATCCGAAGCCAGGAGCCAGGTGCTTCTTCCTGGTCTCCCATGTGCGTGCAGGGCCCAAGCACTTGGGCCATCCTCCACTGCCTTCCTGGGCCACAGCAGAGAGCTGGACTGGAAGAGGAGCAACTGGGACAGAATCCGGCGCCCCAACCGGGACAAGAACCCGGAATGCCGGTGCCGCTGGTAGAGGATTAGCCTAGTGAGCTACGGCGCCAGCCTGTGTACAAATTTTTGTATAAACATGTTTTCAGTTCCTTTGGGTATAGATGTAGCACTATCCACTGATTTCCTTTAAATTAATATTTGGCTCTCATGTTTCAGATGACACAGTACATATTGGTCACATTTATTTCACACACACAAGTCTTCGTCTGCCTGTGCTGTTAAAATACTGAGCCTGGGTAATTTAGGAAGAACAGAAGTGCATTTCTGTTCTGGAGGCTGGGCAGTCCAGGGGCAGGAGCTGGCAGGTTGGCTTCATGAGGATCTGTCCCTGCTTCCAAGATGGCGGCCTGAACTGTGCATCTTGTGGAGTTGACACATGGTGTGTCCTCACGTGGTGGCAGGCAGAGGGCGGAGACTCAACTTGCTGCCACAAGCCTTATTAAAAACACATTGGGCCAGCGCCACAGCTCAATAGGCTAATCCTCTGCCTGAGGCGCCGGCATACCGGGTTCTAGTCCTGGTTGGGGTGCCGGATTCTGTCCCGGATTCTGTCACTATCCATGGATTTCTGTCGCTCCCCGTCTTCATGGGGGAACGACACTAAACCCCGCCCAGGCTTCATATCCGAGTCACGGCACCACCATGTCGCTCCCCCTCTTCGTGGAGGAGCAACACAGGACCCTGCGCTGTTCTTTTGTCTGCTCGGCCCTCCCCGGGTTTGCTGCTGGTTCTTCCCGGGTTGGCTACTATCCCTTCCACCTCCGTGGAAGGGCAGTTCCCCCTGGCCACATTCCCCACTTCCGCAGGGGAGCGGCACACCGCCGGCCGGCTCTCTCGGGGGCTGCACAGGTGTTCCCCTTAGATGTTCCCCATAGATGTTCCCGATGCATGCCGTCTCTCTCCTCCTTTATAGTCCTCCTCCGCCAATCCCAACTCGGCTGCCCACACGCCGAGTACGCTGCTCTCCTCCAATCAGGAGCAAGTCCTACAGTTTATTAGTTGAACTGGAGGCAGCTGTGCGGAAGCTGTTTACTTCTCTCCCAGCGCCATATTGTGGGAGAGCAGATGCATAGAATAAGTCCTAATTCGAGTAACTTAGTCTAGTCCGGTTGCTCCCCACAGATTTCCTTTAAATTAATATTGAGCTCTCATGTTTCAGATGACACAGTACATATTGAGTAAATTTTTATATTACTACCTAAAGGGCCAAGAAAAGCATCATTGGGTGTTTTCCAGTTACAGATAACTATATTCTGGCTGCAGTGTCTTCATTTAGTCCCTAAGTGCTGGTATTCTTTTCCACTCAGGAGAGCAGCTGCACTTGTCTTCGAGACGTCACGTCCAGCTGGCCCCAGTGGCTTCTCATTCTGTTGCTAGAAAGCATCTGGCTGGGCTTGTCCTTCTTCTTGCCTGTTCCTGGGTGCCCCACGTAAGTGACTCCTTGCAGGTCAGCCCTTTTTGTATGTCATTTTCTGCCAAATCCGCGGCTTGGGACTTAGAGCTTTCACATTTCTGATGTCAGAAGACTTCTCTCAATTCGCCTTTAAGGCACACTTTGGTGTTGTTTCAGGGTCATTTTGAACAGAAATTGGGCTTCTGCCTTAACCGTCAAGTCCAAAGGGAGGTGATGAGCGTGCATGGGGCCACAGGGATGTTTTAGGCCTGCACACGTTTGAGTCTCTTGAACTGGACTATGTAAATAGCACTAGCCTCGTCCCTTCTGAGGTCTTATCATTTATGTGCCTTTTCCGCTTTCCTAGTGGTTATCTTGGTCCTGGTGGCATCGGAGACTGGGGGAAGTATCCAAATTGTACTGGAGGAGCTGCAGGCTACATCGACCGTGTGCTCCTGGGAGACGATCACCTGTACAAGCATCCTTCTTCTACTGTGAGTGACAGTGGCATCACATGGACCCGGAAGCTTAGGATCTTCGAAGTTTAATGATGTGATAGGAAGTTGGGAAACCTTGTGACTTTCATGTTCGTTGTGTGGCAGCAGGTGTGAAATGAGTAGCATGTGCATTTCTAGATGCCTCCTGTTTGGTATCCCCGGCAGCAGACTGTGCCGAGACAGGAAGTTCATCAGGGATCCTGGCTGGCAAGCAGGACTGGGCAGGGGGAGGAGGTAACTGCAGGGCAGGCCCAGCAAGGGCCCTGCTAACCTCACAGTGAGCTAGGGTGACACTTCAGAGTCGTTCCGAATTGGGCGAGGGATGGAGCTTTTTCTGTTCCTGGGCAGATAGGCACTGCCCACAGTAAAGGGTGACTCCTGGAGAGGCAGCTTTGTTTAATCAAGGAAAGTCCCGAAAAGAATCTTGGCTGAGAACTTTTGGCCATGAGTACTTGGCAGCGTGAGGTTCCAGGTGGCCAACTACACCACTGCACTGTGTATTTCCAAACTCCCACAATCCCTACATCATGTATGCATTTTTTGTTTGCTTTAAAGATGTATTTGAAAGGGAGACTAAAAGAGAGGGAGGCAGGCAGAGACAGATCTTCCATCCTCTGGTTCACTCCCCAAATGGCTGCAGTTGCAGGGACTGGGCCGGGCTAAGAACCCAGAGGTCCACGCAGGACTTCTACATGAGTGGCAGGGATTCAGGACTTGGACCATCTTTCTCCTCTTTCACAGACACATAAGCAGGGAGCTGGATTGGAAGCAGAGCAGCCCCAGCTCGATCTGGCATTCCAGTATAGGATGCTGGTGTTGTAAGTGGTGGCTTAACCTGTTGTGTCACAATGCTGGCCCCTGCATCATATATTTATAATAAAAAATACAAATATATAAGTGTGTGCTTATTTATTAAGAGGCTGAAAGAGAGAGAGGCAGAAAGACAGAGATGTCCTGTATCTTGGTTCACTCCCCAAATGCTCTCAATGCTTACAGTAGTCAGACCTGAGCCAGAAGTTGAAAACTTCTTACACGTGAGAGGCAGAGACTTGAGCCGTTGACTCCTGCTTCCCAAGGTCCACATTAACATGAAACTTGAATTGGAAGTGCAGTTGGAGTGCAAATCCAGGCATTCCAATATGGGTTACAGGTACCTTAACCAGCATTTTAACCACTAGGCCAAACACCCACCCCATGAAAGTATATATGTTGGTGTTATTTGCCTTAAAACAAGACCGAAAGCTGTTGATGCACAGTAGGGTTGACCAGAAAGAAAAACTGTGAAAATTATGATGGCATTTTGCATTGCATTTATCACTAACGCGGAGCCCAGCACTGTTTGCCTAGCCAGTTGAAGCTGAAGTGGCCATGTCTTGTCCTTGGGGCCGTACAATCCCTTCACACACCATGTCCTCTTGTAATCCTGATAAGCTGGCAGTGTGATCGCTCACAAAGGTGGGGAAGCATTGAGTCCTGGAATGCCTGTAGTTTGTATTTAGTCTAAGGTTGCTGCTCTGTGTCTCTGTGGCCAGTGGCTGAGTGCTGTCTCGTTTTGTTTCCTTGAGGTGCTTTATCACACTGAGGTGCCCTATGACCCAGAAGGAATCCTAGGGACCATCAACTCCATCGTGACTGCATTTTTAGGAGTTCAGGTACTTGTTCATTTATCATTAGGATGCACTTTTCTGACAGTTTATGAGCACTGACTCATCATAAATTCAAAAAAATTTCACTAAAATAAAATAATTAGAAGCGAGCATATCTTCTTCTGTGCAACAGAACTGATAAATTAATGTTCAGTAGATTGTGTAAAACTGGAAGTTGCTAAAATTCAACACATTCAAATAATTGGGTGTAATTGTTAAATTACTCCTCCCAATAATTTTATTTATATGGTTTACATTAGCACCACTGTTTGGATAATCTATCCACACAATGCTGATGGAGTGTGCAGTGTTTGAGTATTGGTGATGTTGGGCTATGCCCATGTCGCTGGTCACATTTATTTCACGCACACAAGTCTTTGTCTGCCTGTGCTGTTAAAATACTGAGCCTGGGTAATTTAGGAAGAACAGAAGTGCATTTCTGTTCTGGAGGCTGGGCAGTCCAGGGGCAGGAGCTGGCAGGTTGGCTTCATGAGGATCTGTCCCTGCTTCCAAGATGGCGGCCTGAACTGTGCATCTTGTGGAGTTGACACATGGTGTGTCCTCACGTGGTGGCAGGCAGAGGGCGGAGACTCAACTTGCTGCCACAAGCCTTATTAAAAACACATTGGGCCAGCGCCACAGCTCAATAGGCTAATCCTCCGCCTGAGGCGCTGGCATACCGGGTTCTAGTCCTGGTTGGGGTGCTGGATTCTGTCCTGGTTGGTCCTCTTCCAGGCCAGCTCTCTGCTGTGGCCCGAGAAGGCAGTGGAGGATGGCCCAAGTCCTTGGAATCTGCACCCACATGAGAGACCAGGATAAGCACCTGGCTCCTGGCTTCGGATCAGCGCAGTGCAACGGCCGCAGCAGCCATTGTGGGGTGAACCATTGGAAAAGGAAGACCTTTCTGTCTCTCTCTCTCTCACTGTCCACTCTACCTCTCAGAAAAAGAAAAAAAACCACACACATTGAATCCACCCTACCACTCAGAGAGCCCACCTTCTAAGGCCATCACTTGGTGACCAGGTTTCAAGATGGGTGTTCTGGACTACACATAGCACCAGTACGCAGTAGTACTTTTATTATTATTATTACTTATTTGAGAGGTAGAGTTATAGACAGTGAGAGAGAGAGAGACAGAGAGAAAGGTCTTCCTTCTGTTGGTTCACCACCCAAATGGCTGCTACGGCCAGAGCTGCACCGATCCGAAGCCAGGAGCCAGGTGCTTCTCCTGGTCTCCCATGCAGTTGCAGGGGCTCAAGCACTTGGGCCATCCTCCATTGCCCTCCTGGGCCACAGCAGAGAGCTGGACTGGAAGAGGAGCAACCGGGACTAGAACCCGGTGTCCATATAGGATGCCGGTGCTGCAGGCGGAGAATTAACCAAGTGAGCCACGGCGCCGGCCCCACGTAGCAGTACTTTACACAGCTTCAGAGTGTGCTGATTTTGTGCCAAAGCCAATACAAGTTATCCCTGCTTTAGCTCACATCTGATTTTTGTTAAAATTCTGAACAGCCTAGAATTTTCTTCTGAACGTTCTTATTGGTGTTTGAGGGGAACAGACAGGGAAGGTGAGGACTTAAAAAGTAGTGGGAATAGAACAGCCTGGGATGCTGAAAATATTCTCTACCCATGCTACCCAAGAGGGCCGCTACTAGTCAGGGTTGCTGTTGAGTATTTGCCATGTGGCCAGTGTGACTGAGGAACCAACATTTTAATTTTCCTTAAAATTAACTTAATTTCAAATTTTTTAAAAGATTTATTTATTTATTTTGAAAGAGTTACAGAGAGAGGCAGAGACAAAGAGAGAGAGCGAGGTCTTCCATCTGCTGGTTCACTCCCCAAATGGCCGCAACGGCCAGAGCTGCGATGATCCGAAGCCAGGAGCCAGGAGCTTCTTCCGGGTCTCCCACATGGGTGCAGAGGCCCAAGAACTTGGGCCATCTTCCACTGCTATCCTAGGCCATAGCAGAGAGCTGGACTGGAAGAGGAGCAGCTGGGATTAGAACCAGCGCCCATATGGGATGCTGGTGCTTCAAGCCAGGGCTTTACCCTGCTGTGCCACAGTGCTGGCCCCTCAAATTATTTTGTGTTTTTAGTTTTAAAAATGTTTTCTTATTTGAGGGGCAAATAGAGAAAGAGACACAGAGAGAGCTCCTGTCTACTGGTTCTCTCCACAAATGCTAGCAATGGCAAGGGCTGGCTGGGCCAAAGCTGGGAGCACAGAATTCAACCCAGGTTTTCCAAGCTGCAGTCAGGAGCCAGGGTGTCCAATGTGGGATACAGGCGTCTGAACTGCTAGGCTAAGTGCCTGCCTCTGATTTTAAATTTATTTATTTTTATTTTTTTAAATCATTTATTTATTTATTTGAAAGGCAGAGGCAGAGAGAGAGGGAGGTCTTCCATCTGCTGGTTCACTCCCCCAAATGGTCATAATTGCCCAGAGCTGTGCCAATCTGAAGCCAGGAGCCATGAGCTTCTTCCAGGTCTCCCACATGGGTGCAGGGACCCAAGGACTTGAGCCATCCTCCACTGCTCTCCCAGGCCATAGCAGAGAGCTGGATCAGAAGTAGAGTAGCCAGGACTCGAACTAGTGCCCTTACGGGATGCCGGCACTGCAGGTGGCGGCCTTACTTGCTACGCCATAGCACCAGCCCCTTATTTTTATTCTTTAAAATATATTTTTATGTCAGCTGGATTCAGTTTGCCAATACTTTTTAAAGACTTATGTATTTGTTTCATTTTAAAGTCAAAGTGAGAGTCAGAGATTGATCTTTTATTCACTGATTCACCCCTCAAACAGCCACAAATGTCAGGCTTGGGCCAAGTCTAAGGCAGGAGTCACAAACTCCATCCTGGTCTCCCATGTAAGTGACAGGAACCCAAATCTTGGGCCATCTTCTGCTGCCTTCCCAAGTGTATTAGCAGGGAGCTGAAGTGGAAGTGGAGCAGCCGGGACTTGAACCAGCACTCCAATATGGGATGCTGGCATTGCAAAGGGTAGCTTAATCCACTGCACCACAATGTTGGACCCTGATTTTAAACTTAAATAGTCAGATGTGGTGAGTGGTTCCTGTATTGGATAGTGTACATCTAAACTCTATGTATATTGGTCATGAACTAATTTTAAGTTAGAAATTACTATCTTTATCTGTATATCACTTTATACAGGAATACTTCAGAAAGTTCATGGAAAAATTCAGTTTATAGTTAAGAGTTTAGTTTGGTGCAGAAGTAATTTTAAAATCTATGCCTAGTTTTTTCCTAATATGCCTTTTTTTCGATGGCATGAGAAAATTTCTCTGCACGAAAACAAATACCCTTAGTTCCGTTTGCCGACAAACATTTTGAAGTCACCTCACCTTGTACTTTGTCACACACTCTTTGACCTCCTGTGTGTACTCCCTGGAGCAAACGCAGAGAGGAAGAGTACGGAGGTGGAGCCCCACTGCCTGGGGAGGAGTCCAGCTCTGCCACTGGATACCTACAGGCAAGTTGCTTGGCCTCTCTGTGTTCTAGTAGCCTCCCTCTGGGAGATTAATTCTAAAGACAAAATCAATGCATTCGTATAGAGTTCCAAGAACTGGCACACAGACGAAGCTCAAAAAGTTTTTAAACTATTATTAGAAATCATTAGTAACACTTTCTAATCCTATGAGCTTTTCAAAACTTCACTCCTCGTTTTGGAGGGGTTTCATGCAAAATCCCATTTTACTGCTTTAAACTGTTTCCCGGCCCCGGTTCCACTCTGTCCCTGCCCCTCTGCCACCGTGCTGCCTGCTGGGCCATCGGGGAGGCCAGCCTGAGCTGGTCCTTTGTCACTTTGGGGGGAAGCTTTCCTTGGCTCCCCATGATGTGTGGGAGAAGCCGCTCCTCACAGTGAGGAGCACTGAGGCCACCACCTTTGGTGCACGTCCCCACCCTGCAGACTCAGAGTGACCTGCAGTGCCCAGAGATGCTGTTGTGGTTTTTCCACTCTTGTTGTCAGGCTTCTGCTCATGCTGCTCCGTTCTGCTCGGGATGCTGTTCCTGCTGGGCTGGGTCGTGTTTGTAGCCTCAGCTCAGTGCATCTCCTATCTGATGTCTCCCTGCATCTCTCTGGTCCCGTGTTCCTTTCTCAGGCAGGGCAGGGGGCAGTGTTGCATTCTGCCTGGTAAGCCCCGGACATAGCTGCTTGCCTAGAAAATGTATGTTGAGTGATAAAGGATGAATATAAAGCAAGAATCTATCTTAGTTCATGGATGCTAAGTTACAGTTAGATGGGAGCTGGTAGCTCTGAAAGCTTATTGCATGGAGGATTGTGGGTACACATAAGGGACCGTATATTTCTCTAAAGAAAAACTGGAAGAATGATGTTGAATGTTTCCACCACAGAGAAATGTTAAATGTTTGAGTAGATACATCTGCTTACCTTGATTAGATATCAGATAGCATGTGCATGCATAGAAACAGCACATGGAACCCCAAAAATATGTACAACTTTTGTATGTCAGTTGAAATAAAACTTTGTAAAAGTGTAAAAAGAGACGTATATCGTAGACAATTCTTGGTCACGTTGGTATTTCTTTTCTAGGCAGGGAAAATTCTGCTGTTTTACAAGGACCAAACCAAAAGCATCCTAATTAGATTCACAGCTTGGAGTTGCATTCTAGTAAGTATCCAGTGTTCCTCACTGAAACTCCTCTGCTTCACACATGCACACACACACATTTTTAAAAAAAAATTTTAATTTATTGGGGCTGTTGTGGCACAGCAGGTTAAGTCACTGCCTGTGACACTGCATCCCATATGAGCACTGGCTCAAATCCCAGCTGCTCCACTTCCAATTCAGCTCCCTGCTGATGGCCTGGGAAAGCAGCAGAAGATGGCCCAAGTACTTGGACCCCTGCCACTCATGTGAGAGGCTCGGATAGAGTTCTAGGCTCCTGGCTTTGGCATGGTCCAGTCCTGGCTGTTGGGGCCTTGGAGAATGATCCAGTGGATGGAAGATTCTGTCTCTACATCTACCTTCTCTCTGTCTATAGCTCTGCCTTTCAAATAAATACATAAATCTTAAAAAAAAAAAAAAAAAAAAAAGATTGAAAGGCAGAGGCAGAGAGAGAGAGAGAGAGGTCTTCTACCTGCCGGCTCACTCCCCAAATGGCTGCATTGGCTGGAGCTGAACTGATCCGAAGCCAGGAGCTTCTTCTGGGTCTCCACATGGGTGCAGGGGCCCAAGAACTTGAGCCATCCTCCACTGCTTTCCCAGGCCACAGCAGGGAGCTGGATCAGAAGTGGAGCAGCCAGGACTCGAACCAGTGCTCTTATGGCATGCTGGTGTTGGAAGGTTAACGTGCTGTGCCACAATGCTGGCACTGAGGTTTATTTTTCTTAGGATATATGTCTTTGAAAGTAGAATAGGCCGGCGCCACGGCTCACTAGGCTAATCCTCCGCCTTGCGGTGCCGGCACACCGGGTTCTAGTCCCGGTTGGGGCGCCGGATTCTGTCCTGGTTGCCCCTCTTCCAGGCCAGCTCTCTGCTATGGCCAGGGAGTGCAGTGAAGGATGGCCCAAGTACTTGGGCCCTGCACCCATGGGAGACCAGGATAAGTACCTGGCTCCTGCCATCGGATCAGCGCGGTGCGCCCGGCCGCAGCGCGCCGACCACAGCGGCCATTGGAGGGTGAAACAATGGCAAAGGAAGACCTTTCTCTCTGTCTCTCTCTCTCACTGTCCACTCTGCCTGTCAAAAAAAAAAAAAAAAAAAAAAAAAAAAAAAAGTAGAATAGTGTTTGCCATCAGTTAGCCAGGAATGCTTGAAAAAGGCATGAAGCATAGATATTGCATGGGAAGTCTTACCAGAATCACCAGGCTAATAATGTTAGGTTTGGAAACATCAACTTCCAGAATTATATTGAAAAAGTAAGTGTAATATTGAGCGTTACTTATTTTACCCCTGATACCGCAATATTATTTCCTCTAAAGAGTCAATGTAATTTATCAGTTAGTTTACTTTCAACCCAGAAAAATGCCAAAAAGATATTTTTGGAGAACAGCTTTAGTTATGCATCTTAAAAATAGCTTTCCAGTTACAAGAGTAAAGTTGAAGCTTATTTTTCAGTTTTGAAACAGTTGTTTGTTGAGATTAGAATATAAATGTTAACATCCTTCTCCTCCTTGTTATAGGGGCTTATTTCTGTCACTTTGACGAAAATATCTGAAAACGAAGGCTTTATTCCAATAAACAAAAACCTCTGGTAGGTATGGAAATGTGTCACTTCAGCGCTGGTAGGGTCTCACGTGGGGTTGGACGCGCCCCTTGGGGGCACTGCAGGGCCTCTTTCTTCCCCTGCAGGTCCATCTCCTATGTCACCACACTGAGCTCCTTTGCCTTCTTCATTCTGCTGGTCCTGTACCCCATTGTGGATGTGAAGGGACTGTGGACAGGAGCCCCGTTCTTTTATCCAGGTAAGTCGCTGGTGACCCCAGCCAGTGTCGGTGGTGGTGTCCCCGTGGGCTGGCCCCGGGACCTACTGAGCATTCTCAGTGCTGGCCACTGCGTGGTGGCCCAAGCTGAGGGAGAAGTAGCAGGGGCCACATTGTCCCGGGTTCCCCAGGATGCCACTGCCTGTCTGAAGCTACCCACCCCGTTTTACCCACAAAGGTTGAGGAGTCTCCGCCTGACAGGTCCTGAGCTCCACCTGTTTCTTCAGGCAACTGCAGACTGTGGAGGGTAACAGAGGATCCAGGACATCAGAAAGTTTATGGGAAGGTGGATTAGAAGACAAATGTGTATTGGTGCAAAAATTCAGGCACAGTTTGTTCACAGTATACATTTTCTTATTTTTTAAAGATTTTATTTATTTGAAAGGTAGAGTTATAGACAGAGAGGGAGATACAGAGAAGTAGTCTTCCGTCTAGTGATTCACTCCCCAAATGGCTGCAATGGCAGGGGCCGGCGCCATGGTGCAGTAGGTTAATCTTCCACCTGTGGTGCTGGCATCCCCTATGGGCACTGGTTCTAGTCCCAGACTCCTCTTCCAATCCAGCTCTCTGCTATGGCCTGGGAAAGCAGTAGAAGATGGCCCAAGTGCTTGGGCCTCTGCACCCACATGGGAGACCCAGAAGAAGCACCTGGCTCCTGGCTTTGGATTGGCAAAGCTCCAGCTGTTGTGGCCATTTGAGGAGTGAACCAATGGAAGGAAGACCTTTCTCTCTGTCTTTCCCTCTCACTGTCTATAACTCTGCCTCTAAAATAAGTAAATAAAATCTTTAAAAAATACTAGTTTTTAAAATTATGCCTTGTAGCTGGCACCGTGGCCCACTAGGCTAATTCTCCGCCTTGCGGCGCCGGCACACCGGGTTCTAGTCCCGGTCGGGGCGCCGGATTCTGTCCCGGTTGCCCCTCTTCCAGGCCAGCTCTCTGCTGTGGCCAGGGAGTGCAGTGGAGGATGGCCCAAGTACTTGGGCCCTGTACCCCATGGGAGACCAGGAGGAAGCACCTGGCTCCTGCCATCGGATCAGCGCGGTGTGCCGGCTGCAGCGCGCCAGCCACGGCGGCCATTGGAGGGTGAACCAACAGCAAAAGGAAGACCTTTCTCTCTGTCTCTCACTGTCCACTCTGCCTGTCAAAAAAAAAAAAATTATGCCTTGTAAGAAATATCAAGATGTGATATCAAGACATAAGTGAAATGGGTTGGAGGCACTCTGTGTTTGGAAATGTAGGCCAGATAATTTCAACACATTTTGTCTCATTGATTCTGGTGATAGTGACATTCTTTGGCCCTCATTTTCTGTCTAGGAAATGTGAATTCATAATTTTGATTTTCCCTTTCGGATGTAGAAGTAGTATTCAGGAAATAGTGTTGTAAAATTAGTTTCTATTAATTAAAAAATAGGCCGGCTCCACGGCTCACTAGGCTAATCCTCTGCCTTGCGGCGCCGGCACACCGGGTTCTAGTCCCGGTCGGGGCGCCAGATTCTGTCCCGGTTGCCCCTCTTCCAGGCCAGCTCTCTGCTGTGGCCCGGGAGTGCAGTGGAGGATGGCCCAAGTGCTTGGGCCCTGCACCCCATGGGAGACCAGGATAAGTACCTGGCTCCTGCCATCGGATCAGCGCAGTGCGCCAGCCACGGTGGCCATTGGAGGGTGAACCAACGGCAAAGGAAGACCTTTCTCTCTGTCTTTCTCTCTCACTGTCCACTCTGCCTGTCCAAAAAAAAAAAAAAAAATTATATATATATATATATATATATTTTACACTTAAATGTGTATGCATACTTATTTTTTGGTAATAGCCAATAATGCAAGCGCATCCTTTTTATTTCTTCAGTAGCATAATTTCAAGAATTAAATAGATGATCAGTTGCATGCAGTTGGCCTAGCAGTTAGGGTGTCTCACGTGCCTGGGTTTGATTCCCAGCTCCAGGTCTTGACTCCAGCTTCCTGCTAATGCAGATCCTGGGAGGCAGCAGTAATGGTACCAAGCAATTGGTTTCCTATCACCCAAATGGGAGACCTGGATTGAGTTCATGGTTCCTGGTATCAACCCCAGCCCAACCCTATTGTCTGGATTTGGGGAGAGAACCAGCAGCTGGGAGCTCTCTGTCTGTCTCTGCATCTCTCTCATTCTCTCCCTGCGTCCTGAATACAGACATAAACAGTGGAAGACCAGATGTGATCTGAAAATGTCGTCTTCTGCATCTCTCCTTTAGGAATGAATTCTATACTGGTGTATGTGGGACACAAGGTGTTTGAGGGTTACTTCCCCTTTCAGTGGAAGCTGCAGGACAACCAGTCGCACAGAGAGCACCTAACTCAGAACATCGTTGCCACCGCCCTCTGGATTCTCATTGCCTACGTTCTCTACAGAAAGAAGATTTTTTGGAAAATCTGATAGCCCTCGCAGAGATGTGTTGCTGGAAAACTAGTGAGCCTGCGGGAAGTATTGAAACAGGCTTTGTGAAAGGGAATATTAATCATAAAACCAACGGGATGTGTATTTCCAGGTTATTGGGAAATGATGAACAAGGTTACTGAGCCGTGGCTCATCAGAACTCCGCCTGAGTTCTGAGACTCAGATTGTAACTCTTTGCCTTCATCTTCTACAGAACTGGATGTATTTGTAACTGCCTTCTAAGCAGATCTCATTGAAATTTCCCAAAGGGAATTACCACGGACACTTTGCTTCTGTGATGGATGCACAGCTAAGGTTCTGCACACTGCCTTTCCATGTGTACACGCATGCCAGCCACATTGCCATTCCCGTGGGGCTGAGGATCAGCCTGCTGGATGGACTGTGTCACCATCTGGCTGAATATTTTACAGTCACGTACAGTTTCATGTTTCCAGAAGGCCAAAGTAATTTTTGTTTAAGATTGCCAAGGCTTTCATGGGTCCAAAAGATAACAGCACCGTTTTCTCTTTTCCCTACTTGAAAAACATAGTTGAAATATGGATGCATTATTGCTAACCAGCCTTTCTTGTAGTTGCCTGCCTGGGTACCCCCCTCCGTACTTTCCTGTCGTTTATCTGCCCATCTCTGCCTCTGTCTCCATCCTTCCATCCATCCACCTGTCTGCTTCCTCCAGATGGCAGCCAGGGCCTCAGGGCTGTAGCTGTGGGAGAAAGGGCAGTGTGCCCTGCCCTTGCCTGTGTGCTTGCTTTGCCATCCCTGCTGTGTGCAGTACTGGGCCAGCGCTGGGCCTGGCTGTGCTTTGTTTTCCTCATCAGTGAAACGAGAGTGAAGGTGATACCCTCTGTGTTCCCTTCCATCACATGGATGTGTGAAATCGGGCTCATCCACAGCTTTTCTGCATCTTCAGAGAAATTTTATTACAGCAAACTCCTCAACAGAACAAGAGAAACTTTAAAACCGTCTCACTGGAGTCCATCTTTCAAAATGGCCCTCCACGCTGGAGGCCCCCCTGCTCCTGGTCGCAGACCTGCAGAGGCTGGTTCTCAGGGCGGAGCAAGGAGAACGCTGAGAAATGGCACCTTTCAAGGATGCACCATCATACGCATGAATTTCCTGTGGGAATGGGGCTGGGGCTACCACGGCCAGGGCCAGGGATGAAGGGGCAGCAGAGGGGGCATCCTGGACCCTCGGGAATGGGAAGGGGGTTAATGACAGGTGAGTCCTGACTCTCTCCTTCTTCATTGCCACTGCCCTGGGTAGACAGCACAGGTGGGGATGAGGAGGACTTCCTGGTGTCCAACGCCAATGAAGTGAGAGAGGAGGAGGGCAGGATGTGGCTGAAGGGGACATCCTGGGGCCAGCAGTACTGGGGTGAGACCTGTCATGGGTCCATTAGGTTGTGCCCATGGGAGTCTCCAGTTCTGTCATTGCTTGGTGGTCAGAGTGTGGGAACCTCAGGAAGCTGGGGCCAGGGGGTATGGGACTCTTTATGTAACTTTTTTTAAAAAAAAAGATTTATTTATTTGAAAGGCAGAGTTACAGAGAGAGAGGTAGAGACAGAGGAAGAGATCTTCCCTCCACAGGTTCACTTCTCAAATGGCCACAATGACCAGGGCTGGGCCAGGCCAAAGCCAGGAGCTTCTTCCAGGTCTCTCACGCGGGTGCAGGGGCCCAAGGACTTGGGCCATCTTCTACTGCTTCCCCAGGCCATAGCAGAGAGCTAGATTGGAAGTGGAGTAGCCGGGACCCCAACCAACACCCACATGGGATGCCCACACTGCAGGCCAGGGCTTTAACCTGCTGCGCCACACCGTCGACCCTATAACTTTTAATTCAAAATGATAAGCTTACCAAGTTATTATCAAATCTGTTGACTAGAGGAATAGGAAGAAGAGGAAGGGGTTTCAGGGGCTTGACCAAGACCCACAGGCGACAGTGCTGGCACACCTGGATCCACTGCACACCTAGCATGGTCCTGCCTTCCCTCCTCACATGGGTGCTGAGCAGAGCAGGACCTATCCATGGGGTCAGGGGTTGGGGACCCTAACTCTGGTCCTACCGGCCCAGGAGGGTCCATTGTGACAGGGCTGGCAGCACTCATGATGTCACTGTTGCCAAGCACCCCTCCTCCGTGTTCTGGAACAGTCAGGACACTGGGTCCCTAGGGACTGACTGGCTCAGTGTTAATGTTCTAGGTGAGAGGCACCTTCAGCAGAGATGAGTGGATCTAGGACAGAGGTGAATGGGAACTGCTTTCCTCCTGTCTGGCTGTTGTGGGGACCTTTACTCCCAGGTGGGTGGCCCTGGTCTCCGGGGCTGCTGCTGATGGTTGTTACAGCTGAGCACTGAACAGTGCCTGTTGTGTGCAGACCTTGGGTACGGTGGTCCTGTTCACCTGTGGGGTGACTGAGCAGTGCTTTTTGTGTGAGTCTGACTGGGAGACAGGTGTCTGGGTATACATGCTCAGCACTGACCTCAGCTCAGCCATCCAGGTCTGCTGGGGACACAACAGAGATGTGGGGCCCTCTGGTGGGATGGGGTGGGGCCCCCTGCCCTCCAGCAGACAGGTACATGGTAGGATGCCCTGATGCCAAGCTGGGTGAGGAGGATCTGCAGGGACCACCCCTATCTAGGCCTCCCCCTGTCCCTGTCCTCTGGAAGAGTCACCCTCGGGGACCTTGGAGACTGGGTGCTGCATGCCTGGCTAAGGGAAAGAACCGGGGGACATTCCCTGTGGTCCCCCAGTGCTGTCACTGGGTCTTGTTTGGAGTGTGTCTTGCTGCTTGGACATGAAGGCCCTGAAGATGCTGTTGGTCCAGGAGCCAGGAGCACATTCCCAACTGTGAGCAGGTACAGGCCAGGCTGCTGCCTAGAGGAGGAGGGTCCCAGCCCTGTGTACTGTGCTCATGGTCATGGGGTCCTGGGCTTTTGGGGGACACAGAAGTGAGAGGGGCCACCCTCTGCAACCTCCATGTGCCTTGGCCTCTCACACGGGCCCTGCCCTGGATTGCAGATATGCAGAGAAGGGGTACAGGTGGAGCCCCGGGAAGATGAGCACACAATCACCCACCCATTCTCAGATGGGCTGTGGGCCCTGCAGTGAGTCCTCCATACCCACCTCAGGGAGGTATCATTTGGGGAAACACCTCTCTTGCGGCAGAACATGATACCCAGGCTCAGGACTTTGTTCCAAAACCCTGTCACAGGCCAGGCCCTGGTGGAGGTTTGCCTCAGAGCTGAGTGACCCAGTGAGCCACTTGGAAGAGCCAGCAGGGACAGAGCTAGACAAAGAGCAGCTTCTGGGAGTTCAGTGCTATGGCCTCTGCCTCTGTGTGAGGGAGGAGACAGCTGAGGTCCTGTTGTGTCCCTGGTAGAGCCTGCTTTGTACGATAGAGGTCATGGCCACGAGTGAGTGGTGCCTGGTCTGGCTTGTGGGCTGTTGTCTAGCAGGTCCCTTGGAGTTCAGGGTTTCAGGCCAGTGCTGCCCTGGAGAAGGGCCCCCAGGAGCAGGTAGTGATGACACAGGGGGCTGAGGATTTGTGTTGGACTATCTAGAGGGAACCTGTTCAGGAAGGGCTTGCCGCTGAGTGACCCACCCTGGGGTCTGGTGCTGGGAGGACCAATGGGGATGGGTGTGGGGGAGCCCAGGCTTGGATTTATTCCCATATTTGTTCCAGGACAGGACAGGGTAAGATCCAGGCCTTGGATCTATTCCCATATTTGTCCCAGGGCTGAGGAGGTGGACTTGGGTGAGCAGATGGGACTGACTTGGGTGCTTTCTTGGATGTGTGAGCAGCCCTGGTTCAAACATGGATGAAGCAGGTGTTGGGAGCCCTGCAGGGGTCACACTGAGCTTTCTATAGGACTCAGGGGAGAATAGGGGCACAGTGACTATGGAGATGGTCACTGTCTTAGGGTCAGTGTTCAGTCCATGGAACAGGTAGAGTACACAGCTAGGGTGCAGAGGAGGCAGAGGGAGCAGTGGGGACCCTCCAAAGGGGGTGGACACAGGATTCCCCTTGCAGCACTGGGCAATGAGCAGGCCTGACCCCTTGGGGTCAGATTGGCAGCTGGTCACTTCTTGCTGAGGGGGCCTATGCGTACCACTGCTGGGCAATCTGTCCCTTCTAAAACTTTCCTTTCTCACTTCCCAGGATGGCTCTCTGCCCAGAAAGGAGGCCTGAATTTGAGGTCAGAGCTCCCTATGGACTCTGAGGGTCCCTGCCAGGCCCCCACTTCCTGTGCCCCCACATCACTGGCCCCTCCTGGGTGTCTACTGACAGGAAGGCTGTGTCTTCCCTTCCCTTCACAGTGTCCTGTGCTGAGTCTTGGGGCTGAATGCAGATGCAGAGGACCCTTCCCTGGACCTACTCCAGAGGTGGACTGTGTATGAATTGGCTCAGGTCCTCATGACTCTGCCTCCTTTGCCTTTCAGAGAAGATGCTGCCCTGTGACAGAGCCCTAGAGGAAAAGTGAAGGCCTCAGGGTGAAGAGAGGAATGGAGACTTACAAAATCTATTCAATGAAATAATCACTGAAAACATCTCCCACCTGGAGACCAATGTGGACATCCAAGTATATGTGAACATCTGAAGTATAGGATGCCCACAAGAACACAAATAGGCCTGACCAGAAAAGAGCCCCACTGTTGACACATCATAGTCAAACTCTAAAAATTACCACACAAAGTGAGAATCTAAAATTAGCAAGACAAAGGGCCATGTCATTTTTAATGAACCCTCATTAGTCCCTGGCAGATTTTTCCACAGAAACTTCACAGGCCGGGAGGGAATGGATGATACATCCCAAGTTCTGAAAGGAAATAATTGCCAACCAAAATACTTCACCCAGAAAGTGTATCTTCCACAAATGGAGGAGTAAGACTTCCCAAGATAGTAAAACAGGAAACTCATCCATCAAGCCAGCTTTACAAAAGATACTTAAGGGAGTCCTCCAAACAGAAAAAAGAATCACCATCATGCAAACACGTAAAAAAAAAAAAGGTATTAAAAGCACAAAAAGTCTTTAAATGACAGGATCAAGTTATTACTTGAATAATAATGTTGAATGAAAATGGACTAAACCCACCAATTAAGGTTGAGATTCACTAATTTAGGATTATTAAAAAAAAAAACAAAACCAGCCACATGCTGCCTTTATGAAACACAATGGTCACCACAGGCTGAAAGTTAAAGGATGGAAAAAGATCCCATGCAAATAGAAACCAAAAGCTAGTAGGTGAAACTATATAGAAATAAAAAGTAATAGATTTTATGGGTCAGTACTGCGGTGCAGTGGGTTAAGCTGCTGCTTGTGATGCCAGCATCCCGTATCAGAGCACCAGAAAGACCTGACTGTTCTGCTTCTGCTCCAACTTGCTATTAATGCAGCTAGAAAAGCAACAGCAGATGGCCCAAGTACTTGGGTCCTTGCAACACACATGGGAAATTAGGATGGAGATCCTCATTCCTGGCCTGGTCTGGCCCAGCCTTGGCTGTTGCAGCCATTTAGGGAGTGAGCCAGCAAATAGAAGCTTGCTCTCGCTGTCCACTCTTTCTCCCTCCCTCTCTCTGTCACCCCACCTTTCAAATAAACCTTAAAAAAAAAAAAAACAAACAAACAAAAAAAACAGAATAATAGCTTTCAAGCAAAAACTTGAGACAAATAAGGATGCAATATGATGATCAAGGGATCAATTTAGCAAGAAGGTATGACAGCTGTGAATGTAATACACTTAATGCTAGTGAAACAAGTTTTGTAAGATATTAAAGAGGAGAGATAGATTCCAATACAACAATATTTGGGGACTTCTATATCCCACTTAAAAATTAAATTTACACATTTGAAGGTGCAAGATAGACACAGACAGATCTCATCCACTCTCAAAATTCCCACAACAGCTAGGGGTGTGTTATACCAAAGCCAGGAGTGAGGAACTCAATCTGGGTTTCCCACATGGGTGTCAGGGTTCCAAGTACCCGAGCCATCAACCGCTGCCTCCCAAGGTCTGTATGAGTAGGCAGCTGGAGTCAGGAGCCAGATGCATGCATTGAATGCAGGCACTCCAGTAAGAGATGCAAGAATCCTAAATGTTAGGTCGCAGCCGGCGCCACGGCTCAATAGGCTAATCCTCCACCTAGCGGCGCTGGCACATTGGGTTCTAGTCCTGGTCGGGGCGCCAGATTCTTTCCCAGTTGCCCCTCTTCCAGGCCAGCTCTCTGCTGTGGCCCAGGAAGGCAGTGGAGGATGGCCCAAGTGCTTGGGCCCTGCACCCCATGGGAGACCAGGAGAAGCACCTGGCTCCTGCCTTCGGATCAGTGCGGTGTGCTGGCCGCAGTGCGCTGGCCGTGGCGGCCATTGGAGAGTGAACCAACGGCAAAGGAAGACCTTTCTCTCTGTCTCTATCACTATCCACTCTGCCTGTCAAAAAAAAAAAAAAAGTCTGCTGCAGTTGGTTTTTAAAAATTTTTTGAAAAATTTTAAAGTTAAAATGCTTAAATATAAGTATTTTTATTAACTTATTTTTATTTGAAAAGTAGAGTGATAGAGGAAGAGGCAGAGAAATAGATTTTCTGTTTACTAGCTCACTTCCCAAATAGTAGCAATGGCTGGGCCAAAGCCAGGAACCTGGAACTCCATCTGAGTCTCTCCTGTGGGTGGCAGGGATCCAAGTACTTGGGACATCTGCTGGTTTCCAATAGCAGGGATCAGGATTGGAAGCAGAGCAACTGAGTCTGGTGCTTCAATATAGGATGCCAGTGTCACAGGCAGCCACTTAACCTGTTGTGCTACAATGTTGACCTTTGTGCCAATCCAGGGCCTGGTAGCGTCTTTGAGAACCTGGGCTTCTCCACAGAGTGGAGGCCATTACCGCACTCTGTGAGGGAGCAAGAACAAAAGCTTTAGATCCGCTTTTGGGTTCCTTGCCTATGGTATGGGTCTGAGCGCAGATCCCGACTCCGACTACGCTGAGAAACTTCCCAGTCCCCTGCAGTCTTCCTCAAAAGCAGCTCAACCCCGCCTCGGACGTAGGCCATCCCCACGAGTTTGAAGAGCCCGCCTAATGCCCCTGCCTGCCCGCCCGGAACGAAAGCAGCCCTGGCTATATAAGCATCTAGTCTGTGCAAGGGAAGCTTTGCGCACCTGCTCTGGCTGGTGAGTTTGTGTTGTCACCCCTATGTCGTCTTCTTATACTCTGAGCACCTGGGGATTTGTTAAGCAGATTTGCAGGTTTAAAACAGAAGAGCCTAGAGGAAAGTCGGGAGGCTCATGAACGTTCAAAGAAAGCAAAAAAGATGATTAGTCTGAAGGCTGAACTCTACCATAAGCAGTGCCATGCTGAGAAAATACAGATGACAAAGACTATCAAGGTGCATGAGAAGAGAAACACCAAATGAAAACATGGTAAAAAGACTCCCAAGGGAGTAGTACTTGCCTATCTGCTGGCAGAGAGGGATGGTACCAAGCTAAAGTACTTTCCAATACGATTAAACAAAGATGAAAAGACAAGGCAGGAAAATGGGAAGTCCCTCTGCCTAAAGTTCGTGTGCAGGGAGAAACACAGTATTAAAAATTATTTGGACAGGAAAAAGAAGTCGTTGGAAGAGGATGGTTACCAAAGTTTGCTTTGTTAGAGATGGCTTTACAAGAAAACCACCTAAATATGAAAGATTCATTAGGCCAGTGGTCTTGAGGTTTCTTTTTTAATGTAGCTTTTTTTTTTTTAAGATTTATTTATTTGAAAGCGGAGTTACAGAGAGGCAGAGGCAGACAGAGAGAGCGAGGTCTTCCATCCACTGGTTCACTCTCTAAATGGCCACTGGTTCACTCTCTAAATGGCCGCAATGGCCGAGGCTGAACTGATCTGAAGCCAGGAGCCAGGAGCTTCTTCCAGGTCTCTCATATGGGTGCAGGGGCCATCTTGGGCCATCTCCTACTACTTTCCCAGGCCACAGCAGAGAGCTGTATTGGAGGTGGAGCTGCTGGACATGAATCAGCGCCTATATGGGATGCCAGTGCTACAGGTGGCGGCCCCCTAGGCTTGTGTTTTAAGAAGTGAGAGCCACCTTCTGTCTACCAATAATTGGTGTATAAAAAGAAACCATCCTCCTTGTTATTTACAACTTTGGGTGTAATTACCAAAGGTACTGCCATTGAGGTGATTGTGAATGAGTTGGGCCTTGTGACACAGGGAGGCACGAGGAAACATGCCCAGTTACCAACAATCCTGAGGTGGGTGCCTAAATACAGCCTTATTTGACAGAAATTTCATATAAGTAACTTCTTTTTTTAAAGATTTATTTATTTGAAAGATTTACACAGAGAGAGGAGAGGCAGAGAGAGAGAGAGAGAGAGTCTTCCATCCCCTGGTTCACTCCCCAATTGCCTGCAACAGCTGGAGCTATGCCGATCCAAAGCCAGGAGCCAGGAGCCTACTCTGGGTCTCCTACTCCGGGTGCAGGGGCCCAAGGACCTGTGCCATCCTCTGCTGCTTTCCCAGGCCACAGCAGAGAGCTGGATCGAAAGTGGAGCAGCTGAGTCATGCACTGGTGCCCATTTGGGATACTGGCATTGCAGGCGGCGGCTTTACCCACAACACCACAGTGCCAGCCCTGAAATAAAGTGATTTAATATAATTAGGAAAACCAGTTCAAGAAATGCACTATAGACTATTCCAATATTGGTGTGAGGAGGAAGATGGGGGAAAGGAAGGGCAGGAGGAAAAGAGGTATAGATAGATGGATGGATAGATGATAGAACACAATGGTAAAAATTA
This sequence comes from Oryctolagus cuniculus, assembly GCF_964237555.1. Classification (NCBI taxonomy): domain Eukaryota; kingdom Metazoa; phylum Chordata; class Mammalia; order Lagomorpha; family Leporidae; genus Oryctolagus; species Oryctolagus cuniculus. The sequence goes on from NC_091433.1 coordinate 93,230,804, forward strand.
AACCAGAACCAGGAGTCTCTGGCATCCCAAGCAACAGCTTAACCCATTGTGCCACAACTTCTGCCCCAAATAACATTTTAAAAAGATTTATTTATTTATTTGAAAGGCAGAGTTACAGGGGAGGGGCAGGGAGAGATATCTTCCATCTACTGGTTCATTCCTCAAATGACTACAATAGTCAGGGCTGAGCCAGGCTGAAGCTGGGAGCCTGGAACTCCTTCCAGTCTTTCACATGAGTGACAAGGGCCCGATCACTTGAACCACGTATATTAGCAAGGAGCAAGATCAGAAGTGGAGCATTCAGGACTTGAACCGGCACCCCTATAGGATGCTGGCATTGCAGATGATGGGTTAACTGGTGGGTCAAACTCACATACATTAAGATGGCCACTATCCTGGCATTATGGTACAATGGGTTGCAACAGTGGCATCCCATATCAGAGTGCCATTTTGAGTCCTGGCTGCTCTGCCTCTGACACCACTCCCTGCTAATGTACCTGGAAAGGCAGCAGATGATGAGCCAAGTACTTGGGCCTCTGTCACTCACATGGAAGACCCAGATAGAGTTCCTGGCTCCTGGCTTCAGCCTGGTACAGCCCCTTATTTATAGCCATTTAGGGACTGAACCATCAGATAGATAGTCTCTCTCACTCTGCCTTTCAAATAAATAAATTTTAAAAAATTTAAAAATATGGTCACTATGAAAATAACAGAGTACCAAGTGGGTGTGGATATAGAGTGATTGGAACCCTTGTGCACTGGGTGGTGAGAATGTAAAATGATGCAGCCATTGTGGGTAATAGTACAGAGGCTCATCCAAAAAAGTTATAACAGAATTATCATAGGATTCTGACATCCTACTACTGGCTATGTATCCAAAATAATTCAAATCTGAATCTCAAAGACCTCTTGAAATATATTTGTTCTTTGCAGCATTAGTCATAGTAGTTAAGGAGGAGAAACAACCTGAGTGCCCACAATGCATGAATGACAAATGAAATTTGGAATATACAGTGTAATATCATGCAGCCTTTTAAGTGAGGGAAATCATTCACATGCCACAGATAGATAAGGACACTATATTAAGTGAAACCAGTGAGTGACAAAACAGTAATGTATGGTTCAACTGTTATGAAATATATACAGTAGTTAAAATAATATAAGCAAATTAAAAGGGTGGTTGAAGAGGTCTGAAAGAAGGCCAGAGAAGGAATTGATGTATAATGGATATAAAGTTGCAGGACCTATGCTGTGGCATAACAGGTTAAGCCACTGCCTGCAATGCCAGCATCCCATATGGGTGCCAGTTAGAGTCCCAGTTGTACCACTTCCAATCCAGCACCCTGCTAATGTACCTGAGAAAGCAGCAGAAGATGGCCCAAGTATTGGGCCCCTGCACCCATGTGGGAGACCCAGAAGAGGCTCCTGGTTCCTGGTCACTGGCCCAGCCCAGGCAGTTGTGGCCATTTGGGGAGTGAACCAGTTGATATAAGATGCATAAATAGGCTGGCACCGTGGCTCACTTGGCTAATCCTCTGCCTGTGGCACCGGCACCCTGGCTAGTCCCGGTTGCTGCTCTTCCAGTCCAGCTCTCTGCTGTGGCCTGAGGGGGGGGGGCAGTGGAGGATGGCCCAAGTGCTTGGGCCCTGCACCTGCATGGGAGACCAGGAGGAAGCACTTGGCTTCTGGCTTTGGATCAGCGTGGTGCGCCAGCCGTGGCGGCCATTGGAGGGTGAACCAACAGAAAAGGAAGACCTTTCTCTCTCTCTCTGTCTCTCTCTGTCTCTCTCTAACTCTGCCTGTCCAAAAAAAAAAAAAAAAAAAAAGATGGATAAATAAACCTCTTAAAAACAGTTCTACAGATCTATTTTGCAGCAATCAATATAATTAACACTATTTAGTTATACAGTTAAAATGATTGAGGTAGAAATTGTATGTTTTAGCGCAATACAAACTTTCAAATAATAGATAATATAAGATTGCATAAATAGGAAAGAAACAATTGTATGTAGTCTACCAGAGAAACAGATTAATAGAATACAAAGAACTATGTCATCAAATGCTTAGAATAAGTAAACTTGATGGATATATTAAAAAAGTTAAAAGGCACAATTAATGAACCATACTCTGTTTCCCCTAATTTTTAATGCAAATTTCCACTATTTCTCTCACCATTCTTAGCCTCTGGTAATCAACATTGTCTGTTCAGTTTGATGGTTTTTTGTTTGTTTGTTTTAGCTCCCACATAAAATGGGGAACATGTGGTATATTTCTTTCTGTCTGGTTTATTTTGCTCAACATAATGACTTCTAGTTCCATCAACTTTACTGCAAGTGGCAGGATTTCATTCCTTTTTATGGCTGAATAGTATTCTATTGTGATTTTCCTGCATTTTATTTTGTTTTAAAAATATTTGTTTATTTGAAAGGCAGTTACAGAGAGAGAGGGAGAAACAGAGAGATCTTCCATCCACTGATTCACTCCCAAGATGGCTGCGGTTGCCAGAGCTGAGCCACTCTGAAGCCAGGAGCCAGGAACTTCTTCCAGGTCTCCTATGTGGATGTGGGGCCCCAAGCACTTGGGTCATCTTCTGCTGCTATCCCGGGCACATTAGCAGGGAGCTAGATCAGAAGTGGAGCAGCTGGGACTCAAACTGGCACCCATAGGGGATGGGGTGCTGCAGGTGGCAGCTTTACCCACTATGCCACAGTACTAGCCCCTGAATATACCACATTTTAAATTAAAGACTTCTAAAATAACTGGAACTGTTTTTGAAATACAGATTAAAGATTAGAGTTAAATAGCCAGACAGGTGATTCACTGTAAAGGAAATCCCTACCCAAAAACCATTAGGGGGGGATTTGCCCACTAGGGGCACCATTTGGGGATCCTGTGTCTGAGTTTGTGTTTCCAGAGCAGCCCAGGCACTGAGAGATTACATACAGGGAAGGAGTGAGTGTTACTGCAAGTAAGGGAGAGAACAGGTGTTAAATCATCGTTTAAGATGCACTAAGAGGTGCTGGCTGCAGCATCCTCCCCCAACTCCCACCACACAGCAGTCACATGGCATTTGAAAGTGCATTTCCTGGAGCCAGTGCCATGGCTCATTTGGTTGATCCTCTGCCTGCAGTGCCGGCATCCCATATGGGCACCAGGTTCTAGTCCAGGTTGTTCCTCTTCCAGTCCAGCTCTCTGCTGTGGCCTGGGAGGGCAGTGAAGGATGGCCCAAGTGCTTGGGCTCCTGCACCTGCATGGGAAACCAGGAAAAAGCACCTGGCTCCTGGCTTTGGATCGGCCATTTGGGGAGTGAACCAACGGAAGGAAGACCTTTCTCTCTGTCTCTCTCACTGTCTATAACTCAACCTGTCAAAAAAAGAAAAAAAAAGAAAGTGCATTTCCTTCACCAACTATGCCATGAAAGAATCCTCAAGAGACCATGATCTGTGGAGCCAGAAATGCTGGGTTGAGTTCCGGTGCCACCCCGACTGGGCCCGTGAGCTCTGGCAGCCACCTACCTCTTTGAGCTGCGTTTACTTAACCAAACTGAGATAATAGCAGCACCCACCTTCCAGGCTGTGGTACAAATGAAGTGAATTAATGTGTGCAAGAGTGTTTCATGTATCACTGGAAGTGTCTTCCAAATGTTTGTGGTAAATGCAAGCCTGAAGAAAGTATGCATGGGTTCTCAAAATGTTTAATACTAGAAATAAGCTCAGTATTTTTATTTTTTACCCATTTGAGAGGCAGAGAGAAAGGAGACAAATCAAGAGAGGCAGAGAGAAAGGAGACAAATCAAGCAAGTGAGTGCCCATTTTCTTATGTACTCTTCAAATACAACAGCTGGGGCTGAATCAGGGAGCCAGGACTCAAGAGCTTGGAACTCCATCTAGGTCTGCATGTATGTGGCAGGGCCACAAGAACTTGGATCATCTTTTGCTTCTTTAAAAATGTTATAGGAAGCAGAAAATAAACTGCAAAAATTAACTTGTGATTGGATTTCAGAAAATGATGATATCTGACTTCTTTATTAAATTTACCATTAAGCAAAGTAAGAAAAAAGTGAAAGGATTTTATTAGCAAAGCAAATAGGTCATCTGTGCACAAGACAATGTAAGAGGAGATGTGCTAAGTGAAATGCAGTGTTATGGAATGAATGATTGACTTGTAGGTCAGAAAGTTGTATATTCCAGATTTTTTAAGAAAGCTTTTATTTGATATAAATTTCATAGGTACAGCTTTTGGAATACAGCAGTTCCTCCTCCCATACCCACCCGCTCACCCCCACTCCTGTCCCACATCCTACTACCTCTCCCATCCCATTCTTCATTAAGATTCATTTTTAATTATCTTTATATACAGAAGACCAACTCATTACTAAGTAAAGATTTCAAGAGTTTACACCCACACAGAAACACAAAGTATAAAGTACTGTTTGAGTACTAGTTTTACTGTTAATTCTCATAGTAAAACACATTAAGGAAAGAGTTCCTACATGGGGAGCAAGTGCACAGTGACTCTGGTTGTTGATTTAACAATTGACACTCTTATTTATGATATCAGTGATCACCCGAGGCTCTTGTCATGAGCTGCCAAGGCTATGGAAGCCTTTTGAGTCCACAAACTACGTCAGTATTCAGACAGGGCCACAGTAAAATGGAAGACCTCATGTCTGTAAGTTGAGAGGTCTCTGTGTCTTGTTGAGTGGCCCTGTCCTCCCAGAGCTGGCTGAGGAGCCAGAGTTAACTATCATGTGTGAGCCAAGCTATCCAGCTGCAGTAAATTTACTGTTTCTATTTGTTTTGAAAGTCATGCTCAGTTTTCACTAAAGTCTAATTAAAATTTGCAAACTAATGCCAGCTGGACTCAGCCTCAAGGTTAAAAGGAACCAGGGGCAAGCATTTGGTGGTTAAGATGCCCATGTCCCTTATTGTAGTACCTGGGTTGGAGGCCTGGCTCTGGTTCCTGATTCTGGCTTTCTGCGACTACAGATTCGTGGAGGCAGCAGGTGATGGGTCAAGCGATTGGGCCTTCTACCCACTGGGATACCTGGGCTGACTTTCTGACTCCTAGCTTTGGTCCAGTCTGGATTTGGCTAATGTAGGAATTTGGGAAGTGAACCAGTGGATGAGAGTTTTTGTTTGTGTTTTTCTTTTTTAAAGACTCATTTATTTATTTGAAAGTCAGAGTTACACAGAGAGAGGAGAGGGAGGAAGAGCGAGAAAGAGAGAGAGAGAGAGAGAGGTCTTCCATCTGCTGGTTCACTCCCCAATTGGCCGCAATGGCTGGAGCTGCGCTGATCCAATGCCAGGAGCCAGGAGCTTCCTTGAGGTCTCCCACATAGGTGCAGGGGCCCAAGGACTTGGGCCATCTTCTGCTGCTTTCCCAGGCCACAGCAGAGAGCTGGATTATAAGTGGAGCAGCCAGGTCTCAAACCAGCACCCATATGGGAAGCCAGCGTTTCAGGCCAGGGCGTTAACCAGCTGCACCACAGTGCCAACCCCACATTTTTCTTTTTTCTGTTCATTTCTGTCTCTCTGCCTCCCAAATGAAAACGAATCAGGGTCTATTCATCACTGGCAGCCAAGGTGAAGTTGAATCTGCAGGGGTTAGAACATCAGGAACTCAACCCCTCACCCCCAAGTGAAGATGTGCCCCCTCATCCCCAGCCTCAGACCATTGAGCTTTTGTTTACATGAAGAGACATTTCCTGCCCAGAATGCCTAGCATGGAGAGCTTCTGGCTGTGAGCTAAAGCAAGTGTCAGGGAGGTGTCCTCTTCTCTCAGAAGCTGCTGCCCAAGCCTCCGTCCATCCCTTCCCCCCGCACCCCCCTCACTGTCATAATGCAAGGAGCACTGCCTCTCTCTACTGGAGAGTGTAAGGAGAGTGTGTGTCAGGTGCTACAGTTTCCTGTCATTCATGGGCTCCCTGGGGAAGCTTGTGAGCATTTCTGGTTTATTTTTTGTGTCAACTCGGGCTGGGCCATGGTGCCCGGCTAAAAGTGTTCAAACATTATTCTGAGCATTCCTGGGGAACATATATTTTTTTTATTACATTAACATGTACATTGATTGACTTTGTGTAAGGCACATTGCACAGTGTGTGTGGGCTTCTTCCCATCAGTGGAAGGGCCCAGCAGAACAGAGACTGACCTCCCCAGAGCAAGGGGAGTAAGTGACTCTGGCAGACATCCTTGCACTCGAGTGGCACCGTCACCTCTTCTGAGTTGGCACCTTTCCAGCCCACACTGTCAGCATCTGTCTGATAATCTGTTTCTCTAATCAGACCCTAATACAAGTAGAAGGGTGCAGTCCATGGAACAGTTGGAATACACAGCTAGGGTGCAGAAGAGGCAGAGGGAGCAGTGAGGACCCTCTAAAGGGCATGGGGACAACCACGGGATGGACACAGGATGCCTCTTGTAGCACTGGGCAGTGCACAAGCCTGGACCCTGGAGTCAGGTTGATGGTTGGGTCACTTCCTGCTGAGGGGGGCTATACCATCCACTGCAGGCAGCCTGTCCTTTCTCCATTCCTGGAAATATTGCTGCTCCCTGCCCAGGAGGGAGACCCAACTGTGAGGCCAGAGCTCCCTGTGGACACTCAGGACCCTGCCTGGCCCCCACCTCCTGTGCTTCAGGATCACTGGTCCCTGCCGGGTGTCCACCAGCAGGAAGGTGTCATTGTCCCTTCCCCACTGTGTCCTGGGCTGAGTCTCGGGGCTGAGTGGGATGCAAATGGCTTTTCCCTGGCCACTCAGGAAGTGGAGGTCACCCAGCCTGGCTCAGGTCCACATGGTTTGCCTCACTTGCCTTCCAGAGAGAAGATGCTTCCCTGTAGCAGGCAGTGTCCTGATGCAAAGGTGAGAGCCTGGGAGACCTTAGGAGTTGTTTTAAAGAGGAAATTAGGTGGGCCCCAGAGACAAGGGAGAAAAATCAGACTCCTAAGGAGGGCAGATATCCTAATCTCTGTTTTCTGAAATCCCTATTCCAGTTCCCCATAGGTGTTGACGTGTCCGGACAGATGCCACAATCTTTCTTCCTCATAGGTGTCCACGTGTCTGAGCAGTCCTGATTTCAGTTCTCTGTAAACCCCCCATTCAAGTTCCTCATAAATATGGGGAGGAGGTCTCAAGTTCCTCATGGGTGGTCCTGAATCAGGCAGGCTTCAACCCAACCCACCAATGCTGTGAAGGGTGAGGCTTGGTGCTGATGAACCTGTAAATATTCTAAGAACCCTAGATTGGAAGCTCAGTCTTGGGAAGCAATTTTACCGAGCCCTTCGATGTTAATAAACTTCTGATCCTCCACTCAACCTCTGGTGCCCATGTGAACTAAGGGAACTTCCCCCACCCAGCTTTCTGTAACATTTTGGGGCATTGGCCGGGGAACACCAACCTTGCCCATTACCAAGTGTTGGGGAATTCCACAGTGTTCACACATGGCTGGCCCTTGTGGGACTCAGCTGGGGCTGGGGGATAGCCCGTGGACAACTTGAAGGCACCCTCCCCCCAAGACGAGACCAGTGGACTGGGCCTCCTGGACTTGAGAACACCCAGTTATCAGACTCGCCTTTGTGTGGAAGCAGGCGACTGATAACCTCCCAGCAACCCTTGTGATTGTTTCTGTTAGGTCTTCACAGGGAGGCACCTGTCTGATGTCTGTAACAAAAGTGAGTGCACGTGTAGTGTGAGTGTGTTTGTGGCACCACAGCCATGCTGCTTCTGAGTCTCATTGGACCCTAACCTGCAGGTCTGTTTTCTGCCAGGTGAGTGAAGCCATCTCTGTCTAGATCAGTGATGGTTCCAGAGGTCTCTGTTTCTTGTCACATGCCACTGACATTGGGTGGCATATTAGGAGGGTCCCATTCAAAGCCTACTGTCCTAGATAGTAGGATCAAAACTTTAAAAAAGGGTCACAAGCTTTGAAATGTTTTCTTCGTGATAAAAAAAAAAAAAGACAGTTTAATTTTTTCTCTTCAGTTTGTGGTCTGTTAGCTCTACCCATTTTGCTGGGTGTGTGTGTGTTGAAATAGGTTACAAAAGGTGTGAGCAAGTCACAAAAGATGTAAGAAAACTAAATATCTTTGTGGGTGAGAAAACTAAATGCTTTTGTGTAGTTTTTTTTTTTTTTTTTTTGACAGGCAGACTTAGACAATGAGAGAGAGGGAGAGATAGAAAGGTCTTCCTTCTGTTGGTTCACCCCCAAAATGGTCGCTATGGCCAGTGTGCTGCACCGATCTGAAGCCAGGAGCCAGGTGCCTCCCCCTGGTCTCGCATGTGGGTGCAGGGCCCAAGGACTTGGGCCATCCTCCACTGCCTTCCCCGGGCCACAGAAGAGAGCTGGACTTTAAGAGGAGCAACAGGGACAGAATCCGGCCCCCCAACCGGGACTAGAACTCAAGAGTGCCAGCGCCGCATGTGGAGGATTAGCCTAGTGAGCCTCGGTGCCAGCCTTTGTATACTACTACTACTACTACTACTTCTTCTTCTTCTTCTTCTTCTTCTTTTTGACAGGCAGGGTGGACAGTGAGAGAGACAGAGAGAAAGATCTTATTTCACTCAACGTGATGTCCTCCAGTTGTGTTCATTTTGCTGCAGATGGTAGAAATTATTTCTTTTTATAGCTGAATAATATTCCACTGTGTATATATATCACATTTTCTTTCTCTATTCAGTTGACACCTTGGTTGTCAAATTGTTGCAGGCAGGCTTCAACCCAACCCACCAATGCTGTGAAGGGTGAGGCTTGGTGCTGATGAACCTGTAAATATTCTAAGAACCCTAGATTGGAAGCTCAGTCTTGGGAAGCAATTTTACCGAGCCCTTCGATGTTAATAAACTTCTGATCCTCCACTCAACCTCTGGTGCCCATGTGAACTAAGGGAACTTCCCCCACCCAGCTTTCTGTAACATTTTGGGGCATTGGCCGGGGAACACCAACCTTGCCCATTACCAAGTTTTGAATACTGTGTGTAAACAGTGCTGCTACGAACATGTGGTGTAGGTATTTCTTTGATATATTGTATTCAAGTCTCCCACCCCAAACCCTTTTATTTCAGGAATGCAAGCTTTATACATTTCATAATTACTACTTTAAGAACATGGTGTGTGGGGAGCAACTCGGACTAGACTAAGTTACTGGAATTAAGACTTATTCTATGCATCTGCTCTCCCACAATATGGCGCTGGGAGAGGAGGAAACAGCTTCTACACAGCTGCCTCCAGTTCAACCAATAAACTGTAGGACCTGCTCCTGATTGGAGGAGAGCAGCGTACTCGGCGTGTGGGTAGCAGAGTTGGGATTGGTGAAAGAGGACTATAAAGGAGGAGAGAGACAACATGCACCTGGAACATCTGAGGGAACACCTGTGCAGCCCCCGAGAGAGCCGGCCAGCGGTGTGCCGCTCCCCCGCGGAAGTGGGGAAAGTGGCAGGGGGAACCGCCCTTCCACGGAGGTGGAAGGGATGGTAGCCAACCCGGGAAGAACCAGCAGCAAACCCGGGGAGGGCTGAGCAGACGAAAGAACAACGCAGGGTCCTGTGTCGTTCCTCCACGAAGAGGGGGAGCGACAATGGTGATTCTTCCCACTGTACTTGCCCTTCCACCCACTCTCCCACCCCTCTTCCTCCTCCCTCTCCTATTCCCACTTTCATTTTTTGCTAAGATCTATTTTCAATTAACTTTATACAAATATGATTAACTCTATGTTAAGTAAAGAGTTCAACAAATAGTATGAAAAAAAAAAAACACAAAAAAACCTGTTCCTCAACAGTCAAGACAAGGGCTGTCCAAAGTCAGTATATACATCAGTATGTTAACAAATACTTAAAAGTAGACATGATCTTAGGTTTTAAAATCTGTTTTGGGGACGACTGCAGTATCTCCTTTTAATAATTTTCTTCTTAACTGGTTGTACTCTGTCAATTTCCTAGTCAGATCCTAGAAACTCTTTTCTGGTTCTATTTAAAAAGAGCTGAGTTTTAAAAGAGTTAAGATTGTTGTTAGATATTTATTTATTTTAAAGTATTTGAGTAACCATTTCTTTTATAACTGTGAACAAACCTGATCTCTAACTGGTTAAATAACCCTGACTAAATAAATGGATACTATTACACAATGTTAAATTTTATTTTGACTAGATAGTTTAAGCCCCTTTGGCATCTTTGACAGGCATCCTAAAAATTTAAAAGTTCTAAATTCTTTGGACTTTGATATCTCCAGTTGGGCCCTTGGAGATGTCAAAGGGTATATCTCTCATCTGGTAGAGTCACTAATTAGACTATTTGAATTATATTAAAAGTACTATCAGGATGTAAAGTGGTACTAAACTTTGTTATGATAATATGTTACTGATACAAATGTCCAAAAGTTACGAAAGTCTAATATCTTGTTATGTAGTTATCAGTTATGATGGTTATCTTAATTAAAAAGGCTCAGAGGCATTAAAGGGATAAATGTTTATAAAATCTTACAGGTGCTCTCTAAAATACTGTGTGGAGAGGCTGGTGCTGTAGGGCAGTGGGTTAATGCCCTGGCCTGAGGCGCCAGCATCCCATATGGGAACCAGTTCAAGACTCAGCTGCTCTACTTCCAACCCAGCTCTCTGCTATAGCCTGGGAAATCAGTAGAAGATAGCCAAGTCCTTGGGCCCCTGCACCTGTGTGGGAGACCCAGAAGAAGCTCCTGGTTCCTGGCATTGGATTGGCACAGCTCTGGCCATTGCAGCTAACTGGGGAGTGAACCATTGGATGAAAGACCTCTCTCTCTCTCTCTCTCTCTCTCTCTGCCTCTCCTCTCTCTGTGTAACTCTTACTTTCAAATAAATAAATAAATCTTTAAAAAATAAAATAAAATAAAATAAAATACTGTATGGGATAAGCAAGTGCCTCTTCCTGTTGGTTAATGAGTTTTGTAATTTTAACCATGGCTATTTAAAGTCTGTTGTTATCCACAGTTTTGTATTCTTCTCTAAATGCATACAATCGGATTTATGAAAAGACTCTAACAAATGTGCTTAAATTCAGGTTTTCTGACAAACCTTAAAAATCAATGGACTTGGGGCTGGCATTGTGGCAAAGTGGGTAAGGCCGCCACCTACAGTGCCGGCATCCCATATGGGTGCCAGTTCAACTCCTGGCTGCTCCACTTCTGATCCAGCTCTCTGCTATGGCCTGGGAAAGCCGTAGTAGATGGTCCAAGTCCTCGGGCCCTGCATCTCTGTGGGAGACCTGGAAGAAGCTCCATGTTCATGGCTTCAGATCAATGCAGCTCCAGGCATTGCAGCCATTTAGGGAGTGAACCAGGGGATGGAAGACACCCACCCCACCGCCTCAGCCTCCCTGTAACTCTGCCTTTCAAATAAATCTTAAAAAAAAAAAAAAGATCAATGGACTAGATAAAAGGTTTCACAACATTAAAAGAATGCAATAACAAACTGCTCATGGAAATTAAAACATTGTTGATTATGTGTTTATATGTGTCTTCCGGGTTACAAAGACTCCCTGTGAAGTCTGTTGTATTCTGTACTTTGGGATAGTTCTGCAAACAGATAATACTAAAGTTTAACCATGGACTACAGGTTCTGAAGACACCCTGATAATAGGGACTCCATTTTAGAGCACTGAGACTCCATTTTGAGAAAGCACCACACACTGTGAGACTATGGTCTGAGACTAACTATGGCCTAAAACTTAGATGGTAATAGTACACTGCATCCCACTTGACAGAACACAGACTCCCTAACGTGATTGCTCAAGCTTAAAACAGATAGGTTGCACCTAGATTAATATTAAGATTGCAACTTGTCTATTGATAGGAATGTAATTGATATTGGTTTCACATAGGCTTTAGGTCAGCTTGACTCTAGTAATCATGTACTTCCCCCAATCCTAGCAACCATGTATTCGCCCTCCTCCCCTTGTGGTTTTTGCCTTTATAGACACTGTTGCTATGAGCTTCAGGGTGGAGAGTTCTTAAGTTCCACCACCAGCAATAAAGGACCATCAAATTTTATCAATGTGTGGTGCTCCTCTGTTTGCACTTGCTCAGACACAACAGTTCCAACTGAGAAAAATATATGGCTAACTCAGGTTACTAAGAGCAGGAAGTAATTATAATAGATTAATGGTAATTTTAAAAAAAGCAGTTTAAGATTTTAAAAAGCTATTACTGTTACTGAAGGGAAGGCAGTGGAAGCCATGGGGTTCTTCATGCAAGAAAGAATTCAGGCATGAGACAGAGAGCAGTGATAAGGCTTTATTGGGGATAGGGCATCTGTCAGAAAGGAAGGGCAGGCCAGGTGGGCAGCTCAGCAGAGAGCAGAGAGCTGAGCTCAGCACAGTTTGTATGGACTCCTGTCACTCCCCCTCTTCGCGGAGGAACGACACAGGACCCTGCGCTGTTCTTTTGTCTCCTCGGCCCTCCCCGGGTTTGCTGCTGGTTCTTCCCGGGTTGGCTACTGTCCCTTCCACCTCCGTGGAAGGGCGGTTCCCCCTGCCACTTTCCCCACTTCCGCGGGGGAGCGGCACACCGCCGGCCGGCTCTCTTGGGGGCTGCATAGGTGTTCCTTCAGATAGATGTTCCTGGTGCATGTTGTCTCTCTCCTCCTTTATAGTCCTCTTTCACCAATCCCAACTCTGCTACCCACACGCCGAGTACGCTGCTCTCCTCCAATCAGGAGCAGGTCCTACAGTTTATTGGTTGAACTGGAGGCAGCTGTGTAGAAGCTGTTTCCTCCTCTCCCAGCGCCATATTGTGGGAGAGCAGATGCATAGAATAAGTCTTAATTCCAGTAACTTAGTCTAGTCCGAGTTGCTCCCAGTTGCTCCCCACAGATCCCCCTTTCTTTTTATTTTTGGCGTTGATACGCGCCTGTCTTCGGTGCCCCGCGGCACACACTCTGCTCTACTTGCTAGAGTTGCCCACAGGTGCTTACAAGCCCTACCAATCAGGCAAACCGAGTCCGGGTCCTCTCTTTGCCATGTTGTGAGGAGGTTTTTAGGCGCTGATGCGTGCCTGTGTTCGGTGCCCTGCAGCTCATGCTCTGCTCTGCTAGAACTGCCTGCAGGTGCTTACAAGCCCTACCAATCAGGCAAACCGAATCCAAGCCTTCTCCTTGCCGTATTGTGGGGAGACTTATTGATGTTAATTCGTGCCTGTCTTCGGTGACCTGCGGCGCATAAGCTGCTAGCCGCCCGCAGGTGCTTATCGTCTTACTAATCAGGCAGACCGAATCCAAGCTCTCTCATTGCCATGTTGTGGGGAGGCCTTATTTTTCTCTATTTCTCTATCTCCGGGCATTCCTATTTCTCCCATTTTACTTCTATCTGCCAGCATTCCTATTTCTCTCATTTTACTTCTATACTTCATTTCTCTTATCCCCTCGGCTTCCCGGCGCCCGCCCCGAGGCTGCTTCTCGGCGCCTCACCCCGCGGCGGCTTCCCGGCTCTGCAGCTCTGCGCCGCTTCCCGGCGCCTGCCCTACGACAGCTTCCTGGCTCTGCGCGGCTTGGCTTCGCGAGCTCCGCGGTCTCCACGCCCTTCGCGTCCGTACCACGGCCTTCGCGCCAGCCCCGCGTTCCCTATCTATTCACACCCCCTGCTCTCTCTGCACGCAGCAGCTTCCGCGAGTCACACAGCCTAGCTCACGTTTCCGCCACCGGTATTCAGTCTAAGTTCCCCGGGCTAACCTGGCGAATTCAACCTAGCTCACGTCTGCACCTTTCGGTTTGGCTTCCCGTCTTTTGCTCCCCAGGCTAATCTGACGGATTCCAACCTGGCCCACGTCTCCGCCTCTGGTTCCAGATTTTCGCCCCTTGTTCCCCAGGCTGACTCGACGAATCCCAAGGTAGGTTACATCTCCGCCTCAGCCTGCCCCCGCAGCTTCATCCTCCCTAACATCTTTCTCTACCCAGTATGTTTCCTAACTTTTCTTCCAACAATATTCCCCTCTCATTTTTCCTGGCTTCTCCCCACAGTCCATGTCCAAGTCTAAGTTTCCTCTAGGTTTCACCTTCGCTTTCAACCTTAGAGATTTCTCCCAGCTTCCCCACCATAGTCCGTATCCGAGTCTATGCCTAGGCTTTCAACAGCTTCTTCCGGCACCTTTTCCGTCCGGCTTTTCCCTAGGCTCTTTGCTAGTCTCTCTCTCCGGTATTTTCCCACTTCTTCCTGTTTCTTCCCTCCTGGGTTTCCTATCCGAGTCACGGCACCATTATGTCGCTCCCCCTCTTCGCGGAGGAGCGACAGACTCCCTAGGTTTTTAAGGGAATCTGTTTACCCACCTCCCCCTCTCTTCCAGGACAAAGGATGGAGAGTCCTGGTGGAAGGGTTTGTTTTGTGAAAATTAGCAAATTCCTCCCCAGATTTGCTGGTGCTGAGCTGACTACACTAGCTTCCCTTAGGGCCTCTGAGGTTATATTGCCCCATGTTATCAGAATTTTCCTGGGGGAAGGGCTGGGACTGTTAGGTAGGAAGTTAGAAATTGAGTCTATGTGTGTATGAGAAAGGCCTAAAGACCAGTACCCACTGTGGAAGCTCCAGAAGCCTAGCATTTTGCACTTCAAAGTCCTGCCTGGATCCTGATGACCTTCCAGTGTCTGATACCTTCAGGGGGAAAAACTAAGAAAGGAATTTTTGCTATTTACACCCAACAAGTCCTTTGTTCAGGAGGAGAAGGAGGAGAGGGGGAGAGAAGGCAAGACCCATGCCCTTAAAAACCTCAGCCTAAATGTGAACAGCACACTCTCTCTCAGGTTCTGTCTGGAGAGGTGCCCATCAGTTCTTACGAATGTCCCTATCCTAATAAACCTTGCTATTTTGCTTTCCACTGCTCTCTGTCTCACCTGAATTCTTTCTTGCATAAAGACAAGGACCCTTTGCTTCTCCGGGCAACAAATTCATTGTTACTGAAATGAGAGACCTGAGCCTAGATCAAGGTGCAACTATTTTAAAATAGGCCTCCATCTTGTAACTCAGGCCTGACTGGGCCCTGAACCCTGAGCCAGAAGCTCCTAAAAATAAATAAATGAACTCCCCTTGCAATAAACTCTCCTAGCAACAGCCAAATAACAGATAGCAGAGAAATACCTAAAGTTCCTGGTGTCCTTTCTGGGCAGTTAAGGTGATTAATAACATCCCGAGACCCTGTGGTTTGGCACTACACCCAAGCAGCTCGGACCCTATACTTTAGCCAATCCATTTAAAAGGCATCAACCCCAAAGCCGTTCAGCCACCTTTGCTAGGTCCATTCCCACCACTGGATGCACTAATCAATTCTAAGAGATGTCCTTTAAATTTTCTGCGGGATGAGATGATTTGCTAAATGGTACTATAATGTATAGAATGTCTGAAAACCCTATAAAAACCCTGTTAACTGAAGAGGCGGGGGCTCTCAATTCAAATCCGCTGTGTTGATGATAGTTGAGAGCCCAGGCCCGGACCTGTAATAAAAATTCTTTTGCATTTTACAGTGGTATCGGCTCCTTGATGGTCGAACTGGGCATAACAGAAATTGCTTTATTGTTCTGTCCTCCACATACATATTTTTTGTGTTACTTGTGTGTACATATTGCATGTCTGCTTGGAAAAATTTATTAAAGGCTCTGTTTTAATTGGCTTATACATAAAAGATTGCTCATATAAAATAAAACTGCTAAATCAACACAAATTAGCTTTTTGACTTATGTGACATAAATAAATCTTTGCTAAATAGGTTTTTTAAAACTTGTTGCTGGCTGGTGCTGCGGCTCACTAGGATAATCCTCCGCCTGCGGCGCTGGCACCCCGGGTTCTAGTCCCGCTTGGGGCGCCGAATTCTGTCCCTGTTGCTCCTCTTCCAGTCCAGCTCTCTGCTGTGGCCCAGGAAGGCGGTGGAGGATGGCCCAAGTGCTTGGGACCTGCACCTTCATGGGAGACCAGGAGGAAGCATCTGGCTCCTGGCTTCGGATCAGCACAGTGTGCCGGCCGTGGCAGCCATTTGGGGGGTGAAGCAACGGAAGACCTTTCCCTCTGTCTCTCTCTCTCTCTCACTGTCTAACTCTGCCTGCCAAACAAAACAAAACAAAACAAAACAAAACAAAACAAAACAAAACAAAACCTTGTTGCTAAAAAGAAAAAAAACTAAAATTTTTAAAAGTCATTGGTATGTTTGTGCTTTGGTTTGAAATATCACAAGAAAGGCCGTGGAAGCCGTGGGGTTCTTGTCTTCACCAAGAAAGAATTCAGGTGTAAGAAAAAGAGCAGAGTGACAGGGCTTTTTTGGGGATAGGGCATCAGTCAGAACGGAAGGGACAGAGAGAAGGAGCGCCTAGTCACTCGGAGGTTCCATGAGTGAGGTTACACGGTTGAATGGAGAGAATACACCTGGGCAGGCCAGGCTGGCGACTCAGCTGAGAGGCAGAGGGCTGAGCATCCAGTCTGTCTGGATTCCCTAGGTTTTTAAGGGAGTCTGTTTACTCACTTCCCCTTCTCCTGCAGGAAAAAGGGTTGAGAGTCCTAGCAGAAAGGTTGGGTGAAAAGTAGCAAATTCCTCCCCAGATTTTCTGGTGCCAGCAGAGTACAAGGGCTTCCCTTAGGGCATCTGAGAAGGTTTTATTGTCTCATGTTATCAGGTCAGGTAATCCATTTGGTCCTGAGAAGGGAGAATTCTTCTGGGAGTTTTCCCTGGGGGAAGGGCTGGGACCACCTGGGAGGTTATCAGGGTCTGGGCAGGACTTTGAAGTGCAAGATGCTGGGCTTCTGGAGCTTCTGCAGTAGGTGCTGGTCTTCAGGCCTGTCTCTACACACACATATAGGCTCAATTTCTGACTTCCTGCCTAACACACCCAGCTTCCAAAGTAACCACTGCTATTAAGGGGATGGCCTATGGTCTTTAACATTACAGGCAGGACTGTTAAGTTTCCTGCTAGAGATGCTTCCTGCTCTATACTAATCTCCTGTTGAGGCCAGCTTTCCTCTCAGGCCAGCCTAGAGATTCACACTCTGTCCTCACTTACACTAGGTTTCTGCTGTGCTGCTATAATCTGTGGTCAATGACCTCAGTGTAAGGTCTGATTATTGACTATTTTGTTTAAAGAAGTAAAAAGGGAGGCCCAGGTTGTAAATTTTCACACCAGTCACATCTGTTCCTAGGCTTTGGCTGTTACTTCTAAATTTCCAGGTACCTGGTTACCTGCAAACCCCCTGGAACTATGGGATTGCATCAGAGTTAGAGTTCTCGGCTCTAAAGATACAAAAGAGCTGTGTTTACTCTGATCTGACAACACTGCACAAGCTGAACATCCAGGACAAAGGAGCCATACCCCAGGAGGCCTCCCAGGGTGAGGCTTCCAAAAGAATTCCAGAGGATGACACTCCTGCTTTGACCACACTGGAGGCTGCTTGATTTATGCACTGCTGAAGCTTGGGAAACCTGCAGCCCTGCTCCAGTCACAAACCTGGGAGCCAACTGATCAATGCACGGCAGAAGCCTGGATCTCAACAAGGGACACTTGAGACCTAGGGTTATGATGCTGCCCTATCCCGTTGGGGCTATGATAATATTGACCTTGCTGCTTTCCATAGGTTTAGCTGAGGTGGCCTCAAAAAATGGGAACCGGTCACAAAGGGTTGCTCTAGCCATGTTTTATATAATAGTAATGGGTGTGTCCAGAGGAGCTTTTCTGTTTCTTATAGTAGTCTGTGTTTTATCCAGAATGCTTCTGAGTGCATTACCAATAAAGTAGGGACAAAAGCCAATAAGTGAGTTAGCAAACGGCCAGTGCAAACTTTGGCTTTTCTCATTCACCAAATATACGTTGTCCCCTGTAACCAAACTCTTCCTATACTGGTAGCCAAGCAAGTCTGAGTAAAAAAGAGCCTTCCAGGTCATACCCTTAATAGTTGGCCTGGTAAGAACAGCTAGAGTATGATACAGAACAAGTTGCTAAGTCATTAATGGTCCTCCAAGATCAATTACACGCCTTAGCAGCAGTGGTCCTGCAAAACAGGGGGAGGAGACTTGACCTACTAACTGCAGAAAGGGCGGAGTTTGCCTTTTTCTGAAACAAACAGTGCTGTTTTTATGTCAACAGATCAGGAGTGGTCAGAGATATGGTCCAACAGCTTAATGAAAAGATCACACACACACACACACAAATAGCTAATTTTTAGAGCTTTGGGGGCAATATATGGAGCTGGGCATCCTGGCTCCTCTTGCTGTCCAGACCTCTCCTCATGATTTTTCTAGCACTTCTTTTTTGTCCCTGCCTCATTAACGTGTTACCCCAATTTGTCTCTGCCATAAAGTTCCAGATGCTCTTCCAAAGCTACCAACCAATTAATTAAAAATAAATAAATAAAATAAAAATCGTGCCTCCTAGAATGATTAAGAGGGCACCAAAGGGGGAAATGAAGAGGAAATTAGGCTGGGTCCAGAGACAAGGGAGAAAAATCAGACTCCTAAGGAGGGCAGATATCCTAATCTCTGTTTTCTGAAATCCCTATTCCAGTTCCCCATAGGTGTTGATGTGTCTGGGCAGATGCCCCAATCTCTGTTCCTCATAGGTGTCTGTGTGTCTGGGCAGGTGTCCTGATTTCAATTCTCTGTAAACCCCCTGTTCAAGTTCCCCATAAATGTGGTCTCAAGTTCCTCATGGGTGGTCCTGAATCAGGCAGGCTGCAACCCAACCCACCAATGCTGTGAAGGGTGAGGCTTGGTGCTGATGAACCTGTAAATATTCTAAGAACCCTAGATTGGATGCTCAGTCTTGGGAAGCAATTTTACCGAGCCCTTCGATGTTAATAAACTTCTGATCCTCCACTCAACCTCTGGTGCCCATGTGAACTAAGGGAACTTCCCCATCCAGCTTTCTGTAACAGTTTTTTTTTTTTATTAAAATTTACCTTATTTATTTGAAAGACAGAATTACAGAGAGAGGTAGAGACAGAGAGAGAGGTCTTCTATCCACTTGTTCACTCCCTAGATGTCCACAAGGGCCAGAGCTGCACCAATCTGAAGCCAGGAGCCAGGAGCGTCCTCCAGGTCCTCATGTGGGTACAGGGGCTCAAAGGCCTGGGCCATCTTCCACTGCCTTCCAAAGCCATAGCAGAAAGCTGGATCTGAAGAGGAACAGCCTGGACTAGAACCGGTGCCCATATGGGATGCCTGTGCTTTAGGCCAGAGCTTTAATCTGCTGTGCCACAGCGCTCACCCCAACAGTTTTAAGAAACCCACCTGTGCCAGGTCAAAGCTGCATACCAGAGGTCCTTGTCCACTGGCCAGGAGGACATCACCTCATTGCTGGGACCCAACTGGAGTCCCCGGGATGTCTGACCTGAGGTCCAGGTATTCTGTAGTCACCAGGCCAGGCCGCTGGCACTCACCTGGTCAGAAGGTCTGGGCCCTGGGGTCTGTGCCTTTTCTGGCTCCTTCCAAGTCCCCCAGGTCAGGGCTCCTAGGCTGCCTCCACAGCTGCTCTAGGAATTTGACTTGAAACTCCACAACAGTTTCCGTGGTGTGGTTGGGACCAATGTCCCAAATGGCGTGAACACTAAGGACTTAGGACTTCTAATTGCACAAGACCTGAAATAGAGACCAAGCAGGAGTCATCCAGGAATATAATAATGGACCCATGTGTACAGATCCACCCAGCTATTAGTTCTCCATTGTAAAACAATGCAAGGGGAGCACCTGTCAGGAGATGCTGGAATTAGCCTTTGCCACAGTTCATCCCCTGCTCATGACAAAGACCCCCAGTGAATGGAGAATAGGTGTGAACATACACTCATCCTAGGCAAGGGGATCTGTGAACCCACCACTGCTTCTTTGTGCTGAGACTGAACGCTTTCTCCTAAATCTGGAGTGAAAGGTGAATGTTCCCTCCCCACATTGTACTACAAGTTCCACCTAGGGAACAAGAACAGAGAAAGACAAAATGTGGACAGTTCTGAAAGGAAGAACAAAACTGTCTTTATTCACAGATGACATGATTGCAAAAATCTCAGAGTTTCCAAAAAACAAAACCTAAATTACCTTATGTAAAACTAATTTTTAAATTTTATTATTATTTTGTTTTTATTTTTTTGACAGGCAGAGTCAGACAGTGAGAGAGACAGAGAGAAAGGTCTTCCTTCCGTTGCTTCACCCCCCAAATGGCCACTACAGCTGGCAAACTGCACTGATCCAAAGCCAGGAGCCAGGTGCCTCTCCCTGGTCTCCCATGCGGGTACGGGCCACAGCAGAGAGCTGGACTGGAAGAGGAACAACCAGGACAGAATCCAGCACCCCAACTGGGTAGAACCCGGGGTGCCGGCGCTGCAGGTGGAGGATTAGCCAAGTGAGCTGCGGCGCCGGCCCCTGTAAAACTAATTTAATTTACAAATCTAACAGTAACTCTGAATTCATAAACCTAGAAGAAAACAGATTATCTGCTTTGATTTGGTGACGAGCTTTTAGAGGAAGACCAAAAGCACAGTCCATGAGTAAAATAAACAATTGGTCAGAGGAATTTAATTGAAATCAAACACATTTACTCTATAAAAGACATTGTGAAGAGTATGAAATCAAAAGCTACAGAATGGAAGACAGTATTTGCAAAATACACATCTAACAAAAGGATTCACATCCAGAATATACAAAGAACTCTTAAGCCTCAAGAACATCTTTGACTGTCCACCACACAACTGGACACCATATCTGAAGGGACTTCATCAAAGAACAGACACTTTGGGGCTAGTGCTGTGGTGTTGTGAGTAAAGTCACCTGCAGTGCTGGCATCCCACATGGGACTGGTTTGTGTTCCTGGCTGCTCCACTTCCAATCCAGCTCCTTGTTAATGGCCTGGGAAAAGCAGCAGAAGATGGCCCAAGTCCTTGGGCCCCTACACCCCTGTGGGGGACCTGGGTGAAGCTCCTGGCTTCAGCCTGATGTAGCCTTGGAGAGTGAAACAGCAGATGGAAGATCTCTCTCTCTCTCATATATTTTTTTAAAAGAATAGATGCTTCATCAAATACACACTTGAAAAGTGGTAGGATCACCTTTCTGAGTGGCTAAACCCAAAACACTGACAACTCTATGGCTAACAATGAGGGGCTGTGGTAATTCTCACTCACGGCTACGCAGGAACACAGAATGGGACGGCCACTTTGCAAGACAGTGTGGCTGTTTCTTCTCCACCCACCATCTGACCCCAAACTGTGCACATAGCTATTCACCCAACCAGCTTTAACTCCACAAAAATCCTGCAGGCAAGGTTCCTGTTTTATCCATAGTCAGTACAAACTTGAAGTGACCTCAATGAGTTCAGCAGGGGAATTGAAACAGGAGTGGGTGAGAAGGAGGAAGACGCCACTGAAGTACACCGTGGAAGAAGCCAGACCCGAAAGCCGCCATGCTGGGACTCCAGTCATAGGGCATTCTGGGAAAAGCCAGACCCGAAAGCCGCCATGCTGGGACTCCAGTCATAGGGCATTCTGGGAAAAGCCAAGCCATGGGGACAGAAGAGAAAGCAATGGTTACCAGGGGCTGTGGGGGAGTGGGAGAGTGTGACTCCTGAGGGGACACAAGGAGGAAGGAGCTGCTCCTGGAGCTGCTGGGCTGGGGCTGGGAGACTCCACATGGGCCAAAGGCCTGGACTGAGCCTCCCACAGAGCACATGTCCCTGTGCGCAAACCTCAAAAACACCCACTGGACTGAAAACGGGAAGGCATGAGCTACCCCCAGGTGACCCTTGTCATCAGAGGCAGATTTGACCAGAAAACTGTAGGAACACCCAGCTGCTCCGAGACCCAACTGCTCTTGACAGAGAACTTGAGTCAGTGCTCAGTGTTGCCGGCAGGATCGGTCAGACAAAACCAAGCAGGCTCGGCGGGCAGCAAGGGAGCAGAACAGTCCTCTCTCTCCTCTTTCGCAGGCCGCAGGCACTGTTTCACATGCTCCTGGCATTCTCTGCATCTGACAACGTGAGTAATCCACGGTGCTGTTCCAGGCCCTGTTCCCAGGAGGGCCAGCTGACCAGGTCACAGAGATCCAAGTCCACGGTGAGGCCTGACTGATGTGGACGGAACCACAGAGGGGTGGGGCCCGGCACAAGGCTCTCCTTAGAGCTGACCACACATTGTGAGAACAGGAAGTGATGCCTCCCAAGTGAGGTCAGCGCTCGCAGGTGGGGTCAGCATCCCAGGGAGAGCAGCTCTGCCAGGTGATGCCCTTCCATGACGTCACTGGCTCTTGCAGGAGGTGGGCTACAGGCAGGGCATGAACTGGGTGTTGGCTAGCTCCTCACGTTCCTGAATGTGGAAGTGGTATTCTGGGCCCCGGTTCAGCTGATGACAAACCACAGGCATGTGACATGATGCTAGGTAGGTGGCCTCACACAGTCAGGCTGAGAGTGGGGCGGGTGGACACACTGCCCAGGTGAATATGCCTCCACTACCACCTCAGTGTCCAGGAGAGGGCCCATTTGGAGGATCCTACAGGAGTCAGGGCTGGCAGAGGGCACCTGCACACCAAGTCAGACCCTTTGTTTTCCCATCTGTAGCCTTCCCTGTGCTGTGTGTCCAGCCCTCAGTCCCTTCTCTGTCCAGGTGACACTTATGCCCCTGGTGGCCCTTCTGGATCTCCCAACTGTCCTCTCCAAAGCCATAGGATGGCCCATCCTGGTTCACCGAGCCTCACTCTTGAACCCAAGCAATGACTATGTTCTCTGCAGCTCCCACTGGAGTTCCCCCAGTCAGCCCCGATTAAGCTCCAAGGGCCTACTACCTCCACCCACCTTCCTCCCCTACTCCTCTGCCCTTAGCTGACCCTGCCAGAACCGCCCCTGTCCCTGAGTGCTCAGGAGCCCCCTATACCAGGTGTTTGATGGCCCCACCTCCCTACGGTCAGGCTCTGATTTGATGGGGGAAGGACTGGGGGCTTTTCAGGATTCTATAAGCCTGGTTTCCCCCAGCTGAAGTCACTGCAAAACCACAACAACAATATCACTAGCCATGCAAAGCCCAAATTAAAGGAGCACCTGGTATGTAAAAGTATCCCTCTGCGCACTCCCCATGGGCTCTGGGTCCCCTGAGTTGGGGGTGGGGGGTGGGGACCAAGCCTTTTCTGGGTTGATGAGAAACCAAGTGGCCTGGCCGGGGACTTTCTTGGGCTGTATGCTTTGCAGAAGACTCAGGGGTTTGGTTTCCTTTTCCTTCCCTGGATGAGGCCACAGGTACCAGGACACAATCTTCCAGGTGGTGTTCAGGTGTAAAGCACATGGACGCTATATCCCAGCCACTGGGCATTCTGCTATTGATGGGAGGCTCTGTAGAGGGGTCCAGAATAGGGAGGTTGGCCAACCATGAGTCTTGAGCCCCTCTGACATTCCGGTAGATGGAGAGTGTCTGCCAAGACCTTCACTCAGAAACGGTTTGACCACAGTTGCATTGACAGGGTAAGGGTACACAAGGAGACCCTGTGACCTGGGAAGCTCTTGGCCACTAGCATGCGCTCTGCTGGCTCAGTGTCACATTTCCCTCCTGAAGGGCTTGCGGGTACCCCCACACCTAGCAGCCACACAAGGGTCCCTGCTGGGCAGACTAGCAAGGCCCTGACACAGAGGCGACATCCCCACACCAGAGGGCAAGTCTCAGGTTCAGCATCACAGGAGGACCTGATCAAGCCCCACTCTGGGCGGAAGAAGGGACTCCACAAGCCCCTGAGGTGGCCACAGCAGCCTGGAGCTGAGCCGCTCTGCCTTGCTCCTGGATACCAGGCCACTGTCAGCCCCAGGCTGAGGACTGACCCCTGGCCATGCTGCAGCTGGTGCCTTGGTGCTTCTCGCAGAGCACAGAGCAGCCTCTGAGGCTCCCAGGCTAGTGGCTGTGCTAGGCAGGCCTCCTTGTCACCTTCTCTCTGGGCCCCAAGGGCCCCGAAACGGCCAGAGACGAGAGCCCCCTCAGAAGTGGCACCACGTGCTCACTATGGCAGCACATACTAAAACTGGAAGTGGCTCTGCATGCTGAGATGAGTCCCTTGCCACCAGGAACTGCAGGGCCATGTCGGATGCAGCCTCACTGGGGTCTCTCCCTGTACCAGGGGCCCTGGAACTCTGGAACTCTGCTCAGGCCTGGTCCTCCCACTCTGCTCTCCTCTCCGGACCCCTTCCTTTCTGAGACTGTGGGATATGTACATCTTGGAAGGACAGCCCCTGCACAGTCACATCCTACATAGTCCTCAAAATTCACAGAAGTCCTCTGGGGCCACCCCGGGGTGGTAGGGATGGAGTGGGGTGGGGGTGGGGGGAGAAGTCACCACTTGGCCTGAAAGAGCAGGGCATGGAGGAAACAGGCAGGGGCAGGCCCAGTGTGCTGGACTGAGCAAGGCAGTGGGGGCCTCTTGGAACCCTCCCAACTCACCATCAATCTTGGACAGGAGTGGGTGGGGCCCTTTCCTGGTCCAGCCTCCCCTGGGCCATGGCTTCCTATGTAGGCCTTAACCCAAGAGTGGCCCTGGCAGCATCCAGCAGGAGAGGCAGGGTGGAGCAGGCTGTGGGTGCCACCCCTTCTGCCTGGGCCTCCCTGGCCTGAGGCTCCCCACTGTGTCTAGAGCTCCTCCTGCCGCTGCCCTGGGGACAGGCTCTCCCAATACCTACAGGAGAGGCTGCGTCAGGCCTGAGCCTCGGATGATGACACCAGTACTACGGCCATTCCAGGGATCCAAGACAGCTGCAGAAGTGCCTTCTGCCTCCTGGATGCATCAGGGGTGGAAGTGCCCAGGCAGCAGCAGCCCTGCCCTGCCTTTTGCCTTCTTCCTCCACTTCTGCTCTAAGCTTTGGAAAACCTGGCCTGGGGGCCTCAGGACACACTGGATTCCTGGACAGCCCCCTTGAAGGTTTTCCCATCAGCGCCCTGGTCTCAGGGCTGGGAGCTGGGTTCTGGTCAGGAGGTCAGGCCTGAATCCTTGGCTCTCTTGAGCTCTGGAGGCTTGGCCCTCCCTGGAGGGCTTCACTGGGCCCAGGGTCCCGGTGCACACTTGGAGCCTCCCTGGGGTGAGGGGAGGCCACAGAGGCAGGGTGGGGCAGTGGTGAAAGCTCACTGAGCCCCTCAGCTATGCCTTCCTGTCTGTCTCCTAAAGGTCACCTGGGAAGCACAGGTGCCTGAGCGCACCTGTGGGTGGGAGAGCAGAGCGTGGCCCCGCAGGCTCAGGGGCAGAGCTCCAGAGCTGAGCTGAGCCTGGAAAGGGTACAATCCTGGCCGGGGGTTGGGTGGCCTGAAGGCAGAGGGGCCCTTGAGTTGGGGGCCCCTCCCTCACTGGACTCTGTCAGAGTCCATTCCCGAGGTGATCACAGACTATTCAACACTGTTCATAAAGAACAGAAATTGATTGCTGACAATCCTGGAGGCTGCAAATGTAGGATGAAGACAGCAGCACATTGGGTGCCTGATGAGGGTCTGAGGCCCGGGGCCTCCACATGGCAGAAGGTACAGGGGCGAAAAGGCCCCAGGGTGCTCCCTGCCCCCCTCTTCATCTCTACCCCAAGATCCTACCTCTGAATTCCACCCGTGTTAAACTTCAAGTTTCACATATTGACTTGGATGTACATGGACATTCAGACCTCAGCAACCCGTGTATTAGGTTACAGTTGGATAGGAAATGGGTAGTGAAATCCTCTAGCCTCTGACATGAGAGAGAAAGACCTGGAGCCAACGCAGCCCACAAGGTGCCACCCAGGAGCAGCTCCTACTGCTGAGGATGCACACAGCCCTCCCTCTGGATCACAGGCTGGGGACCAGGCACGAACTGGAGGACCCCAGGGATCCACATCCAAGGGGCCTGCCCTGTGGGCCACATGAGATATGTGGAGAGGCAAATCAAGTCTGCTTTCCTCCCAGCGAGACCAGAGGAACTGTGCAGCAGGCTCCTAGGCCTGGAGCTCATCTCCCTGCAGCCTAGGCCTTCCCCAAACCTCAGAGGTAGCAAGATGACCTTCCGAGAGGACAGGGTGGGCCTCCCAGTTCTGACTTACAAGCATATCCCCTGACATTAGCACCCCACCCACCAGTGACTGGAAATCCAAAAACGGCCTTCATTGAGACTCTGTGGGAGGAAGAAGAGTAGGGGGACTCATGGTCTCTGGGTCCAGCCCACTGCAGGGCTTACCCCAGTGGGCCTTCATGTCTATCCCCGTGTTGCTTCTGGAAGCTGAAGACTGTTGGCTCCCAGATGGTGAAAGCCAACAGGGGGCTCTTCTGAACCTGGCCCCGTGGTCCCACTAAAGCACTTCTCCCTCAAGTGACAGGTCCTGTGGAGCTCACCACTGTGGCACCTGTCATAGAAGAGGATGAAGTAGAGTCATCAGGGGCCTCCCCCAGAGCTCCCCCACGCTGGACTCTCTGGGACCTCACCTCAGGCTTTCCCAGTCCCGTCTTCCTCTCTCCCAGCGAGGACAGCTCAGGGGATGGGTGATGCTACTCAAGATGGACTTCCCACTACAATCTTGCGGTGCACCTGGTGCCTACAGACTGCTGGCTTCCAGAGGGCAAAATCCATCAGGGACTCTGTTCCCATTCCAGGTTGTCCCAGCACCCCTGGACCTGGGCCCCATGCAGTCTGCTGTAGCCCCAGTGCCCGGGCTCAAGAGCAACTCCCTGGGCTGTAATTCCTATGGTCCCTCAGGGGACAATGACCGCAGAGGCCTGCAGGAGCCAGGAAAGGGCCGAGTGACCTTTCCAGAAGCCGCCCACGTCCTCCACAGGCAACTGCATGTGGAGAGGCTGGGGAGGGAAGGCTGAACCTCCACAAGGCAGCCTCCCTGCTGGAATGGGCTCTTCTTAGGCATACAGCTCCTTGTGCCCGAGGTGCCCAAACTGGCCTCTGTGTGGGTGAGGAATGAGCACACCAAGTGATCCTGGCTTGCCCAGGGCTTAGACCTGGTCCCAGGCTCCCATCTGGAAGCACAGCCTGGCTCCCTGGGGCCTGGACATGAACCAAAAGACCAGATCAGTGGCCTGAGAATGCTTCTAGGGCTTTAGGATGCCATGACTGATCCCCCCAACCCCAACCCCAACCCCAGCAAGAGAACTGGGGGGATTTCAGCTCTTCTTGCTGGTTAAAGTCTAATAGAATATTTGGTTTAGAACACGTGTGGTTCCTGATGTCCCTCCTGCAAGATCATAGGCATTGTGGTGTCCAACCTCAGCCAGAGGCCAGGGCCAAAACTAACCAAGAAATTCCCAAGATACACCCGTGCCCTCCCCCTCTCCAGGAGCCAGGACAGGGCAGTGATATTGGGATAGCTCAGGACAGTCTGCAAAGTGTTCATGAGAGGGTTTGTGGTCCCCTCTGTCCAGTCTTGGTCAGGCTGGGTGCTATCACTCTCCCTCTGTTGCTCCTTCCCAAAGCCAGCACCTCTATGCCCTGAGCCTGGGACAGGGCACAAAGGATGTGCGAGCAGGGTTGGGAGAGCCCAGGACATCAGAGGCATCTCTATGGTCCCTCTAGGTAGCCAAGCACCCACCTCCTTTGGTGATCAGGACGGCTCACCCTTATGGCTCAGGCAATGGGCAATGTTGTGGGTGTGTTCAGCTCCCCCCAGCTGATCCTGCTCTATTTGAACCACAAGTGCTCCCTTGCCCTGGGAAAGGAGGTGCTGGCTCAGGGGAACATGGCCTGGAAGCTCCAACAGGGAAGAAGTCCAAGGACCCCTCAACCCTCGTTGAGGAGTCCCTGGCTTGGGCTCCAGCAGCGTCCCAGGCCTGGGAGCTCCCAGACTCCCCCAGCTCCTTCCCCCATACCCCCAGTACCACACAGAAGAGAGTCGGGCCCCACTGCTCATCTAAAGTACCCAGGGCCAACACCCACAGGGGTGGGCTTGCTCCTCAGCAGCTCCCCTATGGGTCTGGAAGGCCCAAGACCCTTCAGAGGTTCACCCCTGGCTCAGTTTTGGACTATCCTATGCCTGGCTCCTGTCTGAGCTGCATCTCTTACCTCTGGGGCCCCAGGGTGCTCTCTGGGGGAGGAATGCTGAGGTCAGCCTTTGGTGAGTGTGAGGCAGGAGCCTCCAACGTGCCGAAAAGAGAGGTGGGGACGTGAGGCCCCACAATCACACAGCTCTGAGAATGGAACTCCTTGGTAAGCCGATTCGGGAACTAAACAGCGGGAGGATCAGGCCGAGTAGGAAGGCACGGAGCAACCCCATCCACAGGGGCTCCCAGTGTCCTGGAGCCTGGGTGGAGAGAGGGCCCTGTCCCCCATGCTCCTCAGGGGGACAGTGGGGCTGCTCTGCAGGAGGTGCAGCCTCACCTCTCCTGAACCCCGGGATGGGGAGAGCCAGTTGACTCTGGGGAGCCTGGAGCCTGCTTATCCCTTCCAGCCTCCAGAGGGCGCTGCGTGGAAGGGACCAGCTCCCAGGTGATGACCCTGGTGAGATCTGAGCTGGACCCTATAGCCTCCTGGGCACTGAGGCTGCTCTACCCCTACAATGCAGAGCCAGCCTCAGACAGGCCAGGAGATGGAGCTCCATCCATAAACTCCCCTGAAGCCCACAGGGCCAGACCGGAAGCTAGAGCTTGGGGAGGGGCAGAAGGGGCCAGTGGGGCCGCAGCTGCCAGCAGTCCCATCTATGGCCCCATAAAGGCCTTGGATGGTCCCCTCCTGGGCTGCCTGGGAGGTGTTTTTATGTTACTGTTATTTTTCCCTGTTAACTCACTCACAGAGAAAAACAACTGCAAACATAAGGAGCAGGAGGGAGACAGATGGCATGGGGGTGGAGCCTAGGAGGCAGAGCAGGGGACGGAGAATAACAGCAGGGGGTCACGGCCCTGGCTGCCACCCACCCCCAGGAAGGAAACGCGGCCAGCAGAAGGCAGCCCCTCTCCCAGGATGGGAGCAGGGCTGGCATGAGGGGAAGGGGAGATGCCTCTCCATCTCTGCCCTTGTTTCCTAGGCATAGGGATGGCTCTGCTTGGACCAGAGGACACAGTGGCAGTGATGGCCCTGGAGCCCCGCTTCCCTGCTCTTACACCCTGGTCCTCACAGTGGCTTGGACAGATACTGGGCACAGGAGCCACCTCCTGGGTGTCCTGGCCACAGGGCTGCACCATGCCAGCTCAGAGATGTCTTCCTGCCCTGTCTGGGGCACACAGGCTGGGATGGAGCCCTGTGGGAACTGATTCCTACCCAACAGATTCCTAGAAGTCAGCAAAGGCAACACCCTGCTGAGAAATCAGCTGAGACCCCCAGAGGAGCTCCTATTTCATGCAGCAGAGCCACAGGTCACACCTAGCTCTGGGCCAGGCTGTCCCCTGAGGCACTGGAGTCCTGAGGGGGGTGGGCAGCTCAGGACCACCATCCTATCATGGGACCCATCCTCAGCAGCTGGGCCCATAACCCACCACCCCTGGCTCCTAGAAGAGGTGGCTGAAAGTCACAGCTCAATGGCAGGGGGTCCCTAAGTCCCCTCCCAGGCTGTCCCCTGGGGCACTGGAGTCCTGAGGGGGGTGGGCAGCTCAGGACCACCATCCTATCATGGGACCCATCCCCAGCAGCTGGGCCCATAACCCACCACCCCTGGCTCCTAGAAGAGGTGGCTGAAAGTCACAGCTCAATGGCAGGGGGTCCCCAAGTCCTCTCCCAGGCTGTCCCCTGGGGCACTGGAGTCCTGAGGGGGGTGGGCAGCTCAGGACCACCATCCTATCATGGGACCCATCCCCAGCAGCTGGGCCCATAACCCACCACCCCTGGCTCCTAGAAGAGGTGGCTGAAAGTCACAGCTCAATGGCAGGGGGTCCCCAAGTCCTCTCCGCAGGCTCCAGAGTCCATAGGCTGTGGAGCCTCAGTGTCCTCACCGTGAAATGGGACAACAAAGCCTCGCAGGACCCTGGCAGGGCTATTAGGAGGACAAGTGAGCTGGCAATGGGACAGTGCTGCAGCACAGGGCAGCACTCTGTGTGCTCCCTTTGGTGGCTGCTGCTGGTACCTGCCTTCTCCAAGTGAGATGAGGGGAGGCAGCTTCCAGACCTCCCTCCCCTTGGTACCCCAGGGCCCAAGGCTAACAGATGCTTGGCGTGTCAGTTGCTTTCACATCCCCTGGTGGGAAGATCAATGGTGCCCTGATAGGCGGGTGCAAACTTTCCTCCACACCACCAGGGAGACCCTGATTTGTGAGCTATGCCTGAAGCTGCTCTACAGAACCAAGACCCTTCAGCCAGGGGGGCTCCACAGACTTCCCTGACTGCTTTGTGCTGTGGGGCCCACCCTCAGCAGCCCAGAAGTGGGCCAGGCCTACCAGGGAGGGGGAGGAAGCCTGGAAGCCTGAGGGGCTCCGTGGCTGGAATGCAGGCGGCAGGGCAGGACCCACGGGAGCCTGGCGAGGCAGGATGAGCTTCCCACCAAACCCTGGCCACAGAGAGAGCAGAAACAAGGAAAAATGAGATAGGAGGTGCAGGGCACATCTCCCTGACCCCAGGCACGTGCTCAGTCCCTTGGCGGCGTAAGGAGAGGGAGACTCCCAGGGGGCTTGCACATCAGGTGCCCGGCTTCCTCTTCTGAGAGCAGAGAGTGCAGGTCCCTCCTCAGAGAGCGAGGTGTTGAGCAAGGTGGGGCCGAAGAGCCAGGCCCGGCAGATGGCCACTGAGGAGCTGTGGGAGGGGAGGAGCTGGGGTCAGCCTTGGACGTGCAAGGCGAGCCCCAGTGCCAGGACTGAGTGTCCTCATGCATGCGGTGGCCCAGCTAGCTATACATGTGCTGGGCAGCAACAGGCCAAATGCCTGCAACAGCGTGGCTGGACGAGGCTGAAGCCAGGAGCCAGCAAGGACAGAGGGCAGAGGGGAAGCCCCAGCTTCCTGGCCTCGGGTCCACAAGGAGGGGTGATTCAGCTCTGCCTAGGCCGGGGGCTTAGGCTCAGGGTCCCGAGCACCAGAGCAGCAGAGGGCAAACAGAGGCCGGACTGTGACTCCCCAGGCAGCCCTGCCCCTGGCCTCTCTCCATCGCGGGTGGCCAGAGTCTGCAGGAGGCTCAAGCTCTCTTTTGTGGCTCGCTTTATTTACCTCCCTCTGAGCCCCAGTTTGCCCAGCTATAAACAACTCCCTCTCAGGAGGGGTGGAGACAGAAAGAGGGAGTCCAGCTGAGGTTGGAGCCCAGTGCCAGGCACACAGTGCATGCTCCGTCAGTCACAGCCCTTCCCTAGCCCAGACATCCTCCTCCCAAAGCCCAGGAGCTGGAGGAGGGGGCCTCACAGAGTGGTCGGTACTCCTGACCCCTACTCTCAGGGCCTCCCCAGGGCACCTCTGTAAATGCATGGCTCCATGGGCACACCTTCACAAGGGCAAATTTCTTATAAGAGAGTTCCCCTGGAGGTAGCTGATGCAGCTTCTGTTTGGAGTGATCAGAGCTGATTTGGATTTTGCCACTTAGAGTCCTGTGACATTGCTCGAGTCACTTTACCTCTCTGAGGTGGGAGCTGAAAGAGTGTTCCCAACCCCCACGGCTGTGAGGAATGACTCAGATGGTATTTGTCAGGCCCTGTCCTCAGCACGGGATAAGGGGCTTAGTGGGCAACAGGGGAGAGAAGCTGATGTCATTCATTGCTGCTGAGCAGGTGAGGGCCACCTGGATCCCCTCGGGTGTGGCCCTAAAACACAGCCCAGGGAATGGAGGGTGGAGGTCCTGCCCAGCAGGGGGCAGAGATCCCAGCCAGCATGGGCTTGTCCTGGTGAGGAGAAGCAGCTGTCGGGGTAGAAGGCAGAGGGAGATGTTCCGGGTCCTTGGACCCAGGAGGGCATGGGGGTGCAATGGTGCTGACTGAGAAGGCCGAGTGCAGGGTGGCTGAATGGCAGGGCAGTGTTCCGGGGCCTCAGGCAGTGGGCACAGGCAAGGGGTCTAAGGCCGTCCTGCAGGCAGTGAGACTCCAGGATGGGAGCACAGACTCAGAGGCTGACCGTGTGCATGGTCCCCAAACCCTTCATGTCTCAGTCCCCTCCCCCGCCCCCCAGTGCTCACCACTGCAACCCACAGCCCATGGAATGTGGAGGTGGGGGCAGGCCCTGCTGTCACTGCCTCCAGGAAGCTGCATGGAGAAAGCCACAGCCCTGCAGCTGGCTCTGTGGTGCGTGTGCATCAGCCCTGGCAGCTGTACTCGTTACCACCAGCAAGCTGGGATTCTGTGAGTAAGGGGCTGGCATTAGCTAATGTCACCAGGGCAGATCTTTGATTGAGGGTGCATAGGGCTTTGTGGCCTGTGCTCCGGCCTCCTCCTCATTAGAGGCCCTGGAGTCCACCTGCCTCAGAGGGAGCCCTGGGTGGCCAACCTGTACCAGTCAAGTAGCGGGGTGGGGTCTGAATGCTGAGCTTGGGATACTATGCCTGTGACACCTTGTATAAGCGAGGCAAGTACCTGAGCTTCTGAGCCGCCCTGCTAAGGGAGAAGCAGGCATAGATGAGAACAAATGGAAAATTGCAGGACCTGAGCCCTTTCACTGTCTTGCCACTGCCTGGCCTGGGACACCTGAGGCTTCTGTCTCATGGTCACATGACCATGTTATGTCATCCAAGTTATAGTGGCATGCCTGAGGACCCAGGACCCACTCTTCCCATGAGGCTCAGCACAGTGCTGGACACAGGTGAGGCCCTTAATCAGCACCTCAAGGTCATGAGCCAGAAGTCTCTCCCTGGCTCCTGGCCAATCTCAGAACAAGGACTGACCTGTAACCAGCCTGGGCTCTGGCATACTGGGCCCCATGGCGTCTCTGTGATGTAGCAGAGCAACAGGTACTGGGCAGGAAGGGGCTGCTGTCTTGTGTCTCTCAGGGGACTTCTCTCTGGGTGCCCACGTTCTGCATCGAACCACTGGAGTTGAGACGTGGGAGGGACTTGAGCCAACTTCAAGGTCTGCAACAGAAAGGGAAGGAGTGAGTCTGTGTCTCCCTGCTCTGAAGCCTTGCTATATGTGGAGCCTCTCAGAGTGCGCGGGACCTGAACCCCTCATGCAACTGCCACACTGGCCCGGCCCCACACTCTTCTCCCAGGCCAGCCCTGTGTGGAGATGTGCGCTCCTAGATGAGCCGTCCTCAGCTCCTGAGCCACCAGCCCCAGGGCTCGGCTGCAGGCCAGGCTCAGTGGTGCCACCCCAGGCTGGCCAAGCAGTCACACGATCAGGGTGGGGCTGGGGTTCTGGAAGTTACCTTGAGGAGCACTGGACGTGCACCCGTCCCTGCTAAGCCTCCAGGGGCTGCCACAGTGCCTTGCCCTTCTTGATTCTCAAGTCCCTCTCCACTCCTGCAGACCCAGGAATGAGGTCTTCTTATCCTGCTTGAAGGAGTCTCAAAGAATGACTTCAATCTCTACACCATCCAGCTTTCACTGCCCTGATTCCAGTGCCTGATCCCCAGTGTACCCCCACTCCCCTGGGTGCCCCTCACTGTGGCTTAAGCCCCCTGGTGCAAGCTGGACCTTTCCTTTCAGGGCAATGTGCTGTGATGCTCCACATCTTAAAACACAGATTCCTGGCACCCCATGCCTCTGACTTATTTCTCTGCTCCCTCAACAGAAAAATGCCTGGGTAGCTTTGTCTTCATGAGCTGTTTTTCTCCTGGCCCATGTGGCTCCTGTCACACATGTCCCCAGCAGAACCCCTGGCAGGAGCCTTGTACTGACTGAATGCCCCAGGCCTTCCCTGGCACCACGTAGGCCCTGGCCTCACTGGACCTGCCTTCTCCATGGCTCTCTCCTGCCTCACCTGGGTACCTGCTCTGCTCCACTTCCCAGTGCTGAGGTGGCCCCAGGGACTCCCTGCTGCACGTTCAGCTCAGCCTCCTAGCTCCTTACCCCCTCCTGCTACTGGCTTTCCACACTCTCACAGGAACCCAGTAATTCTTGGGTTTAAACACACCCCTTGTCTATACTCTTCCTGTCCTCAAATCCTGCTTCTCCTAACTTCTTTCCCAGCTTGGTAAAAGGTTCCATACACATTCTTTCTTAAGGACAAATACCCGGAGGCCACCCTGACTCCTTTCTCAAAAATCCCAGCCTGATCCAGGAGCACAATTTGGTGATGACACTCAAGGGAGTATGTCTAAAATATACTTGGACCTGAGGCTGGCATTGTGGCGTAGCAGGTAAAGCTGCCCTCCGTAGTGCCGGTATCCCATATGGGCGCCGGTTTGAATCCTGACTGTTCCACTTCTGATCCTGCTCTCTGCTATGGGCTAGGAAAGCAGTGGAAGATGGCCCATGTCCTTGGACCCCTGCACTTGCATGGGAGACCCAGAAGAAACTCCTGGCTCCTGGCTTTGGACCAGTGCAGCTCCGGCTGTTGCGGCCAATTGGGGAGTGAACCAGTGGATGGAAGACCCCTTTCTCTCTCTCTCTTTCTCTCTCTCTCCCTCCCTCCCTCCCTCCCTCCCTCCTTCTCTGCATAGCACTTTCAAATAAATAAATAAATCTTTTAAAAATATGTATACACACACACACACACACACACACACACACTTGGACCCACACATGTTTTCAGGGAAAGGTCCACCCACATAAATGCAGTAATGAATAAAATCTCTGATCCATCTTTCAAAGGCCCAGCTTGGAAGAAAAATGCCCAAACTTCCTGGCTGATGCCATATTGAAGTCTCTTGGTTTGAGTCTTGGCTTCACATCCTCCCCACAGGCTTCAGGCAAAGCTGCTCACCAGGCCCACCAGGAGTAGCCAGACAATCCACAACAAGGCTATCAGTAGAGCAACTGACACAAAACCATGAAAAATCTTGCCAAAGGTAAGCAAGCCACTCACTAACAGGATCTTTTGGATAATAAGCTGAGAAAAGAGCACGCTCCCACTTTGACAGGGCAGAAAAAGAGCTATCTTAGGACATGAGCCTGGGCTCTGCTTCTGAATTCTGTGAAATCAGCCCTGGACTCCACCGATGTATTACTTGTCCCTGAATGTCTGGGGCTTCAGAGTCTCATCTGAAACTTGGAAGCCATGCTGACTGCATACCTGCTTCGGAGGATGTTTACCCACAGTGAAACAAAGGCCACTGGAGCTTCTAAAAGCAGAAAATCTCATGAGTGTAAGACGTCATTATTACAAGAAATTTCTGCTGAGTAACACTCTATTCAAAACATCAATCAGCAGAAAAAACTATCATTAATTACCACTTATGCCCAAACAGAGCAGAAAGACAAGCTCCAACTTCTGTTTTTCTAGCTCATTGTGTCCATAACCTCTCCCATATCACTGAAGATTTAAACTGTACCACTAATGTATAATTTCATAAACCCAGTTTTCCTTATCCTTAAATATAAAACAGTAACTAGCTTATCAGTACTTTTATGTGCCAGCCCCTTTATGTCCATTACTTTATTTCATCCTCACACTAATCTAAACAAGTACATTTTACATCCATCACCTTTTAGGCAATGGAGGCTCAGAGAAGCAAAGTATCTTGCCTCAGGACACACAGCCGAGAAATAGAAGAACCAATATTTGAGACTCAGGTTTGTGAAATTTTAAAACCTATTCTTGTACTCCTTACATGGGGGCCCATGACTTCTTACTTTGGATCCTTTAATTTTTAAATCACCAATATGAATTGCTAAAGAAAACAGTGGGGAATGGGGCAGGTGCTGTGGTGAGTAAATCCCCTGCCAGCAGTGCCGGCATCCCATACAGGCGCTAGTTCAGGCCCCTGGCCATCTCCACTTCCGATCCTGCTTCCTGCTAGTGTGCCTGAAAAGCAATGGAAGGGTCCTTGGGCCCCTGTACCTATATGGCAGACCCAGAAGCAGCTCCAGGTTCCTGGCTTTGGATTGGCGTAGCTCCAGCTGTTGTGGCCATTTGGGGGAGTGAACCAGCAGATCACTGACTTTGGGACTAGTTGTGCAATTCTGTAAATACATCAAAAAACCACTGAAGTATATTCTTTGAATGGGCAAGATGGGTTTTGTGTTTTTTTTTTTTTTGAAAGATTTATTTATTTTATTTGAAAGGCAGAGCATAGAAAGGGAAAGACAGAGTGATCCTACATCCTCTGACTCACTACCTAAATGGCCACAATACAAGGACCAAGGCTGGGCCACGCTGAAGTCAGGAGCTTGGAACTCCACCTGGGTCTCCCAAGTGGGTGGCAGGGC
This sequence comes from Oryctolagus cuniculus, assembly GCF_964237555.1. Taxonomy (NCBI): domain Eukaryota; kingdom Metazoa; phylum Chordata; class Mammalia; order Lagomorpha; family Leporidae; genus Oryctolagus; species Oryctolagus cuniculus. The sequence goes on from NC_091433.1 coordinate 93,266,883, forward strand.
CTAGGCAGCTGGGCCATATTTGACTGCTTTCCCAGGTGCACCAGCAAGGAGCTGGATTGGAAGAGGAGCATCTGGGATTCGAACCAACGCTCATATGGGATGCTGGCACCTCAGGTGGCAGCCCAACCTGCCACACCACAATTCCAGCCCTGAATGGGAAAGTTTTATGGCATCTAAATTTTGCACCAGTAAGGCTATATAGAATGGCAATATTCCTCCTAGGAAAATCTACTGCCAGCTGTTTTCCCAGACAGAGAACAAAAGCAGAAAATATGGGTTATGCAGCCTGGGGTTACTAAGGAAAGAACCACAGAAGGGGCACTGCCATTCCCAGCAGCACAGTGCCTTCCCCGGGCACCTCTGCCTGAGGGGGCTCCTCTACCAATCCTCAGCATACCAGTTCCCAACTCTACACTCTGCAAAATAAAATCCTGGACTGTGGCGGCTGTTTTGCTGAAAACATGAGCTCTGGGGCTGGGACCAAGGTATCCAACTTGGGGTAAGTAAATCAGGAGACTATGCCTATCTTCCTTTCTGTGGTTTTCTTCCCAAAGGAAATTTCACTCAGCAAAGGAAACAGCAAATGTTTACATTGAAGCGCCCATGGTACCAATGCATGATTTAAATGGTGAGCACAGTTGCCTAGCAGCCTTGTCCATGTATGCATCGGACAGGACAGCTCCTCCACGGGCACAACAGAGGATGGGTATGGTGCCCAGGTGGTTAGGATTGGGCTCATCAACAGCACACCCTACTTGTCAGCTATAGATTGGAAGCCACCTGCATGGGGTCTGTGGCCAATGTCAGATCTTAACAACTTCAGAATATCTCTGGGCCTCCTGGTCACAACGCAAGCATGCCCATTTTTCCTTCCCAAGAAAGAATCCTTTCGACACATCTCCTAAGTGTCCTCTCTTTGTGATCTGGCAACCAGCTGCAGGAAATCCCATGTTCTACACGAGGGGTCTACCGAAAGTTCAAGGAAAACATGTCTTACGAAAAAAAAAACCAACCTGATTTCAAAAACATTCTCACCAAACTAAGTGTATCTTTTCATTCCATTTTCCATGAACTTTCTAAAATCAACATCGAGAAAACAGTAACGATGAAACTACATAAGCGCGGCTACAGTACAGAATAATCATTCGCCAAAACGTGTCCTGTGTGCCAAGCACTCACAGAGTTAGGCGCCAACTGCACCCTGAGCGTCTCAGCTGCCCAGAGCCGGGCTGCACCCAGGGGAGCCTCCGGGCTACAGGGACCCACGGCAGTGGACACGGGTTGCCCATGGGTCCGTCCTCTTTCAGCTGCCCGCCCGCCTGGGGCAGCTACAGCTCTGACGGCCCCGGGGCCAGCGCAATGGCGCGGAGCTACCAATGCCCTGGGTGGCCACACGCTCCCGCGAGGCGGGGCTTCCGCGGGCCTCTCAGTCCCAACCGCAGCCCGGGCAGGTGCCTCCCCCAGGATGGCAGGCGACCTGGCAGCCGCTCAGACCGAAGGCCCCTGGCCCATAACAAAGCACCCACCACCCGTGCATTTCCCCGGTTCAATTGTTCTGTTGCTGGCAAGGTCTTTGTGCCCTTGTTTTGTTGAACCCAAGGGCAATTTACACAAGCGAAGTTTTGCTTGAAAACTGTGGCAATTACCTACACTAAATCACTGTTAAGTCTCTGCCTGCAATGCCAGCATCCCAGTGGATGCTGGTTCGTGTCCCTGCTGCTCCACTTCCCATCCAGCTCCCTGTTAAGGCACCTGGGAAAGCAGTGGAAGATGGCTCCAGTGCTTGGACCCTTGCACCCACGTGGGGGACCTAGAGGAGGTTCCTGGCTCCTGGCTTCAGCCGGGTCCAGCCCTGGCTCTTGGTCATTTGGGCAGTGAACCAGCAGAAGATCTCTCCCTTTCTTTTCACTCTCTCCCCTCCTTGCTCTGTAACTCTTTCAAATAAATAAATCCAAAAAAAAAAAAAAAAAAAAAAAAAAAAAGAGTAAATCAGACACCGGGGTCCCAAGCAAACAAAAGAAACCTGATAAGTAGAATGAGTAATATCACATCTGGCAAATCAACATTCAACATGTGAGGCCAAGGAAATGGCTAAGAGCCTGCAGGTCATCTGGGGCATTTTATTTTATTTATTTATTTTTTTCTTTTCTGTCTGACTCAGGCAGGGGAGCCAAGGCTGCTGACTTTCTGAAAGTCCTTATTGCCTGGATTTCGGCCCCTATTGTGGCACAGTAAGTTAATCCTCTACCTGTCGTGCTGGCATCCCGGAAATGTTAGGTAGGAAATAACAAATCAGCCTATTTGTGTGAAAGGGGCCTGAAGAAACCAACATTGCTTTGGAAGCCCTAGAAGCCCACCATTTTGCACTTCAAAGTCTTGTTCAGACCCTGATAACCTTCCAGGGGTCCCAGCCCTTCCCTCAAGGAAAGCTCCCTGGAGAATTCTCTCTTCTCAGGACTAAATGGGTTACCTGATAAAACATTCACAGACATCCTAGGGGAAGCCCCTTTGCTCCAGCAAACCTGGGGACAAATTTGCTAATTTACTCTCCACAAAACCTTTTATCCTAAAGGAGAAGGGGGAGGGGGTAAAGAGACTCCCTTAAAAACCAGGAGTCTAAATAGCACACTGCACTCTCTGCTCTCTGCTGAGCCACCTGCCTGGCCTGCCCGGATATATTCTCCATTCAACCATGTAACCTTGCTTTCCCCCAGTCCAAGTGACTGGGCACTCTCTCTATGCCTTCCACACTGATGGATGCCTTCAAGCTTTCTTTTTCTTTTTTAAGGATTAATTATTTATTTGAAAGGCAGATTTACAGAGGGAGAGACAGAAAGAGGGAGATCTTCCATCTATTGTTCTACTCCTCAAATGCTGTAAGGACAGCTCTTTAGGATGGGGAGGCTTGTGTCCAGGCTCAGCTCTAGTAAGCAACTTGTTGTTGAGTAACCTCTGTTCCCTGGAACCTGGCCAGTTCCTGAGAGGAGAACAAGGCAGAGCATGGCATGTCTTTGGGCAGAAGTCTGAGGAACATCTTGAAACGTGCCTGCTGCCTCGGCCCTCTGGCCAAGGTCCAGGACGGGATGCACTGCTTGCCATGAATCTCAGCAATGAGCCACCTTTGTTCTTGGGGCTTTAAAAGGGAGCTGGAGCGAGCCTCTGCTGCCTCTGTTTCATCCCGGGAGAACATGCAGTCAAGCTGAATGTTGAACGTGCCCGTGATAATTACTGATGCTATTTGATTCTCAGTATTGATCCTCTTCCGGTGCTGTGTGAAGATTGCCTAGTGGTAAATTCCTGGGTTGAGTCCCCTACTCTTAGGGACCCCCCTCCCCATTCTTTCTCTCTCTCTCTCTTTTGCTTATTAAAATTTGCTACTTAAATAAACTACTTGTTTCTTTATACTACAAGGCTTGCAGCGTAACCAAGTCTGTGGACAGAAGATGGCTGAAAAAAAAATGGCTGTCACAAATCCTGCAGTGGATAAGGCTGGGTCAAGCTGAAGCCAGGAGCCAGGAGCTTCTTTTGGGTCTCCCACATGGCTGGTAGGGGCCCAAGCACTTGAGTCATCTTCTGCTGCTTTCCCAGGCCATTAGCAGAGAGCTGTATTAGAAGTGAAGCAGCTGGGACTGGAACCAGTGCCCCATGGGGTACTGCCTCTGTGGGCCATAATGACCAGGGTTGGGTCAGGCTGAAATCAATGATGGAACCAGGAGCAGATGTGCCACAATTCCAACCCTTCAAGCTTTTTTTTTTTTTTTTTTTTTTTGGTTAAATAATTATTTTATTTATTTGAAAGACAAAGTTATAGAGAGAGGTAGAGGTAGAGCCAGAGAGAGGTTTTCCATTCCATTGGTTCACTCCCCAAATGACCACAACAGACAGAGCTGAGCTGATCTGAAGCCAGCAGCCAGGAGCCAGAAGCTTCTTCCAGGTCTCCCACATGGGTGCAGGGGCCCAAGGACTTGGGCTATCTTCTACTGCTTTCCCAGGCCATAGCAGAGAACTGGATCAGAAGTGGGGCAGCAGGGACTTGAACCAGCACCCATATGGGATGCTGGCACTGCAGTCTGGGGCTTTAATCTGCTGTGCCACAGCACTGGCTCCCCTTCAAGCGTTTTTTTTGTTTTTGTTTTTGTTTTTGTTTTTGTTTTTTAACTTAATGCCATTGCCAAGGTTCTGGGGGATGGGAAGAGTAGATTTCTGCTGCTACTAATGAAAGCTGAAAGCATCAGAGTAAGATCCAATGGCAGTCATTTCCCTAGATTTCATGGCTGAGTGGTTCCTTTACTGGCTTTGCATATACAATTGCCATCAAAGTCCTCAGAAGGTTAGAGAGGCACATGGGGCCTGCCCACATTCAGACTAGCACACTGAGTCATGAGCAGCTAAGTCTGTTTTCCACTCTGACAAGGATATGTTCAGGAATAAGTATTCTGGGAAAACGTACAGATGGGTGCTGTCTCCGTTGTTTGCGAGGGTGGGTGGGGAAGTGGAACAAAAGTCAGTTCCAACTTTGAAAAAAGGCTGGAACTCATCACAACCTAGAAGACCTGTCAGTCACTAGTGGTTTTTCAGAGCGCCCTCTGTGGGTAGGATCTCATAGTCCTTCCTGAGCGGAAATGAAGGAAACCAATCTTTAGAAGAAATCAGGGGTTGGGAGCCAGCGCAGTGGCCTGCAGTGCTAGCATCCCACGTGGGTGTTGGTTTGAGTACCAGGTGTTCCACTTCTGATCCAGCTCCTTGCTAACATGCCTGGGAAAGCAATGGAAGATGGTCCAAGTCCTTGGGCCCTGCACCTACATGAGAGACCCAGAAGAAGCTCCTGGCTCCTGGCTCCAGATCAGTGCAATTCCGGTCACTGCAGCCATTTGGGGAACGAACCAGCAGATGGAAGATTTCTCTCTTCCTCTGCCTCTCTGTAACTCTGCCTTTCAAATAAAGAAAAAAATCTTTAAAAATAAAGCATTCTGACAGGTCAGAGAACCTGTTGTTTGTGGGTTTATATCACCTTTAGTCACAGTGGCAATGAGAAATGCACAAGGAACAGCCACTTGCCTCTGATAGCCATAGGGTCACAGAAGATACCCGCCTTTGTGTCCACGGCGGCAGTCAGACACGTGCAGGGACATCTACACATACCCACACATAGCCACATACAGCCACACATCTATACACAGCCACATCCAACAATAGCTGCACCTAACCATGCCCCCCAGTTGCTCATATGGACTTACAGACAACAGTGGCCAAATGCCAAACCCTTTGGCATAGCAGGGTTGTGGGCAGCTAGCCAAGCAGGTGGGTTTGTTGCTTATCATGACACCAGTTGCCATAGGGGCACAGAGATAAAGGGACATCTTCATCTTCCCAAGTTAATCTCAACATGGAAAAATGGAAAACAGATAAGATTATTTTGGTGTAACAAAATACTGGAAATTTATGCACACTTTTTTCTTACTGTGCATTTTCACAAAAATTTGAGGGTCTTTCACATGTACAGATTACTTTTTAGGAAGATTAAGAACATACTTGGGAGGCTGGCGCTGCGGCTCAATAGGCTAATCCTACGCCTGCAGCACCGGCACACCGGGTTCTAGTCCCGGTCGGGGCGCCAGATTCTGTCCCGGTTGCCCCTCTCCAGGCCAGCTCTCTGCTGTGGCCCGGGAGTACAGTGGTTCTTAGGGTTAAGTGTTAAGTTTAGGATTAGGGTCAGGGTCATTGTTTTGGTTTGGACCAGGGTTAGATTTAGGTCTAGGGATAAGGTTAGGACTAAAGTTAACTTTAGAGTTAGGGCCAGAGTCCCTATTAAAATTATGGTTCAAGCTTTAGGTCTAACGTTAGAGTTTGCCTATGGTTAGGGTTAGGGGTCAGGCTAAGTAAGGTTTAGAATTATGGTTGGTGTTAATGTTAGGTCTAGGGGTAAGGTTTGGGTATATTTAGGGTTGGAATCAGGCTATTGGCTAGTGTTAGGGCCAGTGTTAGGGCTAGGTTTAGGGTTATGGTTAAGGACAGGGTCTGGGTTTGGGTTTGGGTTAGGGTTAGTGATAGGTGTAGGGTTAGAACAAGGGTTCTAACAAGGGTTAGGATTAAATCTATGGTTAGGGTTAGGAATAGAGTATGGGGTAGGTTTAGGGTTAGAATTTTGGTTGGTCATTCCTTTCAGCTATCTGAAGTTGCAACAACTCAATTCATTGTTGATAGAATTCTGGGCTGGCGCTGCAGCTTACTTGGCTAATCCTCTGCCTGCGGGACCAGCACCCCGGGTTCTAGTCCCGGTTGGGGCACCGGATTCTGTCCCAGTTGCTCCTCTTAAAGTCCAGCTCTCTGCTGTGGCCTGGGAAGGCAGTGGAGGATGGCCCAAGTGCTTGGGCCCCTGCACCCGCATGGGAGACCAGAAGGAAGCACCTGGCTCCTGGCTTCAAATTGGCGTAGTGCGCTGGCCATGGTGGCCAGTTAGGGGGTGAACCAATGGAACCCTAACCCTAACCGAAATCTAACCCTAACCCTAACCTCCGGATGAAGCTCCAGAGACCTTTCTCTGTCTCTCTCTCACTGCCTATAACTCTCTGTCTCTTTCTCTCACTGTCTAACTCTGCCTGTCAAAACAAAACAAAACAAAAACAAAAAAAGATATTATAATTCTGAATAAACGTTTTTTTCTATTAGATCATGTGGAAATAAAGAAATAAAATTTTGTTGTATTGCCAATTAATTGTTTTCAGACACTTTTAGGTGATCTGACATCCAAAAGTTTATTGTTCTGTCTAGATTCTTTTCTAGGTTATTTATTGCAGAAACAGTGACAGAGAATTGATTCACTGGTTCACTCCCCAAGTGAACACAACTACCAGTGAAGGCTTATGTTTAAGTTGGGAGCTAGGAATTAATCCAGGTTTCCTTTTCTTAAAGATTTACTTAATTTATTTGAAAGGCAGAGTTGAGAGAGAGAGAGAGACAGAGAGAGGGAGAGAATCTTCTACTTACTGGGTAGCACTCCAAATGGCTGCAATGGGTGGGGCTGGGTCAGACCAAAGCCAGTAGTCAAGAGCTTCATCCAGGTATCCCATGTGGGTGCAGGTGCCCAAACACTTGGACCATCTTCTGCTGCTTTTCCAGGTGGATTGGCAGGGAGCTGGATCAGAAGTGAAGCAGGTGGACATGAACTGGTACCCATTTGGGATGCCAGCATTGCAGGTGGTAGTTTACCCACTACTCAACAATGCCAGTACAATCCAGTTTTCCACAGGGGTTGCTGCAATCCAATCACTTGAGACAACACCACTGCTTCCCAGCGACTGCATTATTATGAAGCTGGAGTCAGGAGGAAGAGGCCAAAATTGAACCCAGGTACTTTCATGTAGGACACAAGCTTCTTAACTACTAGGATATACACCTATATTTTAACTGTGATATGTGGATCCAAGGTTGAACACCTTTCCTGTAATTTGGCAGCAGTGTTAACAATGAATAAAACAGTTTATGGCAGATGTGTGGTGTGGTGCTGTGGGCTAAGCTACCACTTAGAATGCCCACATCCCACCTTGCTGAGCCTGAGTCAAATCCAGGCTACTCTACTCTTCCTATCTGGTTTGATGCCAATGCATCTGGGAGGCAAGAGATGATGATTCAAGTTCTTTGATACCTTCCACTCATATGGAAGACTCAGTAGAAGTTCCTGGCTTAGCCTTAGCTGTTGCATGCATTTGGGGAGTAAACCAGTGGATGGAAGATCTCTTTTTACCTCTTCTTTGTCGCTCTGCCTTTCAGGTAAATAAATCTTAAAACCTGTATAACTAGCCTTCCATATAGGTTCAATGTTGGTTTTCCAGTAGTGGCATTTACAAGACACCAGATAACCTAACTGTAAATCTTGTAAGGGATGAGCAGAAAATTCAGTGGGAAAAACAACTTTGACTTTTTAATTAAAAGACTATGTACATTTAAATAACCCTTAATAACACTGGAAAATATTAGCCCTAACTAGTTTTTTTTTTTTTAAGACTTATGTATTTATTCAAAAGTCAGAGTTAGAGAGAGGGAGGAAAGACAGAGACTGAGATCTTCCATCTGCTGGTTTACTCCCCAAATGGCCACAATGGCCAAGACTGGGCCAGGCCAAAAGCCAGGAGTCAGGTGTTTCATCAGGGTCTCCCACGTGGGTACAGCAGCGCAAGGATTTGGGCCATCTTCCTCTGCTTTACCAAACACATTAGCAGGAAGTTGGATCAGAAGCGGAGCAGCTGGGACCTGAACTGGCACCCATATGAAATGCTGGGACCTGAATTGGCACCCATATGAAATGCCGGCACTGCAGACAATAGCCCAAACTACAGCATCATAGTGCCGGTCCAGTACCTAGGATTTTTTTATGCTTTATAAATGGAATTGTTTTCTTAAGTTATTTTTCAGATAGTTTAGTGTTAGTATATAGAGATGCTTCTGATATTACAACATTTTATTCATGTAATTATTATTAACATGTATTCCTTGTATTTATTATGGGGTACAGTGTAATAGTTGAACACATATATGTAACACAAGCTGATCAAGCCAGGTAACTGGCCTTTCTATTTCTTTTTCTTTGTGCTTAAAAACTGCCAACTCCCCCCTTGCTGCTTTTTATACAGTGCATCTTACTGTGAACTATAGTCACTATGCTGTTATTGGAGCACCAGGACTTGTTATTTCTACCTGTTAGCCAATCTCCCTCACCCATCTAGATCCCTCACCCATCCCAGTTTCTTGTACCCACAATTTTAAGTTCAGACCCATGGTTTTTCAAAATTCCATATATAAGAGAGAACATGTGACATTTGTCTTTTTGTTTCTGGCTTATTTCACCTAACTTACTCTTCAGTTCCATTTTGAAGTAAATACAAATATTATTTTTCTTTTCTATGACTGAATATTGTTACATTATCTATTCATCTGTTGAGGACACTTAGACTGGTTCCATATCTTGGCTACTGTGACTAGTGCTGTAGTGAACATGGAAGGGCATACATCTCTTTGATATGCTGATTTCATTTCCTTCTGATCTATACCTTGGAGTGGGATAGCTGTAACACAGAGGTTTTTTTGTTTTTTTTTTTTTTAGGAATTGTCACTGGAGGAACAGCTGTGGAAGCTATGGGGTTCCTCATGGAAGAAAGAATTCAGGTGTGAGACAGAGAGCAGTGATAAGGCTTTAGTGGGGACAGGGCATCCCTCAAAACAGAAGGGACAGAGAGTGTGCCCAGTCGCTCACTTGGACTGGGGGAGAGTGAGGTTACATGGTAGAATGGAGAGAATACACGTGGGCAGGTCAGCACAGAGGCAGGGGGCTGAGTGCCCAGTCTGTTTGAACTCCCTAGGTTTTTAAGGGAGTCTGTTTACCCACCTCCCCCTCTCCTCTAGGACAAAGGGTTGGGAGTCCTAGCAGAAGTGTTTGTTGGGTGAAAATTAGCAAATTCCTTCCTGAATTTGCTGGTGCCTGGCAGAGTACAAGGGCTTCCCTTAGGGGGTCTGTGAAGGTTGTATTGCCCCCTGTTATCAGATCAGGTAACTCCTTTGGTGAGAAGGGAGAATTCTCCTGAGAGCTTTCCTTGGGGGAAGGGCTGGGACCACCTTGGAGGTTATCAGGGTCTGGGCAGGACTTTGAAGTGCAAAATGTTGTTTCTGGAGCTTCTGCAGTAGGTGCTGGTCTTCAGGCCTTTCTCTACACACACACATAGGCTCAATTTCTGACTACCTCCCTAACAAAATGACAATAGTGTTTTTTTCCAGAATGCCTGTACTAATTTGCTTTCTCATCACCAGTTTATAAGGACTTTCTTTTCTGCATATCCTAACCAGCATTTGCAATTTTTGTTATTTTAGCGTGAAGAGATACCTCTTTTTTTTAAAAAAAGTAATTCTCACATATTTCATTTAAAGTAAGCAAGGTTGCCCCCTGGCACTGTGGCATAGTGGGTTAAGTCTTCACCTGAGATGCCAGCCTCCCATATGGGCACCAGTCCCGGCTGCCCCACTTCCCATTCAGCTCCCTGATAACTTGCCTGAGAAAGTGAGGGAAGATGACCCCAGTACTTGGGACCCTGCCGCACTGACCTGAGAGACCCAGGTGAAGCTTCTGGCTCCTGGTTTGGCCTGGCCCAGCCCAGGCTGTTGCAGCCATTTGGGGAGTGAACCAATGCATATCAGACACCTCTCTCACTCACTCTCCCGCCCTCTCTGTACCTCTGCCTTTCAAATAAAATAAAATAAAAATAAAATGTTATTAGTTTTTAAAGTGAGGTGAAGAGTATCTCATAACAAAACCTACCTCCTGCCTAAATGAGCTTTTCAAGGCCCGAGGGAATTTTTGGCACCGACGACCCGGTCCAGACACCCGCCGGGCAGGCTAAGCCCGCACCACGGGCGCTGCGGGGCGTCCAGACTTCCCCGGAGGCGCGGGCGGGCGGCCGGTGCCTCCCTGCCGCTGCTTCGGCGCCAGCCCTCGGTGCGCCACACGCGTATTGTGATGTGACAGCGGGCGCCGGCCTCGAAGGCGGTTTGCGCCCGAGCCTCCGTGCGGGTGAGCGCCTGAGCGCTCCTCTGGCACCCGGGGCTCCGGACACGAGACTCTGCGCTGGAGGTCTCCGCCTCAGCCAACGGCCGCCCCGCGAGCGCACCTGGCGCGGCTCCGCCCCTTTCCGAAACCGCCGCCTGCGAGCTCCGCCCCCTCCCCCTGCCGCCGCAGACGCGCACGCGCACCAGGCCGGCTCGCGCGCGCCGGTGCTCGCCAGGTGTGCGCGGCCGCGGGTCGCGTGTCCAGCGCGTCCTACTCTGCCACGCTGCCCGCGCGCTTTTCCGGCGGCACTGCCCGGCCCTCTTCTCGCTGCCTGGCCTCTGTTTCCCCTTCGGACGCTGCCACCCTGTGGAAGCCTGCGCAGCCACACCGGGCCTGAGATGGCCGCGGCCGGCGGGAAGCGGAGGGCTTGTTGTCGCGGCAGCCGCGGCAGGTGAGGGGCAGGCGTCGTCGGCCGCGCCAGGTGAGGCGTGGTGAGCTTCCGGACAGGGTCCGCGGCTGAGGGAGGAGGCGGAGCGGGCTTTGAGGGGCTCCGGGTGAAGCTGTGGGTGAGCCCCCGTGGTTCCCCGCGGGCCGGAGGGACAGAGATCCCGGGCTGCACTGGGGGCGCGCTCCGCTCTCGGAGCTTAGGCAGGGCTCAGGGCCGCGTCCCGCCGGCGCCGCCCGCCTGGCGAGTTGGGGGAGGGGAGCAAGAGGTTCCCCGGGTCCCGGCCCCCCGCCATGGAGGGTCTCGCAGTCCGCGGCTTCAGCCAAGCGGCAGTCGGACGTGGCAGGGAGTCTCCTTCGAAGCCAGTGGAAGGGGACTCGGGGCTCACCCGTCAGTGTTTTTGGATTTGCGTTTCCCTGGGTAACTAGTATTGAGCGTTTTGTTGTGTGTGTCAGTCGTTTATCAGATGCATAGTTTGCAAGTCCCTGTTATTTATGGCATCTCCACTTTGGTGATTGTTTCTGCAGTTTTTGAGGACTTTTCTTAGTTGATATCAAATTTGTCTGTGCTTTCGAAATCGGGACCTCTACTCAAATTTTCCGGGGTTCTTCCCGTATATTTAGATAAGAATTCTAAATTTCGGCTGCTTATAAATCAAACAGACAACGTGATACCTTTTTTCCCCCCCAGCATTTATTTAGTGAGAAAAATACACAGGAAAGTGAGGGCTTTATTTAGGGAAGAAGTCTAGAAACTAAGTTGGGTCCATCTGGAGGCAGAGAGCAGGCCAGGAGCCACGTGGAGCAAGCATGCTGTTAGGTTCAGCCACGGACTGGTATCCTAGGGCGGGCAGGAAAGCAGAGAGGGACCAGCCCATTGTGCTCCATGGCTTTTATTCAGTTCCAAAGGGGCGGGATTATGTAGTTTGATTGGCAGGTGGGCGTCCAGGTGAGATCAAGTAGGAGCATGAGTTCCTGAAAGGGGGTAGGACAAAGGCGTGGTCTCTAGCTTATACTCTAATCAATTTGATCCTGCCTGCCTGCCTGCCTGCCTGCCTGCCTGTATCACTTTTGTTGCCTGTGGTTTTGGAAGCTGATCCAAAAGTCCTTGCCTGTGTCAATGTGCTAGTACCTAACAGTTTTGTTAGATTTATGTCTTACATTTAGATATTTGACTCACTTTGGTTTCGTTTTTGTGTAGGGTGAAGGCTGTGCGGGTGCGGGCGGGAGTGTCTAGTTTCAGGTTTGTGCATAGGAATATCCATTTCCTCAGGGCCATTTACTGAAGAGACTTTCCTGCGTTGCATTTTGGGTTCCAGCGGTGTGGGACCTCTGTTCTGTTTCAGTTGTCCGTGTCTGTTTTTATGTCAGTGATTACAATCCCTTTGTAGTGTGTCATGAATTCAGGTGCTGTCAGACTTGTTCTGTTTCAAGATTGCTTTGGCTACTTAGGGGCTTTTGGATTCCGTATTAATCTTTTTGAAAAAGGTTTATTTTATTTATTTGAAACACAGAGTTACAGAGAGAGGTCTTCTAGCCGCTGGTTCACTCCCCTAATGGCACAATGCGTGGAGCTGGGCTGATGCAAAGCCAGGAGCCTAGAGCTTCTTCTGGGTCTCCCAGTGGGTGCATTGACCCCAGGCGCTTGGGTCATCCTCTGCTTCTTTCCCAGGTGCATTAGCATGAGCTGGATGGGAAGTGGAGCAGCTGGGACTCGAACCTGTGCCCATATCGGATGCCAGTGCTGCAGGCCAGTGCTTTAAGCCCCTGTGCCACAGTGCCAGCCCCTCCATATTGATTTTATTTTTTTCTCGTCTGTAGAGAAGTTATTTGGTGTTTTGATGGCAGTTGTGTTGAATATTTAGATTACTTTGTGTGGCATGGAAGCTATGAATTCTTCCCATTTGGGACATGTGAAGTCTTTCCTTTTTTTGTTTCTAAAATTTTTTTTTTGTTTATAAAATTTTATTAATTTGAGAGAGGCACACAGACACACAGATACACAGAGAGAAAGGGAGATCGTCCATCTCCTGTTTCTCCCCCCAAATGGCCACAATGGCCAGGTCTGGGCCAGATGAAGCCAGCTTTACCTGCTAAAGGAGGTTGGCCCCTCCATCTTTCCTGTATTCAATTTATTTCACCAGTGTTTTGGATTTTTTTTTTTTTGGTAGAGGTCTTTCACATCCTGTGTTCAATTTATTCCAAGGTATTCTATTTTCATGTAGTTATTGTGAATTTAATCATTCCTATAAAAGTGCTCCTGATTCTTTTGTGTTCATTTTGCATCTTGTAACTCTACTGAATTCATTGATCAGTTCTTGATGGAGTCATTATATTTCTTTACATACAGAATTATGTCATCTGGAAAGAGAAATAATTGAATTTTTTCTTTCCCATGTGTATGTCTTCATTTGCCTTTTTTTTTTTTTTTTTTTTTTGCCACACTTTGTAGTGCAATATTGACCAACAGTGGTGAGGCTGGACACTCTTGACTGGTTCCAGATCTTAAAATGTTTTCAGTTTCTTGTCATTCAGTAGAATATTGGCTGTGGATTTATCATAGATAGGATTTTTGTGTGTGTTGAGGTATGTTCCTTGTATAAGTGTCTTGCTCAGAATTTTGCTCATAAATCAGTGTTGCATTTTATTGAATACTTTTCTTCATTTATCGAGATGATTAGGATGATTTTTATTTTTCATCCTATTGATGTAATTTATTTGATTTATTCATTTGCATAAATTGACCCATTCCCTACATCCCCAGGATAAAACCAACTTGATTATGATGTTTGAGCTTTTTAATGTGCTGTTGGATTGGATTTCCTAGTATTACGAGGAAAAATTTTGCATCTATATTCATCAGGCATATTGATGTGTGTGTGTGTGTGTGTGTGTGTGTATTTAAAAGACATACAAATAGAGGTCTTCTATCTGCTGGTTCACTTTGGCTGTGGTACCTAGGCAATGCTGGCCTCACAGGATGAGGCCTTTCAGGTTTTTGGAATAGTTTGAGGATTGATGGTATCCATTTTGAAAAATTTGGTAGACTTTACTAGTGAAGGCATCTAATACTGCCCTTTTATTTGGAGACTTTTTAAATTCCTGATTTCATCTTGTAGCTCATTGGTCTATTTGGGGTTTCCATATCTGTCTGTTTCAACTTTGATAGGTGATACGTATCCAGAAGCTAACCATTTATTCTGTCATGTTTAACTTGTTGGTTTATTGTGGCTCCTTTTTTTTTTTTTTTTAAACATTTACTTTTTTTAGTTAAGAGGTAGAGTTATAGACAGCATGAAGGAGAGACAGAGAGGTCTTCCATCTGCTGGTTCACTTCCCAAATGGCTGAAAGTACCCAGAGCTGGCCCAGATTGATGTGAGGAGCCAGGAGCTTCTTACAGATCTTTCATGTGGGTGCATGGGCCCAAGGACTGGAGCCATCTTCCACTGCTTTCCCAGATGTATCAACAGGGAGCGGTATCAGAAGTGGGGCAGCCGGGACACAAATGGGTACCCATATGGGATGCTGACACCACAGGCAGAAGCTTAACCTGCTATGCCACAGTGCCAACCTCTGAAATTGCTTGTAGTAGTCATTAAGATCCATTGTGTATTTCTGTGATTTCAGTTGCAATATTTCCTTTTTTGTTTTAGTCTACCTAAAGAATTATTAATTTTGTTTTCTTCTCAAAAAACCGATTCCATTACCTTCACCTTTAATACTGTTTAATATTATTTTTCATTTATTTTGGCTCTTGTTGCCAAACACCACCCCAAACTGGTTGAAGGCATTGCTGTAGAACCCCCAAAATGGATGCACTCACCCTTCACACAGAAAGCCAATCACTGACATTGAGGTGGTAGAAGAAAGCAAGTATTTATTGTAAAGTGCAAAGCAAGGAGCTGGGCAGCTATTGCTTAATTCCTGGGCTCCCCAAGGAGTTAAGTGTAAACATTGAAGTTGGGGTGATAGGTGTGCGGTCATCTCGGGTCCAAGTTACTAGTTGGTCAGTGGAGTTCATGATCTTTTAATTGGTCATGCTGCGCTGTTTAGGCAATTTATGCTGGCTAGGTAGGCTCCAGTTGGTCTGGGGGTTACATGCAGGTGGCAGCTACATTCTTTCTGGTCCTGGAATTCTGCTACAGAAATCACCCCAGGACAATACTGGCCATTAGGTTCTTATCTATTGGAAAAGCAGATGACTCCTTGAATTTGTTGATTAGAATGAATCTTGTAAGGCCAGCTGAGTCACTCCCTTAAGTCAGTGAATTCCTTTTGATAAAAGGCAGGCAAGGACATCTTGGGCTAAGGGAGGCTGGGTTTTGCTTCTACATTATGGCGGTTCAATTTCACTCCAATCTTTATTATTTAGTTCTGTCTACTGCCCTTTTTGAATTTTGCTTATTCTTGTTTCTTGTCCTTGAGAGAACAGTAGTTTGTTCATTTATTTAAAATCTTATTTTTTAGATATTTAGCCACTTGAAGTCAGATTTTAATTTTTATTTTCTCAGATAATAGTGGGGGCAATCTAGTTTACTGCAAGAAATTTTGGTGGAGATCAAAGTATATTAGTTTGCTAGGGTTGCCACAGAATATGTGACTTAAATCACAGAAATTTATTTCTTATACTTCTAGAGGTTGACAGTTTATGATCATATATATATGATAGCAGGTTTGGTCCTCCTAGGGCCTGTTTCCTGGCTACCACACAGTACCCTACTTGGTATTTTCTCTGTGTCTCCTTATAAGGACATAGGTCAGTTTGTATTCGGGCCTCACTCTTATTATATCAGTTGACCTTAATTACCTGCTCAAATTTTTATTTATTTATTTATTTGACACGCAGAGCTTCCTCCAGGTCTCCCACTTGGTACAGGTGCCCAAGCACTTGGGCCATTTTCCACTGCTTTCCTAGGCCATGAGTAGGGAGTGGGATTGGAAGTGGAGAAGTGGGTTCTCAAACTGTTGCCCATATGGGATGCCAGCGCCCTAGGTGGAGGCTTAACCTACTGCACCACGGCGGCAGCCCTGACAATCACTTCTAATACTTAGTTTTTCAGATTTATCATCATGTGTGTTGTCACCGCCTGCACTGATACTTAGCAGTTAAGTGAACATGGGGATGGCTGTTAGAGAATTTTATTTATTTTTATTTATTTATTTATTTTGACAGGCAGAGTGGACAGAGAGAGAGACAGAGAGAAAGGTCTTCCTTTTGCCGTTGGTTCACCCTCCAATGGCCGCCGCGCCGCGCTGATCCGATGGCAGGAGCCAGGTACTTATCCTGGTCTCCCGTGGGGTGCAGGGCCCAAGTACTTGGGCCATCCTCCACTGCACTCCTGGGCCACAGCAGAGAGCTGGCCTGGAAGAGGGGCAACAGGGACAGAATCCGGCATCCCGACTGGGACTAGAACCCGGTGTGCCGGCGCCGCAAGGCGGAGGATTAGCCTAGTGAGCCACGGCGTTGGCTTCTTACAGAATTTACAATAGCAATTATGTGTTACAGTGACATAGGTCATCTGCAAAGCCTCCAAGGCACTCACGTAATTAATTATGTGTGTCATTTGTAAGAGATTGGCAGTTGATTAACTCTCTTTAACTTATGTGTGTACTTTGAGGCAGTTATAAACAATAATTCACTGAGCATGCCAGCATTAACATTACATGTTTCCTAATGACAATTCTGCCTTGACAGTATGTGTGGACACTCATTACGGTAGAATTGATAAAAAATATTTTAAGACAAAGCAAGAAGTATCCTTGTAATCTCTAGAAATGGTCACAAGAAATCAAATGAAGAAATATTAACTCAAGAAAATCTAAGATTTGGAAAGAGTAGGGAGACTCAGTGCTATTTGAATCCAGACTTGATCCTTTCCTGTCCTGACTCAGTGAAATGGAAATTCCACTCCATAAAGTGCAACTGAGAACACAAGGCCCCGCTGCTGCCAGCTGCTGTTTGAAGGGAAAGAACCTCATTTCCTATGTCCCCAGTTACCAGCTGCTAGAACTATCTAGAACTATGTTCTGGGTGAATGCAGCTGGGAGGTATGATGCAGACCCCACTTGAGTGACAGAAGCTCTGTATTGGGCATGAGGACATTTGGTCCTTCTCTTCCATTACATGCATAGTAGGTAAATGTATAGAAAGCACATTTGTGATGGCTTTGGGTTGGAAATACTGGCAGTACAAAGGAGATAGCAAAAGAGTACTTAAAAAAAAAAAAAAAACTAATGTATTTTTATTTATCTTAGAAGCAAGGACAGAGAGAAAGAAGATAGAACCACTCCTTATGCTGATTTCATTCCCCAAATGTTCACATCAGGTGAGGCTAAGGCGATTTAAAGCTGAGAGCTGATAAAGTAGGCATATTAGCACAGCCAGTTAAGCGACCCTACACCCCTGTTAGAGTGTCCATTTGGTTCCTGACTACTTTTCTTCCAGTCCAGCTGTCTGCCGATGTGCATGAGAAGCAACAGATTCTTCCTTGTTTTGTCCCTGACCCAGTGCCAGGCATTTTGGAACTGAACCAGCATGCGAAATCTCTCTCTCTGCATTTCTTTTTTTTTTCTTTTTTCTTTATTTATTTATTTATTTATTTATTTATTTATTTATTTATTTATTTTGACAGGCAGAGTGGACAGTGAGAGAGAGAGACAGAGAGAAAGGTCTTCCTTTGCCGTTGGTTCACCCTCCAATGGCCGCCGCGGCCAGCGCGCTGCGGCCGGCGCACCGCGCTGATCCGATGGCAGGAGCCAGGAGCCAGGTGCTTTTCCTGGTCTCCCATGGGGTGTAGGGCCCAAGCACCTGGGCCATCCTCCACTGCACTCCCTGGCCACAGCAGAGGGCTGGCCTGGAAGAGGGGCAACCGGGACAGAATCCGGCGCCCCGACCGGGACTAGAACCTGGTGTGCCGGCGCCGCTAGGCGGAGGATTAGCCTAGTGAGCCGCGGTGCCGGCTCTCTCTCTGCATTTCAAATTACTTAATAAATATTTAAAATCTTAAAAAAAAACCTGGGAGCTGAGAATGCAGTATAGATCTTCAAGATGGCTTAACTTTTCCCAGCTGCTTAAGCGTTTGCCTTCTCAGTGATGTAGTCCCAGGTTGAGCATTACCAGGAAACTGGAATCAACTCAAGAGTGTAGCTGGAACTCAAACCCAGACATCCTTAGATGTGCTTCTTTCAAGCAGCATCTTTGCCACTAGAGTGACCCCACCTTTTTCTTTGAAGTGATAAAAAACGTTCTGTAATTGACAGTGGTGATGTTACATACAACTGAAAGAGTGAATTGTATGTGCACTCTTAATGCGTGGATTGCAAGGCAAGTGAGTTGTATTTATATCTCAATTGTGCTACTTAAGAACGTTATGATTTCTGGGGCTGGCACTGTGGTGCAGTGGGTTAAACTGCTGCCTGCCATGCCGGCATCCCATGTGGATGCTGGTTCCAGTTCCAGCTGCTCTACTTCCAGTCCAGTTCCCTGCTAATGCACCTGGAAAAGCAGTGGATGCACCCATGTGGGAGACCCAGATGAAACCCCTGACTTTGGCTTGGCTTAGTCCTTTGTGTGAACCAGAGATGTCTTTGTCTCTTCTCTCTCTCTCTCTAATGCTACTTTTCAAATAAATACATAAATCTTTAAAAAAAGAGGAAGTTATGATTTCTGATAAATTGTAAAAAGGATATATTGCATTTTTCCACATTTTTAAGTTGTACTCCATATTGTAGTCTTCAAATTCAAAGCCATATAAAATGTTACTTTCCTCCAGGTTACTGTGTGTGTGTGTGTGTGTATAATATAGACCTAGATATGGATTTAAATACAATAACATCGAGCATATAAGTTAGATGAATGACAATGTTGATTCAGGATCAAGGTTTTGTGGGGGAAACATGACATTAATCTTGTCTGTGTATCTTTTTAAAGACTATAAATATGAAATAAAAGAATAGAAAAAAAAACATGGTCAGAAAAAACAGGTACCTAGTAAAAGCATTTTTACTAATGATGAATAAGAAAAGAGCAACCTTAAGGACTGGCTAGCATTGTGGCTGAGTAGTTTTAGTCACTGCTTGTGATGCGGCATCCCATATTGGAAGGCAAGTTTGAGGCCCATTTATGCTGCTTCTGATCCATATTCCTGCTAATGTACCTGGGAAGGCAGTGGAGGATGGCTCAAGTACTTGGATCCCTGACACCCAAGTAGAAGAACCTGACGGAGTTCATGGCTCCTGGCCTTGTCCTGGGTACATATCTGGCTATTAAGGCCATTTGGGGATTAAACAAGCAGAAGGAGAATATCTGTCTCTTTCTCTCTGTCTTCTCTCATTATCTGTCTGTTGCTTTGTCTTTCAAATAAATAAGTAAACCTTAGGAAAAAGAAAAGATTAACCTCAGGTCATAATCCTTGTAGGAGTCTTAATTAGTCTCACTCTTTGGCCCGCACTTCCTTTGTCTTTATACAGAGACTGTATATTCCTCTCCCTTCAGTACAAATTGATCACTAGAAATTTTGTCATTCGCCTCAGTGCTCAAAATTATAAAGTCCAGTCATTACATGGAACAGAAAAATGAGTTGCCTAAGATTAGCCGACTGTCAGTGAGTATGGTCTTTTCACTTTTTTTCTTCTCAGGACTTGTCATGGAATCTTTATCTCCAAACTCAACAGGCACAACTTCTGCCAGCATTGTGTGATGACCAAAAGCAACAATTCCTGGGAAAGCATTTGAGGACCTACTTCTTCATGGTACTGAGCTATTTCTTTGATCCCTGAAAGTTCATCTTCCATTTTAAGTAATATGACTTTGATATTTATATTTCAGGGCAAAAATTGCTTTTTTAAATTTTAAATTAGTTTAGTAATTAGTTTTTTTTTTAACAGATTCAATGTAGTTTGTAGAGAAAAAATTGTAATAATATAATGACATTCCTTTCTTCCTTCCCTCCCTCCCCCTCTTTTCCTCCCGTACAATTGCCTCTTTGATCTGAGGTGGAGGTAGCTAGGCTTGGAACCTCAAGAATGAGGTTCCTGTATTTACAGAATGAATAGTCACTCAAGTGCAATAGCAGGGTTAGAGAAGATTTGGGAATTTGAGCAGGGAAATCATCTTAAGTATAGAGAAGGAGCCGGCGCTGTAGCATAGTGGGTAAAGCCACTGCCTGCCGTGCCGGCATCCCATATGGGTGCCGGTTTGACTCCCAGCTGCTCCACTTCCAGTCCAGCTCTCTGCTATGGCCTGGGAAAGCAGTGGAAGATGGCCCAAGTCCTTGGGCCCCTGGACCCACATGGGGGACCTGGAAAAGGCTCCTGGCTCCTGGCTTTGGATCAGTGCAGTTCCAGCCATTGTGGTCATTTGGGGACTGAACCAGAGGATAGAAGACTTATCTCTCTCTCTCTCTCTGCCTCACCTTCTCTGTGTAGCTCTTTCAGATAAATAAATAAATAAATTAAAAAAAAGTATAGCAAAAACCAGGGATGGGCTATGGGCCAAGTATTAGTATCGTCTCTGCCTCACCTTCTCTGTGTAGCTCTGACTTTCAGATAAATAAATAAATAAATCTTTAAAAAAAAAAGTATAGCAAAAACCAGGGATGGGCTATGGGCCAAGTATTAGTATCGTCTCCTACTCCCACTCGAGCTCATATCAATTCTGACAATCCTTATTTACAAAGGAGCAGCACTGGTAGTGGGAACTCCCTGAAATCCTTGTGTTGACCTCCTTGCCTAGTTGGTGGCAGCACCCAGCAAATTGACAGTTCAGGTTCAGCTCTCAGAGCAGTAAATGATATTTTGTTACATGGATGGATAGATGAGTGGACAGAAGAATTTAAGGAATTCTAGGTATTTACTTACCAGACTCTAAAAGTTTTATATTTGCACAATAAAGTTGAATTGCACACACATTAAGACTCATTATTTCAGTGTATGCACTAGAAGAGTTTTTCCAACTGAGACATATGGTCCATGGATGTATCACCAATTATTTTAGTAGATGAGAGCAAGCATTTTTTCAAAAGGGTTAGACATGAATTATCATAGCCATACTAATTTCTCATTTAAGGATTGTAAAGTAAAATAGTCAGTGTTCCTTTCCTCACTTCAAGCATGCATTTCTAGGCAGTAGATGTGTGTTCTATAACTGTCAGAACTAAAAATGAATATAAAATTAGTGACAGTTATAAACACTGTGCCCACATTTACACTGCCCCATTCATAGCTCATCTTTCAGATGCTGAGTTTGTCAAGTCAAGGCAGAGTTACAGCAAGGGAGAGGGAGAGACAGAGACAGAGGTCTTTCATCCGCTGTTTTACTCCCCAAATGGTCACATTGGCTGGAGCAGAGCTGATCAGGAGCCAGGAGCTTCTTGCAGGTCTCCCATGTGGGCACAGGGACCCAAGGACTTGGACCATCTTCCACTGCCTTCCCAGGCCATTAGCAGAGAGCTGGATTAGAAGAGGAGGAGCTGGAACACAAACTGGCTCCCATATAGGATACTGGTGCTGCAGGCAGGGTCTTAACCTACTATGCCACGGTGCTAGCCCCTGAATTAATCTTCATAATCCTGTATGGTTAATACATGGATGGAGATGGATTCAGATGCACCATGTATGACCGCAGGGCTGAATGCCCAGGAAACATACAGATTATTACTCTTATTTTGTAATGGAGGAGGGCAGACGCTTGTGGGAAATAAATCTTCCCCTGCCATGATATCACCAGCACAGAACCATTGGAAGGAGTTTTTTCAGGTTCTTTTTCTCATGAGTCATTTTTCCCACTCCTGCCTGAGTAATTTCAAGCCCTAAAACTCTGCTGCTATCTGCTGCATAGACTCTAAGTGAATTCTGAAGGATGGTTTCTGGGGAAAAGGTGGGCCCCACAGGCAACAGGGGGAATCTTGAGGAGTGAGACAAGCTCTCTTTACTTATTGGAACTAGAAACATCCATGGTTCTTAAGTGGGTGAATGCTGACATTGAGCTGTGAGCCACAGTCTTCAGTCTTTGGGAGAGGCCACACTGGCATTGGATCCTCGGACTTGGAGCCAGGGAAGGCACCATAGCCTGCGTTTCCATTAATTCCTTTGTCAGAGAGGGATGCCTTGCTGGAAGGCCAGTGTGGTCTTCAGCTGTGAAGAAGCTGGTTCTAAAAACTTCACAGATGTGGTCAGTTGAACATTGCAAAGGTGCAAGAGAAATCTGCAGACTACAAGAGCAAGTAAAGAGGTGTGTGGTGTGAGTCTAGTTTACTGGCCTCTGTGATGTTGGTTTATCATCTATAGCATTCAATAGTACCAGGTTGATATCCCAAATTCTCAGGACTGATAAGTATGTATAAGCTTTCTTGCTGTGGAGTGGTTCTGTTTGCAGGGTTTTGTGGTGCCTCATTACAAGCAAAGATTTTGTTCTTGGGGCCGGTGCCATGGCTCCTCACTTGGTTAATCTTCCGCCTGCGGTGCCGGCATCCCATATGGGTGCCGGGTTCTGGTCCCGGTTGCTCCTCTTCCATTCCAGCTCTCTGCTGTGGCCCGGGAAGGCAGTGGAGGATGGCCCAAGTGCTTGGGCCCCTGCACCTGCATGGGAGACTGGGAGGAAGCTCCTGGCTCCTGGCTTCGGACTGGTGTAGTTCTGGCCGTAGTGGCCATTTAGGGGGTGAACCAATGGAAGGAAGACCTTTCTCTCTGTCTCTCTCACTGTGTAACTCTATCTGTCAAATAAACAAAAACAGACAAAAAAAAAAAAAAAGATTTTGTTCTCTTCCTGTGTATAGCCTGCCTCAGTTTGAGTTTGAGTTTATAAAAGTTTGTAAACAATCCAGTTTCCAAAGACAGTGAGTTCTATGAGAAAAATTACGGTATTGGATGTTGATCTGACTTCCTTTTTTATTTTTTTAAATGTTATTTAAGTTATACTAGTTTCATGTATTTAATATATACAGATTTAGAAGCATAGTGAAGATCCTCTTTCCGTTCTTTTTTTTTAAGATCTATTTATTTTACTTGAAAGTCAGAGTTACACAGAGAGAGAAGGCGAGGCAGAGAGAGAGGTCTTTCGTCTGCTTGTTCACTCCCTAGTTGGCCACAACGGTTGGAGCTGCACCAATCCAAAGCGAGGAGCCAGGAGTTTCTTTATTTTTTTTTTTCTTTCTTTCTTTTTTTTTTTTTGACAGGCAGAGTGGACAGTGAGAGAGAGAGACAGAGAGAAAGGTCTTCCTTTTGCCGTTGGTTCACCCTCCAGTGGCCGCTGCGGCTGGCGCGCTGCGGCCGGCACACCGTGCTGATCCAATGGCAGGAGCCAGGAGCCAGGTGCTTTTCCTGGTCTCCCATGGGGTGTAGGGCCCAAGCACCTGGGCCATCCTCCACTGCACTCCCTGGCCACAGCAGAGGGCTGGCCTGGAAGAGGGGCAACCGGGACAGAATCCGGCGTCCCGACTGGGACTAGAACTCGGTGTGCCGGCGCCGCAAGGTGGAGGATTAGCCTAGTGAGCCGCGGCGCTGGCCCCCAGGAGTTTCTTCCAGGTCTCCCATGCAGATGCAGGGGCCCAAGGACTTGGGCCATCCTCCACTGCTTTCCCAGGCCATAGCAGAGAGCTGGATAGGAAGTAGAGCAGCTAGGACTCGAACCGGCACCCATATGGGATGCTGACACTGCAGGTGGCAGTTCGCTAAAATGGCCTGAACGACTGTAGCTGGGCCCATCTGAAGCCTTAGGTGCAGGGCCCCAAGGACGTGGGCCATCTTCTACTACTTTCCCAGACCATATTATAGAGCTGGATTGGAAGTAGAGCACTCGGGACTTGCACCGGCGCTCGTGTGGGATGCTGGCACTGCAGGAGCGGGTTTCCCTTGCTACGCCACAGCGCTGGCCCCAGTTATTCATTCTTGACAATCAAATACTACATAAATTTAGTATGAGTCTATTTCCAGTTATTTAAAATTAGAGTACATTATACTTTCACTGCTAATTTATTTTATTTAACATAAATAAAACACTATGGTGCCTAAAGTTATGTAAAAAAAACTTAAAACAATCTTTATTTATTTTTTTTTATTTTTATTTTTGACAGGCAGAGTGGACAGTGAGAAAGAGAGACAGAGAGAAAGGTCTTCCTTTGCCGTTGGTTCACCCTCCAATTGCCACCGTGGCTGGCGCGCTGCGGCCGGCACACTGCGCTGATCCGATGGCAGGAGCCAGGTGCTTCTCCTGGTCTCCCATGGGGTGCAGGGCCCAAGCACTTGGGCCATCCTCCACTGTACTCCCTGGCCACAGCAGAGCTGGCCTGGAAGAGGAGCAACAGGGACAGAATCCGGCACCCCGACCGGGACTAGAACCCGGTGTGCCGGCGCCGCAAGGCGGAGGATTAGCCTAGTGAGCCGCGGCGCCGGCTAAAACAATCTTGTGATCTGCAGTTTCTTTGAGTTGGAGTAGTGTTACTGACACCCATCTAGTTGGCATATATCATACTCATGAAAACTTATGAGTGGGATTACACAGTTCTCTTCATAATATCTTAGGTATAATTCAGTTCTTCATCCCTAATCATCACTGTTTATCAGCATTATGAAAATATGTAGGTTTAAAATGCAACCATTTTGTTTGTAGTTCTTTTTTTTTTTTTTTTTTTTTTTTTGACAGGCAGAGTGGACAGAGAGAGAGACAGAGAGAAAGGTCTTCCTTTTGCCGTTGGTTCACCCTCCAATGGCCGCCGCGGCCGGCGCACCGCGCTGATCCGATGGCAGGAGCCAGGTGCTTTTTCTGGTCTGCCATGGGGTGCAGGGCCCAAGCACTTGGGCTATCCTCCACTGCACTCCCTGGCCACAGCAGAGAGCTGGCCTGGAAGAGGGGCAACCGGGACAGAATCCGGCGCCCCAACCGGGACTAGAACCCGGTGTGCCGGCGCCGCAAGGCGGAGGATTAGCCTAGTGAGCCGCGGCACCGGCCTGTAGTTCTAAGTCAGCATTTTGTAGTGGGCTCAGCTGAAAACATCCTATGCTGGAGTTACAGTACCACAAGTGAGGGTCTGATTATTTTGTGTCATTATTGAGACTGGTGCTTTTAGGATTATTTTACTAACATGTCTGGGGTGGTTTTTAATTATTGGTTTATTTATTTTGAAGTCAGTCTCTGTCACACACACACACACACACACACACACACATCTTCATTCTTGTGGTTACCTTCTCAAATGCCAGCAACAGCTAAGGGATTGGCCACAGTGAATCCAGGAAGTAAGATTTCCATTTCCCATGTTATTGTGAGAGAAACCCAACTAGTGGGCGATTATCAGCTGCCTTCCAAGCACATTTATTCAGAGTTGAATTGGAAGTGTGGAATAGCTGGGATACAAACTAAGCATTCTTTATATGGGAAGTGGTGTGTCCAAATTACAGCTTAATTGTTGTATCCCAATACCTCTTGCCCCCATGTCTGGTAGTTTGTTTTGGCTCTTACCAAGGCCCTGTGTCTCTCACAAGCAAGTCCCAGATTTCTTCAAAAGGTGGCTATCCAATAAGGGGTAACTCAAGTAGGCAAATTCTTTTCAAAATTTGTTGTTGTCATCTTTACTGATGTCCCATTGGCTAAAGCAAGCAAAATGCCAAAGCCAAGGATCATTGTGGCAGGGACAATTTGAAGGCTTCAATATGGGGAGGCGTGTCACTTGGAAAAATTACTGGAAAGGTCTACAGTAACATTCATTTTTCTCTATAATTGTAGGCAAAATTGTGAGATACATACTTTATGTGGAATTTTAGGTATAAAAAGCATGAGATGTTCTACTGAAATTGCTAACATGAAGTTCTATGTGGTACATCTAATTAAGAGGAAAATAATACCACCAAAGTATTTTTTAGTATAGATTTTAGTGACAGCATGATGCTTCTATGATACACTACAGTTTTTTTGTTTTTTTGTTTTGTCAGGCAGAGTTAGACAGTGAGAGAGAGAGAGACAGAGAGAAAGGTCTTCCTTCCGTTGGTTCACCCCACAAAAGGCCGTCATGGCCGGTGCGCTGCGCCGATCCGAAGCCAGGAGCCAGGTGCCTCCTCCTGGTCTCCCATGCGGGTGCAGGGCCCAAGCACTTGGGCCATCCTCCAAATGACCCCCCGGGCCACAGCAGAGCGCTGGACTGGAAGAGGAGCAACTGGGACAGAATCCAGGGCCCCAACCGGGACTAGAACCCGGGGTGCCAGCACTGCAGGCAGAGGATTAGCCAAGTGAGCTGCGGCGCCGGCCATGATACACTACAGTTTATTTGAATAACAATCCTTAAAATTTTAGCAATAACAATTTTTTAAAGGATTACTTTATTTATCTGAAGGAGATACAGAGAGAGTGTGAGAGGCAGACAGAGTTCTTCCAATCACTGGTTCCCTCCCCAGGTGGCTGCAGTGGACAGGCCTAATGCAGGAGCCAAGTGTCTTCCAGATCTCTCATATGAGCGGCAGGGGTCCAAGCACTTGGGCCATCTTCTACTGCTTTTCCCATGCCATTAGCAGGGAGCTTGATTGGAAGTGGAGCATCTAGAACATGAACCAGCACACATGTTGGATGCCAGCCGTGAAGGTAGTGGCTTTACCCACCACGTCATACCACCAGCCCCGACAGTTTTCATTCTCTTAAAGATAGTTTGTATTTAATCTCTACCAATTAATAAAATTGTGAATGTTCTTTCAAGGAAGTCTTTCCTGTCCCTTTTGGTAAGTGAGTACTGATCTTCCACAGGGAGGCTGGTTGTTTCTCCAGCTAATATGTCTGTTGCTCTGCATTCATCTCTATCAGGGTCTTGCTTAGCACAGGAGAATGTAGGAGCAAGTCTCTCACAGTTCTCTCTTCACCTTCTCTTCCAGATATAATTCTAGAGACCTGTAAATGTTTCCAAGGACAATGAAAGTGAATATGCCTCCTGTAAGTTGTTTGTTTATTAATTGCTCAGCTTGTTTTACATTGAATTTTAGAGGACTAATGGGGATTTAATTAAAATAGAATAGTAAAAGTAGCCATAATTCAACATCGTAGAATATACATAAACAAGGTATAACTGTCATGATTATAAGACATTAGACATATCTAAGCTGATTGCAAATTGGTCTCTGGTCTTTCTGATGTCATAACCAAAAGACACATTTGCTAAACATTCAAATTGAAACCTAGAATTTACTAAATTCTTGTGGGATACAATGTCTGAAACAAGCTTTATTGGGCTTTTATTAGGTCATATGTTGGGCAGTGTTTTAGTACCAACTTGGAAATAAACACTGAGCATTCGGCTGTGATAAAGAGTTACGCAGTGGTAAAACACAAGTCAGTTAGTAATAGGTTTTTTTTGGAATTATTGAAATAGTATGATCCTCAGTAGCTTCTGGGAAGCTGTATTGGATTAATGGGTGGGATTGGTAATGTGAAGAGGACACAGTTTGTTTGTAACTTTCCATATATTTCTCTCAGCCAGTCCATAGATGCAGATTGTGCTGCAGACCTCCCAATGGTATATCCTCAGGCAAGTTACTCCATTCTTTATTTGGACTTGCAGCTACTCAAAGTAATCTTAATTCTTCATTTACCAATAATATAAAGTGTAGTCAAAGCCAACGACTATTCTCTGGTCTTTGCCTTACTTGAATCGTTTGCCTTTTAAAATTTTATATATATATATTTTCTTAGAGATACAAATACACCAAGAAAGAGGTAGGTAGACTAAAAGAGACAAAAGGTGCAGAGCTTTTATCTACTGATTCACTCCCCAAATACCTACAGCAATCAAAGCTGGTAGCCAAGAACCCGCAGTGTAGTTTAGTGACAAAAGCACAATTACTTGAGTCATCACTACTGACTCCCAGCATTTATATTAGCAAGGAACTGAAATCAGGAGCAGAGCTGAGAAGGAGAAGGGTATCTTAACTGACATTTTTAAGCACTGTGCTAAATGCCTTTTCATTTTTTTCTCTGCCATATTTGAAGCTACCATACATTTTCTGAAAACTCTGTTTCTCTCCTGACTTCACTAATGGCTTCTTGTCATTCTCCTTAAATTCTACTTTCTTCTTAGTATCATTCTATTCTGTGTGCTCTTCCATTCATCTCACCCTGCAATTCTTTTTAACTTTTTTTTTTTTAAGATTTATTTTGAAAGAGAGAGAGAGAGGGAGAGACACAGAGAGAGAGAGAGAGAGATCTTCCATCTGCTGGTTACTTTCCAGATGGCTGTAATGACCAGTATTGGGCCAGGCTAAAACCAGGAGCCAGGAGGTCCATCCAGGTCTCCCATGTGGGTAGCAGGGGCCTAAACGGTTAACCATCTTACACTGCTCTTTCCCAGGCCATTAGTAGGGAGCTGGATTGGAAGTAGAGCATCCAGGATGTGGACTGGCATCCATGTGGGGACACCAGCCTTGCAGGTGGTAACTATACCCCCCATGCCACAATGCCTGCCCGCATGGCTTCTTGACACATTTGGCCCTCTGTGGTCTGGCACTCCAGTGTCCCTCCAGGTTAGGCTTTTTCTATAGCTTTTGAGCATAGTTTCTACTCTCTGTTGAATACTTCTTTGTCACTATACAAATGTAATCTCAAGTGCAGAGTCTAAAATGAAACCACAGCATTAATTCTGCACTTACATGTCACCAAAGCGAGATTTCTCTTGGACTCCTCATGTCAAATTTTATTTGGTGTCAAATCTTGATATTTATTTTAAAATACTATTTATTTTAATGCCACTTGCAGTGTTTAAAAGGAGTTCTTTCTCATAAAGAAAAACTTCCTTTTTGATATTGAAAATGTCACTTTAAAAGAAATTATTTGAAAGGCAGAGTTATAGAGAGGAAGAGGCAGAGAGAGGGAGAGGTCTTCCATCTGCTGGTTTGTTCCCCAGATGGCTGTGACAGCTGGAACTGAGCCAATCCAAAGCCAGGAGCCAGGAGCTTCCTCCAGGTCACCTACATGGATGCAGGGCCCCAAGGTCTTGAGCTATCATCTTCTGCTTTCCCAGGCCACAGTAGAGAGCTGGATTTAAAGTGGAGCAGCCGGGAGTTGAACCAACGCCCATCTGGGATGCTGGCACTGTAGGTGACGGCTTTGCAGGCTACACCACAGCACTGGCCCCAATAATGTCGCTTTTAAAAATTTTGGAATAGAATATTAACTCAATGATGAGCTTCAATCCCTGTGGGATGTGGTGGCACATAGTGATCAGTTGGAGAAAGCATTCAGAAATTAAATGGATACATGTGAACTAGAATTAAAAGATACATAAAGAAAAAGACATAGAACACCACATTAATTTTTTTCCTGTGTTAAGCATTTGGCACAGTACCCAAGATATGCCTTATCAGGAATTGGACTTTGGAGCAAAATCTGAAGTTACTTGGGATGGCCACATTCTGTATCAGAGTGCCTGATTTGGGTCCCTGACACTCTGCTTATCATCCGTTTTCCTGCTAATGTGCATCCTGTGACACAGAATATAATTGGTAAAGTATTTGAGATCCTGCCACCCATATGGGAGACCCAGCTAAGTTCTAGGCTCCTGAATTTTGCCTGGCTGAGCTCTTGCAGAAGGGAGTATTTAGGGAGTGAACCAGATAGTAGAAGATGGCTGGCACTGCCGTGTAGCAGGTAAAGGTGCCACCTGAAGTGCTGGCAGCCCATATGGGCGCCAGTTTGAGTCCTGGCTGCACCACTTCTGATCCAGCTCTGCTATGGCCTGGGAAAGCAGTAGAAGATGGCCCAAGGACTTGGGCCCCTGCACCCGCATGGGAGACCTGGAAGAAGCTCCTGGCTTCGGATCAGCACAGCTCCAGCCATTTCAGCCAACTGGGGAGTGAACCAGTGGATGGAAGACCTCCCCCCACCCACCCCTTTTCTCTCCCTCTCTCTGTAACTCTGACTTTCAAATAAGTAAATAAATCTTTAAAGAAAAAAAGATGGAAGTTTTGTTTTTTTTTTTTTTTTTTTTTTTTTTTTTTTTTTTAAATCTATCAGAGTTATAGACAATGAGAGAGAGAGGCAGAGAGAAAGCTCTTCCTTCCATTGGTTCACTCCCCAAATGGCTGCCACAGCCGGCGCTATGCCGATCCAAAGCCAGGAGCCAGGTGCCTCCTGGTCTCCCATGCGGGTACAGGGCCCGAGCACTTGGGCCATCCTCCACTGCCCTCCTGGGCCACAGCAGAGAGCTGGGCTAGAAGAGGAGCAACTGGGACTAGAACCCAGCACCCATTATGTCCATATGGGATGCTGGCACCACAGGTGAAGGACTAACCAAGTGAGCCACGGTGCTGGCCCAGATCTTTTTGTTTCTCTCTCTGCCTAAAAATTAAAATTAAAATAAATCAGTAACAACTTTGAGAAATATGACTCTTGCCTCACCTGAATATATTTGGAGTGTATGCAATTTGAGTCCTGACTTCTTCCAATTCCAACTTCCTCCTTCTGTAAACTCCAGGAGGCAGCTGGTGATTCCTCGAGTGCATGGGTCCTTGCCATCCACATGGGAGACCCAGTTGGAATTCTAGGCATCTGGCTTCAGTGTATTCCAGCCCTGGCCAGTGTGGCTATTTGGAGAATGAATAAGCTGATAGATGTTTTGTCTATCTCTCTCTCTGACTCTGATGGCTTTCAAATAAAAGTAAATAAGTAAATAATGTTTAAAATAATTTAAACTTTTGCTTATATGTATGATTCTTTCTGTAGTGCATATTAATACAGGATTGTATGTTTCTAGCTCAAAGATGATTTGTCAAGCTTTTAATCCCTTAATTGTTATATGGTGTTATTTTATGTAGTCACTTCAAAATGAGTAATGAAAAATAGATGTACACATCAATTGTAACAATGATCATTGATGATCATTGTTTAAAAAGAGGCATTTTATTGTGACAAAATATGACATATTGTTGGACAAATAACGCATGCATTTCTGTGACATTAAGGATATTGATATTACTTTGCAACCATCAATACCATACATCTGCATAACTTTTAAATATCCCTCAGGTGGAAATTTGTATGCATTGAACACTAAATCCCTATTCCCTTCCACCACAGACACTGGCAGTCACTGTTCTACTTTCTGTCTCTGTAAATTTGTCTCTTCTAGCAACTTCATATGAGTAGACTAAAAAATATTTGGCCTCTTGTTATTGGCTTATTTCATGGAATGCTGTCTTCAACTTTCATCCATGTTTTAGCATTTGTCAATATTTTCATTTTAAAGCTCAATGTGTGAGGCCGGCTCTGTGGTGTAGCAGGTAAAGCTGCCACCTGCAGTGCCAGCATCCCATATGGGTGTTGGTTCAAGTCCCGGCTGCTCCACTTCCAATCCAGGTCTCTGCTAATGGCCTGGAAAATTAGTGGAAGATGGCCCAACTCCTTGGACCCCTGCACCCACATGGGAGACCCGGAGGAAGTTCCTGGCTCCTCGCTTCAGAATGGTGCTCTCCAGCCTTTGCAGCCAATTGGGGAGTGAACTAGCAGATGGAAGACCTCTCTCTCTCTCTCTCTCCTCCCCCCCCCGCCTCTCTTCTCTGTCTTTCAAATAAGTAAATAAATCTCTAAAGTTCAATAATACTTCATTGTGTATTACTATGATTTGAATATTATTCTTTGTTGGGGAAGGTTTTCAACTTGAGCAGTTGAGGATATCAGCACCTTTGGGAGTTGAGTAGGATAGGGTGAGGTCATCAGGGTGGATCACTTAAGAGTGGCTGAATACTGGAGGCTTTAAAAGAAGACAGAGACCAAGGAGGCACTGGCATACTCTCTGTATCTTGCCATGTGTTGCCCTGTGCAATGGCCAATGGGTGATGGCCAATTTCAAGGCTATCACCAGATGCAGCCTCTCAATACTGTCTTCCATATGTGGCCCATCATTTTACATTGACACCAACAGTGCATTAGGGTTTTAGTTTCGCCAGCCTTGCCAATTTTTTTTTTTTTCTATAATGGACATTACAGTGGGTGTAGAGTGGTATTTCATTGTAGTTGTCATTTGCATTTATCTAAACGTAAATAATGTATGAGATATTTTCATCTGCTTATCAGCCATCTGTACATCTTTGAAGATATATCTTTAATGATTTATTTATATATTGGAAAGATGAAACAGGAGAGGGGTCAAGAGAGACAGAAATCTTCCACCTGCTGGTTCACTCCCAAAAGATCGTTTGGACTAGGCAAAAATCAGGAGCCAGAAACTCCGCCTGGTTTCCTACATGGATGGCAGGAATCCAAGTACTTGGCTACCTTCCCACACACATAAACAGGAAGCTGAATCATAAGTATAGGAACTAAGACTCAAACCATATTCCATTGACAAGTGGCAGCTTGCACTCACATACATTCTATTTTTGTATGCTAGTATTTACCACAAATCAGAGAAAACACGATATTTGCCTTTGGGCCTGGCTTACTTCACTAAGTCTAATGATTTCCAGTTGTATCCGTTTTGTTGCCAAAAAAAACCAGAATTTCTTTTTTTTTAATGGCCGAGTAGTCATTAGTGTATATATACCAGTGTTGCTGTGGATTCGTTCTGAGAGGAGGAGTGCGGTGGGAGCAAGAGGTGCAGAGTCACCACACAGACCCCAGGAGGGAGTCAGATGAAAGCGGGCCAGAGGCGAGCAGCCTGCAGACTCGTTTATTTCAGTTGGTACAGCAGCTTATATAGCTGAGGCAGCCAATCTGGTCAAGGGGCGGTTATACCCTAACCAATCACAGCCTCTTGCCAGGCAGGCTCTGTTGCCAAGTGGGTTCTGAAGCCATTCCTGAGTAACTGATGCTCGCTTGCCAGCGGCCATCTTGGCATGGCCTTCTCATTCCACCATATTTCCCCCTTTTCGTTTATTTTTGAGCAACGGGAGGCATGATTCTTGGCCATACCATTGTTGACCCCGTTTCCATGTGGTCTCCGTATGCAGCTATACCTGTCTTAGGTTGTCCTGCAGGGGATCTTTCCTGTCATTGACCAGCTCTCAAAACAGGAGACCACAGGAGTTCTTGCTCAGATAGGGGTAGGAATGAGGAACAATGGTAATCAGGAATGGCTTGACCACACATGGGCTGTGGGCCATTTGAGTGGCTGACCAGAGTTAAGTGGGGTATAAAGCAGTAGAGGATGTGGCTATGGGCAGTTTCTCAGGGTAGGATGATAGGGCAGGTGCATCCGCTAACAAGGCGGACTCTCAGTCTTGTTCAGCTGGTTCTGGTTGACTGTCAGTTACAGGCTTGATATTTCTGGCTGGTACCGAAATGGGCTGTCCTGCATTCTCTGGAAAGACACAAGCATATCCTCGGCCCTTGGTTAGCAGAGGGGTGGTCCCTTCCATTCTCCTGTCAGGGGGTCTTTCCACCTAACCGTAGGGGCTGGGGTCTGGGATGGAAAGGATCCCCAGTGTTTATAAGCTGGGCTGACCCCTTGGGAATCAAAAGTAAGCAAATTGATAGTGAAGAAGACCTCAGTCAAAGCAAGATGTGGGTCTGGGGGCATATGATTGTTTTTCTGCTTTTGTAAGAGATCTTTAATTGTCCTATGAGTTCTTTCATTGATTGCCTGTCCCTGTGGGTTGTATGGGATACCTGTGGCAGACTGTATGTCTCAGGACCTCAGGAAGGAATTAAATTCCTGTGATGTATATGCTGGCCCGTTATCTGTCTTTATGGTCCAGGGGAACTGAGGATCAGCATGGCTAACTTAACTAACTTTATCACATTACCTAGCCTTTTTCCGAATTGGGCTGTTGCAGACAGCCTTTGAATAACTATCTACCACCACATGGACAAACTTAAGTATACCAAAGGAGTTAATGTGGGTGACGTCCACTTGCTAGAGCTTATTAGGAGCAAGGCCTCCCGGGTTCACTCCTGCATGTTGCAGTGGCCCTAACAGGACGGGGCGGAGGGGGGGCACAATTCTTGCAAGAGCATACTAGGTGTTTGCATTGGCTCATTGTTAGCTCCAGGAAAAGCAATTTTATATTGCTTGCTAACATGAAATTTTTGGTGTAGAATACGGGCTTGTTCTAGGTGTCCAATGGGAGCCGCGTTGCAAAAGATAAGACGATCAACCTTTTTGTTGCCTTGGAAAATAAAGCCAGATAACCCAATATGTGATCTTATGTGTGAGATATACCATGGGTGTTTTCTATTCTTAGTTGGCTTTTTAAGTGTTGTGAACATCGGGTTAAAGACTGCAAAAGGGATCATCTTTGCTACCTATACTGAGTATTTGCTGTGTGAAAATATATTTACCAGCCCATCCTGGCTAAGGAGTAGAACCTTGAGTATTGCCCTTATTTCTCCCAATTGTACTGGTCCCCCGTGGGGTTCTACATGGATCTTATCTTTTTCTGTTGAGGATTTGATCACTATTCCAAACAGTAACTTGGCATCAGTAAACGCACACAGTGCCTTGGGTATAGGTTGATTAGCAGGGAAGGCATTTCTAAGGTTTGTAACATCTGGAGTAGCCTGTTCTGGGAAGTTTATCATTAAAGTTTGAAAGAGCGTACTATTCTGCATCAATGTGGACAGTTCTAATTGTGATGGGGTAGGACTACTATGTCTGGCTCTGTGTTAAATATCTTATTGGCATAATATCTTAATTTATGGCAAATAGAGGCACCTGAGGGTCATAGCGTAAGGTTTTTAAATTTGACAACTGGGTGTTGATCTTTTCTATAGTGGATTCAGCTGTGATGCCAATGTGATTTTTTTTTTTTTTTTTTTTTTGAGGAAGGGCTGTTCCCCTTAGTAAATTGAATAGCGGTCTAAGCTCTGCAGGTGTTAGGGGAAGGAAAGGCTTCAGCTAATTGACTTGGCCGCATAATTGCTGAAGTTCATTAAGTGAGTATTTATGCTTGACTTTTAGGTTTGAACCCATTGGAGATACATGGGAGGAGATTTGATAACCCAGGAATTAAAAGGGAGGAGGGGCTGGTGTTGTGTGGCTCACTTGGTTAATCCTCTGCTTGCGGTGCCAGCATCCCATATGGGTGCCAGGTTTTAGTCCCGGTTGCTGCTCTTCCAGTCCAGCTCTCTGCTGTGGCCTGGGAAGGCAATGAAGTATGGCTCAAGTGCTTGGGCCCCTGCACCCACATGGGAGACCAGGAGGAAGCTCCTGGCTTCGGATCGGCACAGTGCCGGCCATGGCAGCCATTTGGGGAGTGAACCAATGGAAGGAAGACCTTTCTCTTTCTCTCCCTCTCTCTCTCACTGTCTGTCAAATAAAAAAAAAGGGGGGGGGGTAGAAAAGGTACCTTTTCTGTGGCAATAGACAAACCCAGGAATTGTAAATTTCTTATTGTCTCACTTAGGCCTTCAGAGTTGCCACATTCTCATGAGCAAGTAAGATGTCATCCCCATAATGTTTGACCAAGCACTGATCTTTAAGTGTGCTGGTCGCATGAGAAACATATCTTTGGCAAATGGCAGGGCTATTTTTCATGCCTTGTGGGAGTACTGTCCACTGAAATCTTTTTGTGGGGAGCTGGAAATTTGGCTCCCATAATGTAAAGGCGAAGTAGGCCTTATCCTCCTCCACGATAGGAATGGAAAAGAAGCAATCTTTGATATCAATGGTAACTATGTGGTATCCATTAGGAATGGCCCCTGGATGGGGAATGCCAGCCTGGAATGTTCCCATCTTTTTTATGATTTTGTTGATGGCTCTCAAATCTTGTAGTAGCCTATATTTTTCCTGTGTCTTTGGTATCACAAAAATGGGCATGTTGTGAGGGCTAGTGGAAGGCTCTATGTGTTCCTTTTCCAATTGTTCCTGTACCAATTCTCTAAGGATGCCAAGTTTGGGTTTAACATTGGCCACTGCTCTACCCAGATGTTTCCTGTTTTTTCCCATTCAATGGGGATTGGGCCTGGTTTTTGTATGAGGTGAGCAGTGGCCCCTAAAATTGGGGGTGAATCTCACTTGTAGGCTCTCCATTAAAGCTGTTGGCTCATGGAGATTTGTAATCTGTAGTAGGGACCGCTTGCATTTTTGAAAACACATCTATCCCCCATAATGGAATGGAAACCTCAGCAATTAGTGGAAAGATGGTTCCTGTATCTCCATTGTCACCTTACCACGTTACAGGCATGATGACCTGATCAGCCGATTTTAATCCTCCAACGCCTTGGTGGTCAGGCCTGGGCGCCATCTTCCAATGTTGCATTTCCTTGTGTCCCCAGCTTTTAAGACCGTGGCATCTACCCCTGTATCAAACCCATGAAGGCAATGTCATCTAAATATAGGGTCAATTTTGGCCTCAGATTGAAGTTAGGCATCGACCAGTTAATGGTGGTAGGACTCCCTCTTACTTGCTGGACTGAGGGCCGCCCCGCTGGGAGTTTAAAGGGTTAGTCCTGCAATCTCTTGCCCAATGAAAGCCTTTTTTACATCTGGGACACAGCGTTTTGAGTTTACCCTGTCTGTTGGCGTTTGGGCAATTTCACCGTAGGTGTCCCATTTCCTGACATCCCCAACAAACCAGAGGATCATTAGATTTCCTTGTGTTCAGTTTGTTAATGGCTGCAGTTAAGGCCTGTATGGGTGTATCAGTAGGGTTTACCTCCTTTGTAGCTACTATCCATTTAGAAAGGTCTTCATTACGGACTGGGGCGATTGCAGCTTTTGCCTCTTTGGTAGCACCTTCCCAAGCGAATTGTTTGACCAGATTGTCTTGATCAGGGCCAAGCAGTAATCTTTTCTCTACTGCCTCCAAGACTCTGGCAAGGAAATCAGGGAACCATTCTAAGAGCTGACTATAATTAGGAGGATTTATATTTTTTAAGGCTCTAAGTGCCAAATCTCTTACCTGATCAAAATAGGCAACTACTCCAATGCTGTAGGCAACTACTCCAATGCCGGCCTGTTCGTGAGGTTATATGTAGGTGCCATGGCCTGTAAGCCTATCAAAGGTTACTGCAATTCCATAGGCAGTGTTACTGCAATTCCATAGGCAGTTTTATTCCTTGCCACGGTTTCAGTCTCTTCCTCATAGGAGGCTTTCCACTGTTAGAACTGTGGTCTCGACAAACATGCTTTGAGCAGTGTAACCCAATCAAAATGAGTTTGAAGGTTCGCTGCCCATAGTATGAGCACCTGTTCAAAGTAGGGAGAGTTGGGCCTGACTCTTGAGAAGCCTTTTTTTAGCGTAGTAAGGTCATTTACAGGCTTTGGAATCCAGGGCCTGAATCTGCATCCGCTCCTACATTAATGGCAAACATACAGGTGGGATGGGGTCTAGCAGCTGCCCTGAGAGCCTGGGGTGCCCGGGGACTGCTACAAATGTGGGGATCTTCACTGGGTGCAGATGGGATGACCTCACGTGGGTTATTGCCTTGAGGTTGTCTAAGTTATTTGGGTGGTGGCTGATTAGGCATTGCTGCGTTGTCTGCTGTCATGTCATTTTCACTGTCAGAGCTCTCTCTCCCTAAGTAATCAACTGTTGCCTGTGAGGCAGAGGCCTGCTCACTTTGGGCACCAGATGCTGCTGTGGATTTGTTCTGAGAGGAGGAGTGTGGTGGGGGCAAGAGGTGCGGAGTCACCACACAGACCCCGGGAGTCAGGTGAAGAAAGCAGGCCAGAGGCGAGCAGGCTGCAGACTCGTTTATTTCAGTTGGTACAGCAGCTTATATAGCTGAGGCAGCCAATCCAGTCATGGGGCGGTTTATGCCCTAACCAATCACAGCCTGTTGCCAGGCAGTTTCCGAAGCCATCCAATCACAGCCTGTTGCCAGGCAGGCTCTGTTGCCAAGTGGGTTCTGAAGCCATTCCTGAGTAACTGATGCTCACTTGCCAGTGGCCATCTTGGCATGGCCTTTTCATTCCACCACATACCACATTTTCTTTATCCAGTCATCAGTTGATAGACATCTGAGTAGATCCCATATCTTAGATATTGTGAATTGAGCTGAATAAACATGGTGGTATAGATAACTCTTTTATATGCTGATTTCATTTTGTTGGGATAGATTCCCAGGAGTGAGATGGCTGGGTTCTTTTTTTTTTTTTTCCCAAAGATTTATTTATTTATTTATTTGAAAGTCAGAGTTACACAGAGAGAGGACAGGCAGAGTGAGAGATCAGTTGATCAATTGTGAGACCTTCCATCTGGTGATTCACTCCCCAATTGGCTGTAACGGCTGGAGCTGCGCGGATCCGAAGCTAGAAGCCAGGAGCTTCTTCTGGGTTTCCCATGTGGGTGTAGGGGCCCAAGGACTTGGGCCATCTTCTACTGCTTTCCCAGGCCACAGCAGAGAGCTGGATTGGAAGTGGAGCAGCCAGGTCTTGAACCGGTGCCCATATGGGATGCTGGCACTTCAGGCCAGGGTGTTATCCTGCTGTGCCATAGTGCCAGCCCTGATGGCTGGGTTCTATGATAGATCTATTTTCAGATTTCTGAGGAATATCCATATTGTCCTCCATAATGCTTGTACTAGTTTATGTTCCCACTAACACTGGAATAGGGTACCTTTTCCCCTATATCCTTACCAGCATTTATTGTTTGTTGATTTTTGGATGCCAGCCATTCTAACTGGGATGAAGTGAAACTTCATTGTGAATTTTATTTGCATTTCCTTAATGACTAGTGATTCTGAACAGTTTTTCATGTGTCTGTTGGCCTACATGTCTATTTTTGTGCCAGTACCAAGCTGTTTTGTTATAACTATCCTGTAATATCTTGAAATCCAGTTGGTTAGGCCTCTGGGTTTGTTTTTGTTATTTAAGATTGTTTTAGCTATTCGGAGTCTCTTGTTTCCAAATGGATTTTAGCATAATTTTTTCTAGATATGTCATTGGTATTTTGATTTATATCTCATTGAATCTAAGTTGCTTTAGGTAGTATGACATTTTGATAATATTCATCCAATCCATGAACGTTGAAGATTTTTCCTTTTTGTGTGTATCTTCTATTTCTTTCTTTAATGTTTTATAATTTTCATTGTAGAGATTTTTCACTTTATTGGCTAAATTTATTCCAAGGTTTATAAAAATTTTTGTAGCTGTTGTGAATAGTACTGATCTTACCAGTTCTTTCTTGGTCATGGTATTGTCTGTATACAAAGGCTATTGATTTTTGTGTGTTGATTTATATCTTCCACTTAATCAAACTGTGTTATGAGTTACAGTCTTGGGGCTTTTCTTTGTTGGGAAGGTCTTTATTACTGATTCTATCTTCTTGTTTATTGGTCTATTTATATTTTTTGTGTCTTCATGACTCAATTTTGGTAAATTATGTGTGTCCAGGAATCTATCTATTTCTCCTAGATTTTCCAGTTTGTCGACATATAGCTGTTTGTGGTAGTTTGTGATGATTCTTTTTATTTCTGTGGTATCTGTTCTGACATCTCTTTTTTCATCTCTATTTTTAAAGATTTATTATTTTTTTAGATTTATTTTATTTATTTGAAAGAGTTACAGCGAGAGAGGTCTTCCATCTGCTGGTCCACTCCCCAGATGGCTGCAACAGCCAGAGCTGCACCAATATAAAGCCAGGAGCCACGAGCTTCTTCTGGGTCTCCCATGTGGGTGCAGTGGCCCAAGGATTTCAGCCATCCTCCACTGCTATCCCAGGCCATAGCAGAGAGCTGGATCGGAAGAGGAACAGCCAGGACTCTAACCAGCGCTCATATGGGATGCAGGCGCTTCAGGCCAGGGCTTTAACCCGCTACCCCACAGTGCCAGCCCCAAAGATTTATTTATTTGAAACACAGTTACCGAGAGGTAGAGGCAGAGAGAGAGTCTTCCATCCACTGGTTCACTCCCCAAATGGCTGCAGTGGTTGGAGCTGGGCCGATCCGGAGCCAAGAGCTTCTTCTGGGTCTCCCATGTGGGAGCAGGGATGCTCCTCTACTGCTTTCCCAGTCTGTTGGCAGAGAGAGAGAGAGAGAGAGAGAGAGAGAGAGAGGTCGGTCTTCCATCTGCTGGTTCACTCCCCAATTGGCCACAACAGTCGGAGCTGTGCCGATCTGAAGCTGGAAGCTAGGAGTTTCTTCTCAGTCTCCCAAGCAGGTGCAGGGATCCAAGGACTTGGGCCATCTTCTGCTGCTTTCCCAGGCTGTAGCAGAGAGCTGGATTGGAAGAGGGGCAGCCGAGATTAGAACCAGCACCCATGTGGGATGCCAGCACTGTAGGCGGAGGATTAACCTATGGCGCCACGGAGCTGGCCCCCATGCAAAGCATTTGTATGGGCCCTCAGTGTGAGCACAGAAACTTCTACAATGACCTACTCCAGGTACTCAGGCAACTCTGAGCCTCTGAAGTCAGGCAGTGATTGCCCAGACACCCAGCTGTTCCCCACACCATGTTGTACAGTCACAGAATTCCCACAGTCATAGCAGAGGACTTCCTGCAGTTACACAGAGCAAGTGATCCACTCATCCTGAGCCTGCTCTGCCCACCAAGAGAGCCAAGGCATCCCCAGAGCCAGCTGCCTTTGTTCCACCTTTGCAGCTGCCCATGATAGATTGTGGGGAGAGGAACACTTCATGGGCTTTCTTAGGCACCCCAACCCCTGCCCACCTTCCATGCCAGACTCAAAGTCAGTGGGGACTGAAGATTTATCCCTCCGGTAAACTCCTCTAGAACGTCTTTTTCCTGATTAGCCATCAAAGATCCCTTTTTAAAAGTTTCTTATTTAGTTTTGTTCATTTTGCTTCATATCCTTTAATGTTTTTGCTTTTAGGTATACTAACCTTTTTAATTTTTGTATCACTGTGATCTGTTTATTATGGAGAAATGTCTGTCTGTGATCATATTTTTCTTTCTTTTTTTTTTAAAGATACATTTATTTGAAAGAGTTACACAGAGAGAGGAGAGGCAGAGAGAGAGAGCTCTTCCATCCACTGGTTTACTCCCCAATTGGCCGCAATGGCAGGAGCTGTGGATTGGAAGTGTAGAAGCTGGGATTCAAACTGGTGTCTGTATGGGGTGCTGGCACTGCCGGCATTGGCTTTACCGGCTTCGCCACAGAATCATTGAAGTTTTTTTTTGCTGCTAAATAATATCTCTTTGAGCCTTTTATGATTAGTGTTTATGTAGTATGTATTTTTTTTCCTAATTATGACCACCTTACTTTTCTTTACTGTATCCATTGGTGAGATGCTACAAGGTGTCAAAACTATTCTAGACAACAGGAATACAAGGTAGATAAACAATGTATAAACAAATTTCACTACCTGTCCTGGCTGTCCTGGCCATTTGGGAGTGAACCAGCAGGTGGAAAAGCTTGCTGTTTCTTTCTCTCCCTTTCAAATAAATGAATAAATCTTTGAAACGTGATCTTGACAAATTGGAATTAAAAGATAATGGAGGGTAAGAAGTTGCCATAGCACTAAGACACCTACATCCCACACCAGAGTGGCTACCTGCTTGCCAACACAGATCCTGGAGGGCAGCAAGTCATGATGGCTCAAGTAACTGAGGCCTTTCAACCCACATAAACGCCTGAGCTGAGTTCCTTGCTCCTGATTCAGCTCTGGCTATTATGGCTCTCTGTTTGGGGAGTGAACCAGTGGATGGGAGCTATCTGTCTAGGTCACCTCTGAGTCTTTAGAAAAAGGAAAAACAAAAATATAAAGCATATTATGCATGAAGGCGTTGAAGGCCCCTCATATAAAACTATGCTATAATTCTTTATCAGGTTCCTTTTTATTTATTTAAAGATTTATTTTTTATTTGCTTGAGAAAGAGAGAAAGAGAAAGATAGATCTTCCATCCACTGCTTCACTTCACAAATGGCTGCAATGGCAGCGCTGGGCCAGGCTGAAATGAGGAACCAGAAATTTTTTCTTGGTCCCCCATGTGGGTGGCAGGGGTCCAAGCACTTGGGCCATCCTCTGCTTCCCTCCCAGGCCCATTATGTGTAGTGTATTATTTGGGAAGTAGGGTCTTATGTAGTGATTCACTTCCCAATTAACTTCATTAGCTGAGAATGAAATGGGATGAAGCCACAAACCAGGGACTTAATTACTTGAGCCATCACTTCTGGCTCCCAGGATCTGTGGTAGCAGGAAAGTGAAGCTGGGAACCTCTGCCATCAAATAAAGATGCTTCAATATAGATGCAGGTATGTTAACCACTAGGCTGTATACCCTGTTCTTTGTAATAGATCTGTCTCTGTCCATTCACTTTCATTTGTTTGTTTGTTTGTTTTTTTTTTTTTGGTCTTTTCATAGCTCAAGTGTGACACATATAATGCAGTAAAATTTTTTAACCAAATGTGATAGTCTCTGTGTCAATTGTTAGTCTGTTTACATTTAAACTAATTTTTAATGTGGTGGAAATTATGTCTGCCATTTAGTTACTTAATTTCTGCTGTTTCTCATTTCTAAGGTTTTTTGGGTTATGATATATTTTTAATGGTTTCTTAAAATGTTAATTTATCCATAGGGCAACAGATACTGCTTTCCTCCCCAAATGCACGTAATGACTGGTACTTGGACTGATTGAAGCCAAGAGCTGGAAGTGCAATCCAGGTCATTAAATGGGTGACAGGAACCTAATTCCTTGAGCCATCAGCAGTCTACCAGGTCTACCTATGTAGGAAACTAGAGTCAGGAGTCAGAGCTGGACATCAAGACCAGGGACTCCAGTATAGTATGCAGGCATCTTAACTGACACCTGAACACTAGGATAAATGCATAGACCCATAAAATATTTTAACTGTTTCATTGTGGTACTCTTCTTGACTGCTTTACTCTTTCTCATAGAATAAATTGCATTCTCTCACAGATATATGTGTGGACACTAAATCCCAAGTGACTGTATTTGGAGATAGGACTAATCCAGTTGAACTTAGGCTTTTATAAGAAGTGCACAGAAAAGGCCACCTGAGGACTTGGTGAGAAGTTGACCGACTTCTGACTGTAAAGAAAGACTCCTGGGAAATGAAAGCTACAAGCAGCTTGTTTTTTAATTCTGCAGAACTATGAGGAAAATAATTTCTGTTTAAGTTCCCACTCTATAATGTTGTTATGGCATCTCTAGCAAGCAAATATACTGCTTTGCTGTATTATTTTTTTCAACTGGTAAAAATCTTTTTAATTGCATTAAGAAATTGTAATATGAAGAATGTATCACAATGTACACTGGAGTTGTACTCCTTCTTTTACAGTATAGAACAAAGTTACAGAGAGATCTCTGTGTTGTTTCATTTCCAAAATGCCCAAAATATCAGGGGCAGGTACAGACCATAACAAGGAGGCTAGAGATCATCTTATGTCTCCCATGTGGGTGGCAGGGACTCAAGTACTTGACTCATCTTTTGCTGCCTCTCTGGGTATGAATTAGCATGAAGCAAAATCAAAAGCAGAGGCAGGCACTCTGATATCTCTGTCTCTGTCTGTCTCTCTCTCTCTCTCTGTAGTTTTGCTTCTCAAGTCAGTAAATCATTAGAAACAAAGCATACTGTATATAAAGGTCATGGAAACTGCAGATTATGAAAAGATTATTCCTGGAGTTAATTTTATTATTATTTTTTAGCCAAATGAACATGTCTTTAAAATTCTACTTTCTGAAGGGTTTTTGAAGCACTCATGTGAGTTAGATTACTTGGGTAAATTATTCCATGTTTATGAAAAAATTGTTGATCTATTTTCTTAATCTTTTTTTGCTATAAAATCACAAAATTGGTAATTCAGGATGAAAACAAATGTTCAAGTTTTTTTATTTACTTGGTAGATCAAGATAAGAGAAGATTATCTATCTATCTATCTATCTATCTCAAGATCTTCCATCTGCTGTCTCATTCATCAAATGTCTACAACAGCCAAGATTGGGCAAGGCCAAAGCCAGGAACTCCATCTCCATTTTCCAAATGTGTGGCAGGGACCCAAGTGCCATTGCCTTCCAAGATGCACTAGCAGGAAGCTGCATTGGAAGTTGAACAACCAGGACTCAAACCAGCACTCTGATATTTTATGTGGCTTTCATAAGTGGTGATGTAACCTGCTGTGTCACAACACCAGCCCCAAATTGATTTCTTACATCTTAGAGGCTGTACACTCTAATGTCAAGGCTCCTGCCTGAAAAAGGGCCATCTTCCTGCTGAATAATATGACATATGACATCACATGGTGAGAGAAAGCAAGAGATAGAGCTCATAGGCTCAAGCCTTTACTGTTTATGTTAACTCATTGCAGAGGACAGAAATGGTTATCTTGGGGATGAAATTTCCAACACATGCTTTGGCAATATATTCTTATTTCAAGTTCCATTTCTCACCCCCCTTTTCTAATATGTTTTTGGCTGATAACTAAATTTTA
This sequence comes from Oryctolagus cuniculus, assembly GCF_964237555.1. Lineage (NCBI taxonomy): Eukaryota > Metazoa > Chordata > Mammalia > Lagomorpha > Leporidae > Oryctolagus > Oryctolagus cuniculus. The sequence continues at coordinate 93,311,121 of NC_091433.1, forward strand.
TTTTGGTAACTGTTTTACAACTATAGAATTTAAGTTTTTTTTTCTCTTGGTTACTTTTCTATTGGTAACCCAGATCTGTCATCATTCTTTGTATTCTTTTATATCATCCATTAATTACTGGAAGATATTTGGAGATTGTTTAGCCATCGTGTTTGCTACTTGAATCACGTGACTTCAGTTTCTTCTTGTGACTTCCCCTTGAGTATGGATCAGATTTTCCTTTCTTTATTTGTGTAGTGAATTTTATGGTGAGCATTGTATATGATGTATTGCAGAAGTTGTGGATATTACTGTATTTCTCAGAAGAATGAGTTCTGTTTTACAAGGCAGTTAAGTGGCTGAATTCAAATTCCAAACTCTTCTTGAAGTGATCAGTAACTGACTCTTGCAGTAGCTGCATTTTTATTGGTCTCTCTTAGGTCTTCCACAAATGTGTAGTATAGAAGGCAGCCAATAAGTTTCGTAACCTTTTAGTGCTACTTGAGGGGATTTAGTTCTTTGGCTTTCTCTCACCCAAGTATCTTCCTCTTCCTCCATATTTAGGTTGTCTTATCAGCCCTGAACTTGGCACCAAATCATCCTGACTTATTAACGCTTAAGCTATTACTTCCTTCGTCTGTGTACATAGGAGTGTGTCCTCTGGTATATTGCCCAAATTGGGTGAGTTTCTCTTTGAGAGGTTCCCTCAATCCAGTTTCTGCCTTTTGATTATCTAATCCTCAAATAGTTGTGCCACAAATATTGTTCAAATTTTATAATTTTTATTCTTTCATGGGTTCATCTTGTCAAATACTGTTGACTCTGATGCTTTTGATCTTTTTACATTATAAAACCTTGTTCTGTAGCTAGTTAAGCCATTGCTTGCTGTGCCATTAGCCTATATGGGTGCTGGTTTATCCTGCCTGCTCCATTTCTGATCCAGCTCCCTGCAAATGAGTCTTTGAAAGCAGTGGAGGATTGCCTGAGTCTTTAGGCCTCTGGATCCATGTGGGATACCCAGAAGCAGCTCCAGGCTTCAACCTGGCTCAGCCCTGTTATTTGCAGCCATTTGGGGATTGGACCAGCAGATGGAAAACCCTTCTCTTTCTCTGTAACTCTGCATTTCAAATAAATAAATATTTTATAAAGATCTGTGTTCTGTACTTATCTGTGTATGTTCATATTTTCTTTTTTTTTTTTTTTACCTTGGACTATTGCTTCAGGTAGTCTTTAGTCTTTTACTCTGCAAGTCTAGTCTTTCTTGAGTAGGAATAATTCATTCAAATTAGAAATAGGCTTACATGTCAGATTTGGCTGAGCTCCTATTTTTGTATGATCTGTAGTATTCATTGTTGGCTTATGGTAACTTTTAAAATGCATGTTTTGTGGTTCTCAGTAGTCATCTTTGACTTGTAGTCCACCTTCAAGTAGTATTATACCACTTTCATGTTTAGTATCTTTTTTGTAAAGATTTATTTTATTTATTTGACAGGTAGAGTTACAGAGAGAGGTAGAGACAGAGAGAGAGGTCTTGCACCCACTGGTTCACTCCCGAGATGGCCGCAGTGGCTGGAGCTGCGCTATCTGAAGCCAGGAGCTTCCTCCAGGTCCCCCACATGGGTTCAGGGGCCCAAGCACTTGGGCCATCTTCTGCTTTCCCAGGCCATAGCAGAGAGCTGGATCGGAAGAGGAGCAGCTGGGACTAGAACCAGCGCCCATATGGAATGCCAGTGCCTCAGGTCAGGACGTTAACCCGCTGAGCCACAGTGCCGGCCCCCATGTTTAGTATCTTTATACTATTATATTTCTAGATACTTCTTAGCTTCTGTATCATGCTTGTAATATATTTTACTTCTACATGTTATAAGCCCCTTATAGATTCTTACTATTTTACTTCAAATGCTCAGTGACCTTTTAAATAGTTCAAGAGTAAAGGGGCTCTTGTTGTGGTGTAGCAGTTTAAGCTGCTGCTTGCAGTATCGGCATCCCATTTGGGCACTGGTTCAAGTCCTGGCTGCTCCACTTCAAATCCAGCTCTCTACTAAGGTGTCTGGGAAAGCAATGGACAATGGCCCAAGACCCTGGGCCCCTGCACCCACGTGGGAGGCCTGGAAGAAGCTCCTCACTCTTGGCTTCAGGCTGACCTAGCCCTAGCTGTTGTGGTCATTTGGGGAGTGAACTGGCGTATCAAAAACATTTCTCTTCTCCCTCCTTCTCTCTGTAACTGCCTTTCAAGTAAATAAAGTTTAATAAAAGTGAAAATATTTATGCTCTCATATTTTCCATTTCCTGTATCTGTTTGTACCCACAGGAGTATTTATTTTTTATTGTTTTGGGGTTTTTGAAAACTTCATCATAGTAAGCCATGGTATAATTATCTCCTCCTTTGATGTGTGAAATTAGGGTATCCCTAAAGTCATGATTATTCTCATGAAGTACATCCTCAGATCCCTAAAAATGACTGATGTGTTCAGTGATGTCTGAATTAAAGAATTTAGAAAAGTCCTCATATAGTAATGACTTTCCAGTTCATTACTATGAAAGAACCCACTCCCATGTGGGAGACTTGGATGGAATTTTATTGTAGACATTTACAAAATAATCCAGTGGACAGTCTATCCTTTCTTATTGTCTCTAACTGCCTTTCAAATGAATAAATAAATAAATCCTTAAGAAAAAGATGTGTGGGGGCTGGCGCTGTGGCTCTGTGGGTTAATCCTCCGCCTGTGGTGTGGCATCCCATATGGGCGCTGGTTCATGTCCCAGCTGCTCCTCTTCCAGTCCAGCTCTCCTCTGTGGTCTGGAAAAGCAGTAGAAGATGGCCCAAGTGCTTGGGCTGCTGCACCCACATGGGAGACTGGGAGGAAGCACCTGGCTGTTGGCTTCGGATCAGCACAGTTCCGGCTGTTGTGGCTATTTGGGGAGTGAACCAACAGAAGGAAGACCTTTCTCTCTGTCTCTCCCTCTCACAGTCTGTAACTCTACCTCTCAAATAAATAAAAAAAAAAAAAAAAAAAAGAAAAAGAAAAAGAAAAAGATGTGTAACAAATCTCTTATTTTCCTCAGCTTTGTAGAGTGTCCTTACTGGGATATTAGCTGTCTTTGTGGTTTGAGAAAAATGGTGCGTTCTAGTAGTGCTTTCTCAGAAGTGATGACAATTCATTTCAACTGATATTTCCTTGGCCAGAATCCTCTGGCCTTTTCTCAGTTTTTCTAGACTGTGAGGTGATATGTAATTCTCCTGTAAGAAACAGTACCGAAGATGAATGGATAGTTGTCACTGCAGACTGAATTTCTGTCCTTACACATTTCCTTCATACCATACCTACAGAGACAACTTCTGGTAGCATCTCTGAATGATGCCAGGAATTGGTATGTCCAGATAGTGGCCTCTCTTGACGCATACACCTGTGTCTGAAGCAAACAGGTGATCTGTTTTGCATGTCCTCAGGGTGCATGGGTTAAGCTAGAGCAAAATAATCACAATAGACATTGTTTTGAAAGAGGAAAAAATAGGGTGTAGGGAGAATGGGAACGTAATTTTGTAACAGTCCGATGGATCAAGTGAGAAGACATCGGAAGTAGTCTCTAATTTTTAGATGGGACACACTGCCGAGGCCTTGATTCTACTCCCTGGTACTCCATCTTTTGCTTTCCAAGGAACTACCTTTTGCCTTCTGTAATGCCCTTCGTTTCCTACTATCCATGTTGTAGTAATTAGCAAAAGCCTCAGAAATGCTGTGTTGGTATGTTTGCTGTGTGTTACCTAAGGTGGCCTCTTTACTGCTTTTTAAGTTAATTTTTATTTCTGAGAGTACAACTCTGAAAAGTGTACTCAGATTTACAGATTGATGATTCCAGCTAGGTGTCAGAATTTTGACACATAATTTTTTGTCTAGTTATGTTTTTATTTGTTATTCATAGCTTGTATTTGTAAGTTACCCCATTCTTCAATTATAGGCCATTTTGAGGAATTAAAAGAATTTATTTGTGGTCAACTTAATCCACGTACAAGGTTTAACAATAGCTATCATGATCATAACCATCATTTTAACATTACCAGGGAGTTTAGTATGCTTTTGAGTCCCAAATTATTTCTTTTACATCTTTTTTTTGGTAAGAACTACAGTAGGCAAGTTTGTCAACATTAACTGATAAAACCCAAAAGTTGAGTGCTCTCAGGTTTGTTCCTATGTGACTTTAAATTTCTCATTTTTCCCATTCCCTTTCTTGTTTGTGTAAATTGGATTTTTTCATATTTTTAATGTTTTTGTATACTCTATAAATGAACAACAACTGCCATCCTACTGTTATTCTATTTTGAATCCTCTGTTCCTTAAACTTTTAGTCCAAGAGGTAAACCTTATTAGACTTGTTCTTAGATTATACACTTATGGTTTTCATTAAGTACATGAGAGTGATCATTTAAAGTTTATGGAAAATATGCACCATGGAAAAACTGTAAATTTCCAAAATTTTTTGAAGTACCATCCTAAGTAACCATTACCTTAACTAACACTGAATGCATATGTAGCCCCTGGGATGACATAGATAGTCATTGTACTGCTATACTGCTTTTCATTATTTATTTATTTATTTTTGACAGGCAGAGTGGACAGAGAGAGAGACAGAGAGAAAGGTCTTCCTTTTGCCGTTGGTTCACCCTCCAATGGCCGCCGCGGCCGGCGCACCGCGCTGATCCGATGGCAGGAGCCAGGTACTTATCCTGGTCTGCCATGGGGTGCAGGGCCCAAGCACTTGTGCCATCCTCCACTGCACTCCCTGGCCACAGCAGAGAGCTAGCCTGGAAGAGGGGCAACCGGGACAGAATCTGGCACCCCGACCAGGATTAGAACCCGGTGTGCCGGCGCCACAAGGCGGAGGATTAGCCTAGTGAGCCACGGCGCTGGCCCTTGCTTTTCATTATTGTTAAGAGGTGATTGTTTTGTTTTGCCGATTCATTTTTATTTTATTTTGCTTTAAGATTTGCTTATTTGAAAGAATTATAGAGAAAGAGGAGAGACAGAGATCTTCCATCTACTAGTTCACTCCCCAAATGGCCACAGTGACCAGGATTAGGCCAGGCCAAAGGCAGGAGTCCCGGAGCTTCATCCAGGTCTCCCACGTGGGTGCAGCAGCCCAAAGACTTGGGTCATCCTCCGCTGCTTTTTCATGTGCATTAGCAGGGAGCTAGATCGGTACTAGAACAGCTGGGACTCAAACCATTGTCCATATGAGATGGCAGTGCTGCAAGCTGTGGCGTTAATGTACTGCACCACATCACTGGCCCCATTGTTGATTCATTTACCAGCTAAATCACCAGACATTTCTGACTCCTACTGTTAGTAAAATGGTGCAGTCTTACCTATGGTGTGATCTACGCCCTGGACACCATCCTAGGCTCTAGCCTCTGCCACATGGCTGGAAGCCAGGTGACCCTATGGCCTAACCACCGGTGTCAGCTCCACCCCCACCCTAATGGGATTCGCTGCTCCTACTTCCCTGCCCACCCCCAGCAAAGTTAAGAGGATCTGTTCTGAACATGGAACTCTCTCTGTTTCTTGGTGTCCCTCTCTCTGTCTCTTGATCTCTTTCTCTTATACTCTTCTTCTCCTTCTCTTCCTTCTTCGCCCCTACCCTCTGACCTGTCAGGTTTTTCTACCAGTAAATCCTTTCCCTTACTCCGATGTTTGGTGTGTTTTGTGGTGGCCTTACACACACCACCTGTTCATGAAGGATCAGATTCACTTTTTTTTCCACCTCCCTCAGAGACCCAGTGAAGCCTTTTTAAAAAAATTTATTCGAGGATGGTGCTGTGTTAAAGTGTGTGAAAGCTGTGGCCTGCAGTGCTGGCTTCCAGTATGGGCACTGCTTTGAGTCCCTGCTGCTCTGCTTCTGATATATTTATATATATGTAAAATTTATCTTGTTGAATAATACACAGAAATCTCTTTTATGAAGTCTTTTTTTTCAAATGGAATAATAAATTTTTTTCTGAAGTCTATGGATGATCATGGAATAGAGCTACAAATATGAAGTGTTATGAAGTATACATGACATGAAATTAAAACAAGTTTATTTGGGTTTGATAATTTTTGAAATCCTATATACTGATATTAATAGATTTCTTAAACCATATGCATTTAAAAAGAATAACTTATTTTAAATGCAGAGTTAAAGAAAGTTAGATGAAGGGAGAAGGAGAGAGAAATTTCTGTTTACAAGTTAAATCCTCAAATGGCCACAACTGCCAGGCCTACGCCAGAGCCTCGAACTACTACACAAGGGTGGCAGGGTCCTAACCATGGGCCATTTTCTGCTGCTTTCCCAAACACATTAGTGGGAAGCTGGATCAAAAGTGGAGCTGCTGAGATTCAAACCAGCACTCATGTGGCATAGAAATTTTTTTAAAAAGATTTATTTCATTTATTTGAAAGAGAATTACAGAGAGAATGTGTGTGTGTGTGTGTGTGTGTGTGTGTGTGTATAGAGGGAGCACTTCTATCTGCTGGTTCACACTCCAGATGGCTGCAGCAGCCAGAGCTGGCCCGATCTGAGGCCAGCAGCCAGGAGTTTCTTCTGGTCTCCCACATGGGTGCAGGGTCCCAAGGACTTGGGCCATCCTCTTCTGCTTTCCAGGCCCATTAGCAGGGAGCCACATTGGAAGTGGAACAGCTGGGAGTAGAACTGGTGCTCATATGGGATGCCGGTGCTGCAGGCCGAAACTTTAACCTGCTGTGCCACAGTGTCAGCACCAGTACAAACTTTAAAAACTCATTTTCTGTTGTTTCATTCCACTATTTCCTACCTTTCCTCTCCTAGTGAGTCAGTTTTCCTTCAGATTCTGTTCCCCTTGGTTTTCTGTCTTCTCACTTTTTTAAATCTTTCATTCATTGTGATAGCTTCAGGCATTACTGAAATAGTGCTGCTTAGCATATCTTTATCTATAGTCTGTCTCTCCCCTGAGTTGTATTTCATATGTCCAGTTGTCATGCAAACATTGCCACATAATTGACTACAGAAACCTCACACATAATGTTTCTAAATTCAGCCTCTCTTCTTTCCATCACATTTTTTGCTCTCTTTCCCTACTTCAATTTTTATTGCTAGGTGGTGAATTTTATTTATTAGAACAGAATTCTGTATTCATGCAGATTGAACAATCTTTGATATTTCAATGAAAAATCTATTTTTTTAAAAGGTCTGTCCTTCCCTGATCCATATTGAACATGCATTTCTGTAGCTCATCCAACATTAGCTCTATCACTTTTTCTTTTGTCTACAGATTACACTCTGAGCTCCTTTTAGAATCATTAGTAGAAAGATTAGTTCCAGATAAATAGTGGAAACTTTATGGTAGCGATTTTGCCATTATAAAATTAATATAGAGCAAGGTATTTTTCATTCTGATTTTACTTTCTCTTGGGATGTTGATTGCAAAATTAGTTGTATCTTATGTAAGAGGTATATGAGACACAGAAGAATATACTCCCAGTGTTTATGTTTTGGGAAGCAATGCATCAGTTGAACAAAAATGTGCTGTTACAGGTTTTGGTGTCATTTGAAGATCTGTCTGTGGACTTCACCTGGGAGGAGTGGCAGGACCTGAACACTGCCCAGAAAATCCTGTACAGGGATGTGATGCTGGAGACCTATAGCAATCTACTATCCTTGGGTGAGTGACAGTCCCCTGACGTTCCCAACTACAGCATTTTATTCCCCTTTGACAAATAAATGAACACTTTTAAACATTTAATGTTGGGTATGTATAGAATTTGATTCCATGAAGAAACTGAATATTTACCCTCTAAGAAAGGATTCATGTTGGAACTTCCGTTACACAGCTCCTTGATCAAAGTTTTGTCCTTCAAATAAACTAATTTAGTGGTTTGACAATGGGTTGTATTTTTTCCCATTAATAGGACACTGCATTAGCAAACCTGACTTGATTCTCAAGTTGGAACAAAGAGCAGAGCCATGGATGGTGGAAGAACACCCAAACCGGAGCCCAGGTGAGTCAGCACATACTAGGGAGGGACAGCGTGACAGAAAGAATAGAGCAGGTGTTTACTGTAGTTCTTCTCACTGCCTGACAACAGAAGTTTTGTGCATAAAGCACAGCCATTCTGTTGTGTCTAGAAAAGGTGCTCATGGCTATATCCCTGTACCTCTTCTGCTGTTTTCGATTTAAGGAAAAAAAAGAAAAGAAAAGAAAATCCAGTCCCTTTCTCAGCTACTTAGGCTTTTTTTCAGTGATAGATACATACCCTGAATTCTAACTTGTTTTTCTTTTCATTTTTAGTCTGTTTTCCTTTATGCCTTTTTAAATGCATGTATTAATTCCTTTGATGCTCGTTAATTGGGAAACACTTAGGTACCAGTTCCTCACAGTTGTGCACATTTGAGTTTTCAGTCCTGGCTATAGCCAAACCCAAAGCTTCCTGTTGCAAGCATTCCAAATCTGCATCAATGAATGGGGGCTCTCTCTTCTATCTCTTTCTCTGCCTCTGCCTCCCCAGTAAATAATCATAGGCTGCTGTAAACATTTGAGGAGTGAATCAGTGAAGGGAGCTTTCTGTCTCTATTTGTCCCTCATTCTCTATTTCTCTCTCAAGTAAATATGTAAATAAATAAGGAAATGACAAAACATGTTCAGGAGCGAGGGTCTATGCTGTGAAATCAGAAATCATGAAACCAAGCAGGATCCAGCGTAAGAACATGGAAGTTGATAGGAGATTCTGCATCCTGACATCAAGCAAACACAATTTGTGCTGTTGAATTCCTTAGATTTGAGAGTCAAGTTTGAAGTGTGGATTCTCTTTTTCAGCATTATTGATGAACAGATTAATGTGAAAAGAATCAGTTTTCTGGAATATTAAGACACAACTGATCCTCTAACACAGAGATCAGATGTCTTTAGAAACTCAAATTATTATGGAGGATTCTGAAGAATTGAGAAAAGCCAGGGCTGTTGATTCCAGATGAGCTAAGAAAACACTTATCAAAGAAGGTGAAAACACTTTGGGTTGCCAAAACAAATCCCCTAAACTAGTAGGGAGCACACATCCAGGGTGATGTATTAGGACTTTTCTATGCCATTATGGTCTCAGAAGCAGAAAATGTCAGGTTTCCTTTGGAATATTGGGAGAGTTGTTACCCTTGAGTGCAGATGAACGAATATTTCATATGTAAAACCTCAAAAATGCTATTTCCCTGGGAGACTGCTCATGAGACAAATGTTCAAATCCTGTTCTTTAATTGTGGTCTTGCTTAGGGTACACATGTCCTGCAATTGCAAGTAAGTGATCTGATAAAACATTGCCATCATTCAGGCTGAAAAATTAGCACAGAAACTCAAAACAGCTTTTATGAGGAAAAAAACAAAGCAAAAGGACATGGAAAACAAATACCTGCTGGAATTCCCTAAGCATTTTATTCTACACAGCACAGTGGTGAATGTCTTTCCAAAATATTTCACCATTGTTTAAAATCTTACCATTTTCATCTTTTTGATAGTCAAAGTGACATAGAGGAACACAGAAAATTTCTATTCATTAGTTTATTCAGTAAATGCCCACAATAGTTAGGGCTGGACAACTCTAAAGTCTAATCCCTGAATTCTGTTTTTCCTCTAGTTTTGTTGGGCTATAGTACTTGAACCATCATCTGCTGCCTTCCAAGATATATAAGCTGAAAGTTATATTGGAAGCTGAGTAGTGAGGTCTCAAATTGGGACTGTTAAGTAATTCAAGCATGCAAAGCAGTCGCTTAACCTAACTTACCACATAACCTCTTCTGCCATACTTAAAACACTATGGAAGTCAGAATCTGAATGAAACATTGGGAAATCTTTTTGTACAAGTCATTATATTATTTTTCCAGGAGAAAAAACATAATGGTGAAAAAGGAATATGCTGGGCCAGTGCTGTAGCTCACTTGGTTAATCCTCCGCCTGTGGATCCTGCACCCTGGGTTCTAGTCCCAGTTGGGGCCCCGGGTACTAGTCCCGGTTGCTTCTCTTCCAGTCCAGCTCTCTGCTGTGGCCCAGGAGGGCAGAGGAGGATAGCCCAAGTGCTTGAGTCCCTGCCCCCACATGGGAGACCGGGAGGAAGTACCCAGCTCCTGGCTTCGGATCGGAGCAGCGCTGGCTGTAGCGGTTATTAGGGGAGTGAACCAACGGACGGAAGACCTTTCTCTCTGTCTCTCTCTCACTGTTTCTCTCTCTCTCTCTCTTTCTCTCTCTCTCTTTCTGTCTCTGTCTCTCTCACTGTCTAACTCTGCCTGGCCAAAAAAAAAAAAAAAAAAAAAAGGAATATGCTTTACTTGTATATTAAAATCATACTAGAAGGATAAGAAATTCCTTCATTGCATATATATATACATATATATATATATATATATAAACATTCCAGAAGTAATATGTAGATGTGGTTCATGCATATATGTTTTTTTCCCCCTCATTTCAGTTGCCCAGAAAGGGGATGACCTGATTGGGACCAACCAGGAAAGTCAAGAAATAAATTGGAGGCAACATGTAATCACAAACAATAACACATCAACTAACAAGGGAATTGAATTGAGAAATAGACTTAATTTAACCTCACACCATATTCCCAAACTGATTATCAAAAAGGAAAACTTTTCAGGAGTAAAACCCAAAGCATGCAATATATTTCACAATGTGCATTTCCCTAGCGGTCCTGATGAGATGCAAGTATACTTTAAGAAATCTTATCTCAATAAGGAACAAGAAACCCACAGAGGAGAGAAACCCTATGAATCTGCTGAGTATGAGGGACCTCTCATTTCTAAATCAGATCTCACAATAAATCAGAGTAAACATAAAGGGAATAAAACCTATTCTTGTAAACCCTGTGGGAAATATTTTAGCTGCAAGTCATGTCATGCAGTCCATCATAGAACTCAAATTGGAGAAAATCCCCATGTGTGTATTGAATGTGAAAAAATCACTTACCAGAAGTCAGAGCTCATTAGAAATCCGAGAAGTCCCACAGGGGAGACACCTCTTGAATATAGTGAATGTGGAAAAGCCTTTAGCAAGAGGTCCATTTTCATTAGGCATCTGAGCATTCACACAGGGGAGAAACCTTATGAATGTAATGAATGTGGAAAATCCTTTGGCCGGAAGGCACATCTCATAAGACATCAGAGAATTCACACAGGGGAAAAACCTTATAAATGTAATGAGTGTGGAAAAGCTTTTTGTTATAAGATATCCTTTATTATGCATCAGAGCTTCCATACAGGGATGAAACCCTATGAATGCAATGAGTGTGGAAAAGGCTTTTACCAGAAGTCGCACCTCATAGCACATAAGAGAATTCACACGGGGGAGAAACCTTATGAATGTAATCAGTGTGGAAAAGCCTTTACTCATAAGTCACTTCTCACAACACATCAGAGAATTCATACAGGGGAGAAACCTCATGAGTGTAATGAGTGTGGAAAAACCTTCTGCTTGAGGTCATACCTCGTTAGACATAAAAGAATTCACACAGGGGAGAAACCTTATCAATGTAGTGACTGTGGAAAAGCCTTTTGGTGGAAGGCAGACCTAGTTGACCATCAGAGAATTCACACAGGGGAGAAACCTTATGAATGTAATGAGTGTGGAAAAGCTTTTTGCCGGAATTCCTACCTCATTACGCATCAGAGAATTCACAAGGGTGAAAAATTATGTGAATGTAATGAATGTGGAAAAGCCTTTTGGAAGAGATCAGTATTTATTAGACATCAGAGAACACACACAAAGGAGAAACCTTATGAATGCAGTGAGTGTGGAAAAGCCTTTCGGCAGCAAGCATCCCTTATTATACATCAGAGAATTCACACAGGGGAGAAACCTTATGAATGCAGCAAGTGTGGAAAAGCCTTTCACCAGAAAGTATTCCTTATCAGACATGAGAGAATTCACACAGGGGAGAAGCCTTATGAATGTAATGAGTGTGGAAAAGCCTTTGGCCAGAAGACACACCTCATTGCACATCAGAAAACTCACAGACCATTGAAACTTCAAGAATGTAATGAGTGTGAAAAAGTCTTTTGGTGTCCGTCAGATCTTGTGAAACATCAGCGGATTCACAAAGGTGGAAAATGTTTTGAATGTAATGAATGTGGAAAGCCATTTAGCCGGAAAGAACACCTCATTAGGCATCAGGCAATTCACACAGGGGAGAAACCATATGAATGTGAAGAGTGTGGAAAAGCTTTTATCCGTAAGTCACACCTCATAAGACATCAGAGAATTCACACAGGGGAGAAACCTTATGAATGTAATGAGTGTGGGAAAGCCTTTTCCCAGAAGTCACACCTGATATCACATCAAAGAGTTCACAAAGAGAAACCTTATTAATGTATTGAATATGGAAAAATCTTTTCCTAAGGTGAACCCTGATTATGCATCATAGACATTACAAGGAGAAACATGAATCTAGTGAATGTGAAAAATGTTTTCCAGAAATTTGAGCCTCAAAAAAGCATAGAATTTACAAAGCAGGGAAACATTTTGAATACAATTAATGTGAAAAAAATTTGTCAGAATTTAGATTTGACAAGTGTGACGATAAAGCAAATAGGAGTGGAGGGAGTCTTACTGGTAGAATGAATGTAAAACATAGTTTTCTAGCAGTGTTTATCACACATCAAGGGGCTCAGAGATAACCATGCACATGTAGAATTTTCTACCATAAGTAATTTGTTTCTGTCAGATAATTTAGAAAGATGAAAACCTGTATGAATGTAATGAAAGTAGCAAAACCTTTGTTGCAAGGCAAACATAAACAAATGTCAACACAATCACAGAAAACCCTTTGAAAATGTCATGTGTGGAAAAAGCCCTTTCCTGGAATCACCTCAGCTGGTATTAGGGAATTTATGTGACAGAATTATCCTGTGTGACAAAGACTGTTTTCTTCAAAAACATTTTGTCCTCTTTGACGTAGAATCTATTTGTGCTTTCACCTTATTTTGAATAGTAACATGTAAATGAACTGCTTCGATAAGTAAATATCCTTATCAAATATTCTGTGTCTAGCAATTATTTGAAGTGCCATCTTCAACTGCAAAGTTACTTAGTTTTTTCTGCACATGATTCTTTCCCTACCATATTCTATTTTTTATTTTATTTTACTTTTTGAAAGAGTTACAGAGAGAGGTAGAAACAGAGAGAGAGGCCTTCCACCCACTGGTTCACTCCCCAGATGGCTGCCATGGCTGGAACTGCGCTGATCCAAAGCCAGGAGATTCTTCTGAGTCGCCCATGTGGGTACAGGGGACCAAGAACTTGGGCCATCTTCTGCTATCCCAGGCCATATCAGAGAGCTAGATTGAAAGAAGAGCAGGTAAGACTAGTACCACCACCCATATGGGATGCTGGCACTTCAGGCAGGGTATGAACCCACTGCACCTCAGCACTGTACCTCCCTACCTTATTCTAGAAACCAGTGGTGTTACCCAGGCATGTCCATCTTTGGATGATGATTGTTTTATCCCCAATAGAGAATGAGTCTCTGGTCATCTCTGTGCTCATGAAATTTTGAGGCTTATTTGTGTATTGTGGCTGTTCCCACAATGCCAGAATTATATTACTCTGCAGAGTGATTTGGTGGCTGAACATCCAGTCCATCTTCCTGAGATTGATTCTCTGCCAATATTTATTACTACTCTTTTTCCTTTGTATTCTTTTTCTTTATTTTTTTTTTTAAGATTTTATTTATTTGAGAGGTAGAGTTACAGTGAGAGGGATTGACAGAGAAAGTTCTTCCTTCCATTGGTTCACTCCCCAAATGGCCACAGTCACAGGAGCTGTGCTGATTCCGAGCCAGGAGCCAGTTGCTTCTTCCTGGTCTCCCACATGGGTGCAGGGACCCAAGAACTTGGGCCATCTTCTACCACTTTTCCAGGCCACAACAGAGAGCTGGATCAGGAGAGCAGCTGGTATTTGAACCAGTGCCAATATGGGATGCCCGCGCCACATGCAGAGGATTAACCTACTTTGCCACGGCGCTGGTCCCTGGATTGTACTTCCACTCTTGTGGGTTGCTCTTATGTAGTAAAATTTTGATTGATGGGACTCATTTGCCATGGTTGTGACAGTTTTCATTTTATTGAAGTTTTTGGAGGCATCTAGTAAGCTCTAGGAATTAAGGACTGCCCTCAGCACCTATTCTGCCCCCTCAAACTGCTGAAGTCCCACCCTTTTTGTATAGTTTCAGTCACTACATTCAACATGTGCACCCCAGGCATACATGGACCTGAAGCTATGATAGCTCTTAGATTTGCTTTCTTAAGGACTATGGAAGTGGGTGACACTCAAGACTTCCCTGAAACTGCCTTACTTGAATATTTGAAATAGTGTCCCACACACCAGCCCCATCCTGTGAAAGGACAATCCCAAATCTGTTACGTACCTTTTCTTCTGAATTTTTCATCACTTGTTGCTTGTCTGATTCCTCTTTTCTCTCTTCTTTGAATTCCTTCATTCTTGGACACTAGAACTTGGTGGTCCTACAATAGAGAAATGAGTACATAAATATCGCATCTTGTATAATTCTAAGCTTTTTTTAACTTCAATCCACTTGGCCTTATTATAGTTCTCACAGTGACTGGGGTTCATTTATGGCTGGTATTTGTTTCCCTTCCCTACTTAGAGAGTGCTTTCTGGGTTTTATGTCACATCTCAGCACATATCCACTCAGTATCGACTACAGATGTGATGTGTTAGCTACAGTTACCATTTCCCATCCTTAGGTTAATGCTGGAAATCAATCCTTATACCTCCATTTCTACCCATTGCCCTGAGGATCTTGTTAGTGCTAATAGTAATATGCAAATCCGATAACAAGCTAATCTTAATTTAAAAAAGAAATAAGCTTTTATGTATATTGTAAAATGTACTCTCCAAAAAGGCAAAGTAGTTATTCATTGGATCAATCCAGATTTGTCAAGCAGTCAAGAGTGCCAGGCATAAGAGTAACAGCAGTGGATAGAACAATAGGTTTACATTTGAGTGCTGCTAAACCATGCTCACAAGTAGTGAGGGCATGATACAGCCTCCTTCAAGGTTCCATTTCTCAAATTTCTGAAATAGTATAAACAGGATACAGGGAGTGATTAGAGGGGGAATATTGCACACTTTGCATTCATTTGGATTGTGAGGACAAAGGCCAAGTCTCATACATTCTTTCCAGATCATGAATGGTGTATAACCCAATGTGGGCCAATTTCAGTTTCTGGCTGTGTGAGCAGACCAGCTGGTTTAGGGAATTTCAGTGAATGAGCTCTTTTTATTATTATTTTTTTTATTTTTATTTTTTCTGTTTGGTTTGTTGTGTAGCTGTTCATGAGGCTGAATCTGAATTCTGCTTTCCTTGTCCCTACATGTAGCTTCCATCTGGATCTCTTGTGTTATTAATTGGTCTTCAGTCTATAAAATGTACATTTTGCTTAGGTCAAACTTACATTCTGAATCTTTTGTTTGTCTCTGATAAAGGTCTCAGATACCCTCTCAGCACACATGACATACAATCTTACAGAAAGTACAGCCTGGTCTACACTTTGAGTGTATGCACCCAGAAATCCAAACAGGCCTTGCAAGAGAGATGTGGGCTAGAAGTTGTTGATGATAAATTTGTGCTGGCCCTTTCTTCTCTGGTTGCAAGGCGGCAGAGTTTCCAGTTATACTAGGAACAGTATGGCTTTTGCAGCAGCATCTAGGGATCCAGAGAGGGGCAGAATTCAAGAATGTGCCGTGGGATCCATGATCTTAATTAGTAGCTGTGTACAGAGCTGAGGCATAATGGGCATAGGGTTTGCTTCCCACATGCCACCATTCCAGCCTCAGATTTCCTAGCAACAAGTGTACAGCACCAGAACGTTCTTTCTCTGTCTTTTATTTTACTCTGTTTTATGCCATTTCATTTTTATTTTTTAATTATATCCTTTCTTTGAGAACCAGAGAGGGAGATTGCATTTTTGGTGGTTTGCTCCCTAAATACCCTTAAAAGCTTTGGTGGGCCTGGCAAAAGCTGTAAACTGGGAACTCAATCCAGTACCTCCCATGTTTGGCAGGGACTTGTCACCTGGTTCCTCTCAGAATTTACATTATCAGGAAGTTGAAATGGAATCAGAGCTTAAACTTGAACACAGGAAATCTGATATAGGATGTTGATATCCTAAATAGCACCTGAAACATTACATCAAACACTGCTGTTTTTCACTTGAAGTCCATTTTGTTCAAAGAAAATACCCTACTTAGTTTCCATTCTTTTTCAGTTTATTTTTTTGTAACCTAACAAATTGACCTTGAAAAATGATACACTTGAAAGAATGTGTATTCTCTTATTTATTTGTGGATATATGTTAGTTAACTTTCTTGTTTTATAATATTCAAATAAATGTCCTTTTTAGTCATACTGTTTCTGTGTGTTTTTGAAAGTGCTCTACTGGCATCTCCTAGTACTGTTGAATAATCGGCTTGTTTCACTATCCTTTTTGATACAGTGCTCAGCATTTGGTTGTTTGTAGTCAGTTAAATATGTAACCTCATTGCTCCTAAGTTTGGTCCTCTAGAAGACTAGAACCAAGTTTTTTTGTTTATACTTGTGTTTTCTCCAATTTCTTATGTCTTTGTTTTCCATTTAAGACCACTTCATGATGACTCTTTTCATATTTTTTGTATGGTTTTTTTCCTCAAAGAAACCTTCTATTTAATGAGTTTGAATTTTATTTGTAGAATTTTGGAATATAGTGATTACTCCCACAATGCCAACTTCCTACCCTGACTCCCATCACTCCTCCTCCTCCCTCTCCCATTCTGTCCCATTCTACCTTAAGATTCATGTTCAAGTAACTTTAAACACAGATGACCAAACGTATACTAAATAAGGGTTTCAGCAATTTGCATCCACCCACACACACAGAGAAAACACATTTTATATTTAATTCTCATAATACAACTCATTGATAACAGAAGTCCTGCTTGAGAAGTAAGCACACATTGACTCCTGTTGTTAAATTAACAATAACTGACACTCATGTGAAACCCAAGGCTCTTGACATTAGCTGCCAAGACTACGGAAGCCTGTTGTATCCGCAGTCATTGTCAATATTTAGGCAAGGCCATAAGCAAAGTGGAAGTTCTTCCTTCAGAGAAAAATACATCCTTCTTGATGCCACTTTCCACTGGGGTTTCTCTCCCAGAGATCCTTTGGGTAGGAATTTTTTATTTTATTTTATTTTTGCCTCAGTGTTTTGGCTTTCCATGCCTGAAATGATCTCATGGGATTCTCAGTCCAGGGTGGCTTAAGAGCCGATTCTGATGTCAGAGTGCTTGCTATTTAAAGTGATTTTAATTCTTTGGGTTGGCTTTTGGACTGCTAATCATTTTAATTCTATCTTATTATTACCAGACATGATCTTATATGATCCCCTTAACCCTTAATCCTTTGTATATGGTCACTTTTGCACTTAAGATGGCATTTTTTTCCCAGCCAGCTTAATGGCATTTGGGGCCCCATGGCAAGTTTTTATTTATTTGTCTATTTATTTATTTTAGAAAACTTATTTAATAAATGTACATTTCAAAAGTACAACTTTTGGATTGTCGTGGTTCCCTCCCACCATAACCACCCTCCCACCCACAAACCGTCCCATCCCCTACTCCCTCTCCCATCCCATTCTTCATTAAAATATACTTGTAATATCTTTATATACAGAAGATCAACTTAGTATATACTAGGGAAAGATTTCAACAATTGGCACCCGCACAGGCACACAAAGTATAAAGAACTGTTTGGGGCCGGTGCTGTGGCACAGTGCGTGAATGCCTGGCTGGAAGACATTAGCATCCCATATGGGCGCCAGTTTGAGTCCTGGCTGCTCCACTTCATGCAGCTCTCTGCTATGGCCTGGGAAGGCTGTAGAAGATGGCCCAAGTCCTTAGGCCCCTGCACCAGCATGGGAGAATCAGCAGAAGCTCCTGGCTCCTGGCTCCTGGCTTCGGATAGGCTCAACTCTGGCCATTTTGGCTAATTGGGGAGTGAACCATTGGATGGAAGACCTTTCTCCCCCCCCCTCCCCCCTCCACTACTCTCCCCTACCCTCCTCTCCTCGCCCCTTCCCGCCCCTCCCTTCCCTTCCCCTCCCCTCTCCTCCTCAACTCTGGCCATTTTGGCTAATTGGGGAGTGAACCATTAGATGGAAGACCTTTCTCTCCCCTCCACTCCCCTCCCCTCTCCTCTCCTACCCTCTCTGTGTAACTCTTTCAAATAAATAATAAATCTTTAAAAAGAAAACTGAAGACTATTTTCACCATTAATTCTCATAGTAAAACACATGAGGACAGAGATCCTACATGGGAAGCAAGTGCACAGTGTTGATTTAATAATTGACACACTTATTTATGATGTCAGTGATCACCTGAGGCTCTTGCCATGAGCTGCCAAGGCAGTGGAAGCCTCTTGAGTTCACAAACTCTGACCTTATTTAGTCAAGGCTATATTCAAAGTGAAAGTTCTCTCCTCCCTTCAGAGAGTGGTGCCTCCTTTGATGGCCTGTTCTTTCAACTAGGATCTCATTCAGAGATATTTCATTTGGTGTTTTGTTTTGTTTTTGCTCATTATCTTGGCTTTCCATGCCTGAGATCCTTCATGGGCTTTTTAGCCAGATCTGAATGCCTTAGGGGCTGATTCTGAGGCCATAGTGCTGTTCAATGAGTCTGCTAGCTATCCTGCTTCCCATGTTGGATGGTTCTCTCCATTTAATTCTGTCAATTGTTATTAGCAAACACTGTGATCCCTTTGAAACTTAATCCTATCATTATGATCAGTTATGAACTTACACTGTGAACTAGTAAGATGACATTGGTACCTGCTAACTTAATGGGATTTGGAGAGCTATATAGCTTTCCAGTTACAAACATGCTCCTCCCTCTCTTATTCCCTCGTTTTTTACTGACGTCTATTTTCAGTTGACTTTATACACATATGATTAACTCTTGTTAAGTAAGGAGTTTAACAAATGATAGGAAGAAGAGAAAAAAACCTTTGTCTACAGTGAATATGATGACTGTTCAAGTCATTGCTTCTTGAATTGTCAATTTCACTCCCACAGATTTAGTTTTAGGTGCTCTATTGTGACAGATCAGGAACAACTTGTGCATTTGGCACTGCCTTATTTCAGTAAGTATGATGTTTTCCACATTCATCTATTTTTGTTGCAAATGACTGGATTTTTGTTTTACCGCTTT
Source organism: Oryctolagus cuniculus (assembly GCF_964237555.1). Taxonomy (NCBI): domain Eukaryota; kingdom Metazoa; phylum Chordata; class Mammalia; order Lagomorpha; family Leporidae; genus Oryctolagus; species Oryctolagus cuniculus. The sequence goes on from NC_091433.1 coordinate 93,330,367, forward strand.
GTAGTATTCCATAGAGCTGTGCATCAAAAGTGCCAATTTAAATCCTTTCATAGAGGTAGATGCTCATATACTTTGAGTTTAAATCTCATATCATTAAACTTTATAAAGTGTTCATTTATTATCAAATGTGAGGGAAATGTTCCACTTTGGCAACCCAACTAAGGCCAGGAGGCTACTGTAGATCTCCAGCATCACATGCCTGTATAAGCTCCTCTGAGCATTGTTAAGTTGCTGCCACTTCTGGGTGAAGTCCACAGCCATGTCTTCAGATGACACCCATAACTACAACAGCATTTATCTTCAGCATAGCAGTTCTGGGTTCACAGATTCAAAGTTCATTTTTCTGTGTGTTTCTCAGATGCTTCTTATATATTCAGAATATAAGATATAGCTTACATTGTAGTCTATATTGACAGCAGGAAAAATCTCATAAAAACATCTTGTCTCTATTTTAACTTTATAATTCAAAAATCCCAACAATAAAGATTCTCTTAGTTATTTGGAAGTTATCTTTCTCCTAATGATTTTGAGAGGAGGTGAAAATGTAATCTGTAGACATGATTATAAACACGATTGAAATAACATTTTAAATGCACTATGGAAGAAGTGTTCAATACTGACCAAAGTAATAAATACATTTTTTAAAGATTTATTTATTTTACTTGAAAGTCACAGTTACACAGAGAGAGGAGAGACACCCACAGAGAGAGAAAGCTTTTCCATCTGCTTGTTCACTCCCTAGTCAGCTACAATGGCCGGAGCTGCACTGATCCAAAGCCAGGAGCCAGGAGCTTCCTTAGAGTCTCCCATGCAGGTGCAGGGGCCCAAGGACTCGGGCCATCTTCTTCTGCTTTCCTAGGCCATAACAGAGAGCTGGATCAGAAGTGGAGCAGCTGGTTCTCAAACCGGGGCCCATATGGGATGCTGGCATCGCAGGCAGCAGCTTTACCTGCTCTGCCATAGTGCCAGCCCCAATAATAAATACATTTTTAAGAAATACATCTTTCTGTTATCAGGTTGCAGTTCCCTGAAACATCCAAGATGGTTACATGTGCATGAGTGTTCTCATGAATATGATTCAACTCAGATCAAATGGTAAAAGCACAAAGGACACAAGCCAGGTTGTGGAGCTTCACATCACCTTTCGGTGAGTGTTCTGGGCTGTGAGGAGAAATAAACGCATTAAGGCATTAAAGAAACTGATAATTGAGAATTTCTTTATATACTTGAACTAATGCAAACAGTAAAAACTTTATGTGCTGATTTTGTCAAATTATATATTCATAAGCATTCTTATGAATTCATTGGGAAAATAGCAATTATTTTTATATTTTTATAAATATATATTTTATAAATATATATTTTTATAAATATATATTTTATAAATATATATTTTTATAAATATATATAAATATATAAATATAATTGCTATTTTCACAATAAAAGTTGTTCACTTCCTAAAATTTAAGATGTACATATTGGTGACCAATAAAATATGGTCATTACTTGAACATATTTGTATTTTAAATGTCATCCCCAGGGAGGCAAATGAGGAGAAACTGAATAAATAAAAAGAGAACAGAGACATGACTACTGACCATCAGCATACAGTTAAGAGGAAGACAAATAAGGATATTATTGTAATTTTGGAAAGGAAAAGAAGGGAAGGACAGAAATCACTACTAATTTTTTCAAAGGGCAAAACATGGAGTTTAATTCTATGCTGTGTAAATTAGCGATAGAGTTTTAACTGACACTGTAAACTAAAATTGAGAAAGGGGACAAAGGGTAGAATGGCAAGAAGGCACAGTGGGTTTGGACACATGATTTTTAAAGCTTCCGTGGTCAAATATGTGGGGATATCCAACCTGGAAAGTGAACATATGAGCAGAGAGAGGTTCCAGTTGCAGATAAAGATTTGACTGCAGAATTTCAGTGATGCCTGAGACCATCATAGTCAATAAAATGTCTTCAAATACAAACTAGGAGACAGTAGGAAAGGGGGACCATTATTGTGGCACTGTGAGTTAAACCACTTCTTGCAACACCAGCCCTTTCTGGTTCATGTCTTGGCTGCTCCATTTCCAATCCAGCTCCATGATAATATGCCTGAGAATGCAGTAGAAGATTGCTGAAATTTACCTGAGCCTCTGCAATCCATTTAGAATACTTATGTAGAGGTGTAGGCTCCTGCCTTTGAACTTATGAGTTCTAGCAACTGTGGATATCTGGATACTGAACCAGCCAGCAGATGGAAGATATCTCTGTGTCTCCCTTTCTGTCATTCTGCCTTTCAGATAATATTTTTTTTTTAATAATACAAAGCAGAAAAGGAAGGAGCACAGAATCTGGAGAATAACTGTCATTCACTGATAGAGTTAAAGGAGGAAATATTAGTGGAATGGAAGAAAAGATAAGGAAGTTTTAAAGTTTCCTTCGGGGACATGGAGAAGCTCAATAGGAAATAATCTTTTTTTTTTTTTTTTTTTTTTTTTTTTTTTTGACAGGCAGAGTGGACAGTGAGAGAGAGACAGAGAGAGAAAGGTCTTCCTTTTGCCGCTGGTTCACCCTCCAATGGCCGCCGCTGCAGCCGGCGCACCGCGCTGATCCTGGCAGGAGCCAGGAGCCAGGTGCTTTTCCTGGTCTCCCATGGGGTGCAGGGCCCAAGCACCTGGGCCATCCTCCACTGCACTCCCTGGCCATAGCAGAGAGCTGGCCTGGAAGAGGGGCAACCGGGACAGAATCCGGCGCCCCAACCGGGACTAGAACCCGGTGTGCCGGCGCCGCAAGGTGGAGGATTAGCCTATTGAGCCACGGCGCCGGCTGGAAATAATCTTTTAATATGAATTCAGGTTCTTTAAAAAATTATGTCAAATATTTTCATTTCATTTCTCACGTGTAGTGCGAAGTATCCTATTATATTTCATTATATCCATACCTGTATTGGGGAAAAAAAACCTACCATGATTATCCATACTGGTATTGAGAACGACTTTTCAAAAAATGTTTTTGTAAGGCTGGCGCCATGGCTCACTAGGCTAATCCTCCATCTGCGGCGCCAGCACCCCACATTCTAGTCCCAGTCAGGGTGTCGGTGGCCCAGGAAGGCAGTGGAGGATGGCCCAAGTGCTTGGGCCCTGCACCCACATGGGAGACCAGGAGGAAGCTCCTGGCTCCTGGCTTTGGATTGGCACAGCGCGCTGGCCTTAGTGGCCATTTGGGGGGTGAACCAATGGAAGGAAGACCTTTATCTCTCTCTCACTATCTAACTCTGCCTGTAAAAAAAAAAAAAATGTTTTGTAAGACAGATTTTAGTGCATCCTGTTTTAACGTGGTCAATCATGTATCTTAGGTAAATTAATCCCCAGAGAAAGGACAGTCTCTTTAAAAATGAAACTGGTAAAATTGGATATCCTCACAAAGAAGCATTAAGCAAGACCCCTACCATACACCTTGTACAAAAGTCAACTCAAAATGGATTAAAAATCTAAAGAAAATATTGTATATGGATGAAATGGTTACTTTTCCATTCAATTATAGGTGATGGTCCTTGTCTATAGTCCCATTAAACTAGGCTCTTTTCGTTTTTTACTTGTTTAAACAAATTATTCTGTGAGGTATTAAGGCTATTTTCTATATTGTAAATTAATATATTACAGCAAAAACTAAAAAATAAAGAAAAGTGGAAGAAGGATAGGAGTGAGGGAAAGATAGAGGGAGGAAGAAATGGAATATTATCGTGTTCTTAGACTTCTATGCACAAATTCTTTTGAATCTGTTAAAAACAATGAAAATTAAAATGAAAAATGAAAACCAATGAAATCCTGGAAAAAACATTATTGATTAAAAATATGAGCAATAACATCAGATAGGCTTGTTTTCAAATTCCAGTTTTGTCACTGATAATGTGTGTGTTTCTATGCAATATATTGTTTCTTTCTAAGCCTGAATTTCTAGACCAGGAATCATGGTTAATGGCAAATATCTCAGTGAACATTAGTGAAAATTTTATCAGGTAACAATTACCAGTAACAGTGCCTGACACAAATTCATGACTCATTTACTGAATATTTTCATGTGTACTCCACTTGAAGTTATTTCTCAGTTGAATATAACAGAATGTTTGATATTAACATCAAAAGACAGTAAGATTAAAAATTAATTCTCTATTACAAAAGTATTCACAGTCAGGAAATAAGTTGAAATATTATTCAAAGTTCTTATTCAGGTCAAAAATTTAATAAAAGATATTTTGAATTGCATATATGTGTATGTGTGTGTATTGTTGTGGAAGCAATGAAAAAGAAATTATCTTTTTTATAATGAAGAATGGAGCCGGCGCCGCGGCTCACTAGGCTAATCCTCCGCCTAGCGGCGCCGGCACACCGGGTTCTAGTCCCGGTTGGGGCGCCGGATTCTGTCCTGGTTGCCCCTCTTCCAGGCCAGCCCTCTGCTGTGGCCAGGGAGTGCAGTGGAGGATGGCCCAGGTGCTTGGGCCCTGCACCCCATGGGAGACCAGGAAAAAGCACCTGGCTCCTGGCTCCTGCCATCGGATCAGCGCGGTGCGCCGGCCGCGGCGGCCATTGGAGGGTGAACCAACGGCAAAGGAAGACCTTTCTCTCTGTCTCTCTCTCTCACTGTCCACTCTGCCTGTCAAAAAATAAAAAAAAAAAAAAAGAAGAATGGATCAAAATCTCAAATGTGGTCTGTTAGGCTGCTCTTTAAAACTAAGTCAACTACGAAATAAAGAAATCATTTTGAATATATTTCTCCCTCTTTATCTCATTGCAGCATCCATAAAATAAATTAATTAATGAACACATAATAAAAGGAATGTCAGGCATTTATAGCAACAGGTAATGAATCTTCTTGAGAAGACTATATCAGATATTACAATTGTTAATTTTGGCTTTGACTGCCTGTGCCTTTGGGGTCTTTTCCAAGAATTCTTTGCTGGTGCCTATATCTTGTAGGCTTTCTCCAATGTTCTCTAATAAGTTGATGGTGTCAGGTTATAGATTTAGACCTTTAATCCATGTTGAGTGGATTTTGGTATAATGTATAAGATAGGGGTCTTGCTTCATGCTTCTGTATGTGGAAATCCAGTTTTCCCAGCATAATTTGTTGAATATACTGTACTGGCTCTAGGGAAAAAATTAGTTTTAGCTCCTTGATCAAATATAAAGTGGAGATGTTTGGATTAAATTCTTTTGTTTCTGTTCTTTTCCATTGGCCTATCCATCTATTTCTGTACCAGTACCATGCTGTTTTGTTTATAACTGCCCTGTAGTCTGTCTTGAAATCTGGTATTGTGATACTTCTGGCTCTGTTTTTGTTGTACAAGATTGCTTTAGCTATTCGAGGTCTCCTGTTCCTCCATATGAAGATCAGTATCATTTTTCTAGATCTTAGAAGATGTGTTTGGTATTTTGATTGGTATCACATTGAATGTATAAATTGCTTTTGGGAGAATGAACATTTTGATGATATTGATTCTTCCAATCCATTAGTATGGAAGATCTTTCCAATTTTGGTATCCTCTTCTATTTCTTTCTTTAAGATTTTGTAATTCTCATCACAAAGATCTTTGACATCCTTGGTTAAGTATATTCCAAGGTATTTGATTTTTTGTAGCTATGGTGAATGGGATTGATCTTGGAAGTTCTTTCTCAGACTTGACATTGCCTGTGTATACAAAGGCTGTTGATTTTTGTGCTTTGATTTTATATCCTGCTACATTGCCAAACTCTTCTATGTGTTCCAATAGTCTCTTAGTAGAGTTCTTTGGATGCCTTAAATAAAGAATCATATCATCTGCAAAGAGGGATAGTTTGACTTCTTCCTTCCCAATTTGTATCCCTTTAATTTCTTTTTCTTGCCTAATGGCTCTGGCTAAAATTTCCAGTACTATATTGAATACCAATGGTAAGAGTGGGCATCCCTGTCTGGTACCAGATCTCAGTGGAAATGCTTCCAACTTTTCTCCATTCAATATTATGCTGGCCGTGGGGTTTTCATTAATTGCCTTGATTGAGTTGAGGAATGTTCCTTCTATACCCAATTTGCTTAGAGTTTTCATCATGAAAGGGTGTTGTATTTTATCAAATGCTTTCTTGGCATCTATTGAGATAATCATGGTTTTTCTTCTGCAGTCTGTTAATGTGGTGTATCACATTGATTGATTTGTGAACATTGAATCATCCCCACCTACCAGGGATAAATCCCACTTGTTCTGGGTGGATGATCCTTCTGCTGTGTTGTTGAATTCTATTGGCCAGAATTTTATTGAGGATTTTGGCATTTATGTTCATCAAGGAAATTGATCTGTAATTGTTCTTCTCTGTTGCAACTTTTTCAGGTTTATGAATCAAGGTGATGCTAGAAAGAATTTGGGAGGATTCCTTCTCTTTCAATTATTTCAAATACTTTGAGAAGAATTGGAATTAGTTCTTCTTTAAATGCCTGGTAGAATTAAGCAGTGACTCCATCCTGTCCTGGGCTTTTCTTTGTTCAGAGGGCCTTTATTAACCGTTTCAATTTCTGACTTGGTTTTAGGTCTGTTAGGTTTGCTATATCTTCATAATTCAATTTAAGCAGCTTGCATGTGTCCAGGAATCTGTCCATTTCTGATATATTTCCTAGATTGTTGGCATACAACTCTTTGTAGTAATTTCTGATGACTTTTTATTTCTGTGGTGTCTGTTGTTACATTCCCATTTTTATCTCTAATTTTAATGATTTGGGTCTTCTCTTTCCTTTTTTTGGTTAGTTGGGCCAATGGTGTGTCAATTTTGTTTATTTTTTCAAAAAACCAGCTCTTTGTTTTACTGATCTTTTGTAATTTTTTGAGGCTCAATTTTGTTAATTTCTTCACTAATTTTCATTATTTCTCTTTTCCTTCTAGTTTTGGGTTTTGTTTGCTGTAGTTTCTCTAGATCCTTGAGGCATAGTAACTCATTTATTTGATGCCTTTTCAACTTCTTGATGTAGGCATCTATTGCTATATACTTTACTCTTAACACTGCTTTTTCTGTTTCTCATAAGTTTTGATATGTTGTGTTGTTATCTTCATTTCCTTCCAGAAAGCTCATGATTTATCTTTTGATATCTTCCATTACCCCCTATTCATTCAGGAGCATGTTGTTTAGTCTCCATGTGTTTGCATATCCTCTAGGGATTCCTGAGTTGCTAATTTACAGCTTCATTCCATTGTGGTCTGAGAAGATGTGTGGTATGATTTTTATTCTTTTGAATTTGTTAAGACTTGCTTTATGACCTAGTATGTGGTCAATCCTATAGAAGTCTCATGAACTGCTGAAAAACATGTGTATTCTTCATCTGTGGGAAGAAAAGTTCTGTAGATATCTGTTATATACATTTGGTCTATAGTTTCAATTAAATCTGCTGTTTCCTTGTTGATCTTCCTTCTGATTGATCTGTCCAATCTGAAAGTGGAGTATTGAAGTCCCCCAATGCTGTTGTATTGGAGTCTAATCTCACTTTAAGTCCCTTAACATATGTTTTAAATAGCCTGCTGCCTTGTAATTAGGTGTATATACATTTATATAGTTACATCTTCCTGTTGAATTGATTAATTTATCATTATATAGTGCCCCTCTTTGTCTCTTTTAACAGTTTTTGTGTTAAGGTCTATTTTGTCTGATGTTAAGATAGCTATGCCAGCTCTGTTTTGGTTTCTGTTGGCAGGGAATATCTTTTTCCAACCTTTCACTTTCAGTCTGAATGCATCTTTTTGGAAAGATGTGTTTCTTGTAAGCAGCAAATAGATTGGTTTTGTTTTTTTTGTGCGGGCCAGCCGCACCAGTTGAATGGAACCTAAGGGAGGGAGAAAAACTGGAAAGAGGGACAAGAGATCGCAGAGAATGGAGCCAAGACAACAAGGCTGATCAAGGCTCCTTTATTCCAATATCTTAGTGGTATTTATACATAACCAGCACAAAGAAGCACAAAGAAGCACAAAAGATAACAACATACATAAGCACCTTATCGGGGCCTTCAGTGGCCCAGATAATTTTCACAGAGCGTTCTTGATTATCATCCTCCTTCAGGATGTCATCCTCCTTCAGGATGGGAATATGTGACTTTCTTATCTCAAGAACTCCACAAGCCAAGACTGGCCTTGATTTGTCCAAAGGCTGCCTACAGTTTTTTAATCCATTCAGCCAGTCTGTGTTGTTTAATTGGAGACTTGAGGCCATTTACATTCATTGTGACTATTGATAAGTAGTGATTTTGTCCTGCCATTTTTCCAAAGATATTTCTAATATATACTTTGAACTGCCTTTTTTATTTCTTCTATTGAATTCTTAATTTCATTTTGATTTCCCTTCAATATCTCAATTTCTGTTCTGTTGAATCATTCATTTCATTTTGATTCCTCTAAGATTTCATTTTATTGAGAGAGATTTTCTTTCATGTCCTGCATGCATTTCAGTAGTTCATGCATTTGCTTTTCATTACTTCTAAGTTCTTATCATCAATTTTTTGAATTCAATTTCTTGCATTCTATCTCATCATCTTCATGTTTTTTAGGAACATCATGTTGTCTTCCTTATTCTTGTTTCTTGGATTGTTGTGTTTGTTGTTTGGCATTTGAGGAGGTACTCATTGGTTTCTTTTTCTGCTGTGGCAGCTTTTATCATTGTGCTATGACTCTGTAGATAAGTGGACTGTCTGCCTTCATTGTATCTCTAGAGGCTTGTGGTGGATGTGGCCAAAGATCTCTGTTCAGTTCTTCAGGATTAAGGATATACCCAGGTATGACATGGCAATCTCTCTCTCTCTCTCTCTCTCTCTCTCTCTCTCTCTCTCTCTCTTTTTTTAATCAGAAGGGAAGTAATTCTGCTCAGCTGAGCTCTTCTCCTTGATGGTTATTAGTCACTGAACGCTAGCCCCAGTGGGTATAATATTCATCTGTTTTGTCCCAAGGACCACACAAAGGATCTGTGCAGTCCTCAGTGTAAGTTCAGATTCTCCTTCAATGTCTCTCACCAGGTAGTCTGGTCCTCCTAAGCTGTGGCATCTCCTAGTGAGACTTCTCAAAGTCTCAGGCAGATCATGAGTTCTCCCACACATCCTCAGCTTTTTTTTTTTTTTTTCCACAGTCCCAGTTCACAAGTTCCACACTGTCACTAGGTCTTAGCCTCCTGTTGTTATTCCCCACCAGAGTCAGGTTTCTCCACTCAGCTGATTGTCTGCCACAGACATGAGCTGGTACAGCTATTACTTATGTCTAATATGGTGCCTGCTCTTTCGGCTTGTATGACTTTAAAAGGTGAGTGGAGAGAAAGAATCATGTCTGTACCATCCCCCCCCCCCTTTTTTTCCTCTCCTCTAGTTAGGCTGGTGTATTTTCCCCAAAGGGCTTCAAGCCTCATTCCTGATAGGCTCTTCCTGCCACTTTTCCACCAGTGTCTCAGGATACTGAGGTCTGGTCTCACCTCACTTTCCATCTGCTCGAGTCTTGAGCTGTGGGTGCCCCTGCCCCCCCATGTAGGTCCACCGTGTCCCCTAATTACAGAAGACTTTCCTCTGCTGTTTTTCCCCTAACTATTCCCTGAGACTACACACTCTCCCTTTTATTAAACTGTCTTCTCCTGGACTAGATCAGTAAGCTCCCTCCTTATCCCACCATCTTGGAACCTTGCATAGAAGATCCCTTTCTGATATAATTTTATTTTATTTTTTTTGATAGGCAGAGTGGACAGTGAGAGAGAGAGACAGAGAGAAAGGTCTTCCTTTGCCATTGGTTCACCCTCCAATGGCCGCCGCGGCTGGCGCGCTGCGGCCGGCACATCGCGCTGACCCGAAAGCAGGAGCCAGGTGCTTCTTCTGGTCTCCCATGGGGTGCAGGGCCCAAGCACTTGGGCCATCCTCCACTGCACTCCCTGGCCACAGCAGAGAGCTGGCCTGGAAGAGGGGCAACCGGGACAGAATCCGGCACCCCGGCCAGGACTAGAACCCGGTGTGGCAGCGCCACAAGGCGGAGGATTAGCCTAGTGAGCTGCGGCGCCAGCCCCCTTTCTGATATTTTAATCACCCAAATACTTTCCCACTTCCTTTGACAACCTCTGTGTCTTCCTTCTAACTACTATAGGCATAAGAATTAGTCTGATGACTTGGCTAGCAGCTGAAAGTTATGATGAAATTAGAGGTATGGGAATAGCAGTTAATATAAGGATCTTCTGTGTCTGCACCGAGTAGCTCACAGATACACACTTTGAATGTGCAGGTTCAAGTCCCCACTGGAGAAATCAACAGTAAATAAGCTAGTTTTTTTTACCTGTTGGCCTGAGTTTCCTCATTTGGAAAATAGGTGTTATTAAAGTCTTATCTCCTGGGGCTGGTGACTGTCAATTAGATGGTGCATGTGAATGGCTGTCCCAGTGCCTTGAATGAAGTCAGGTCCCAAATACCATTAATATGACCAAAAGCAAAGAGAAAACTCACGAGATGCTAACTTCTATTCATTCCATAATGTCTTTATGAACAGCTGAACATTCTCACCACAAAGTAGTAGAGAATTGATTTCACTGGTCTCTTTGACCACATCACAACCTACACCCATTCCTTTGCTCCACAAACCTATACACGCAAAGTACCCTGAGACGTAGTTATTCTCCTGGTTAGGACAATCTTGTCATAGACTGCCCTAATAAAAACTTGAAACCCTAAAAAATAGCAGCCTGAGCTATTGTAACAAATATTTTAAAGTTCCTTTTATATTAATGCAGTCCTTTATAGTTTATTAACCATTTTGACCTATATTCATTTAATGGAGATCAAGGCAGAGAAGGCTGCTGGCTGAGAAGTGATCAGTTCCAGAGGAAGTGATACCAGCAGCACTGGCACTGTGGCCATAGAAGATAGGGCTGATAAGGATCCCATTCCTCTTCCATTCCATTTGCTCCCACCTCTCCTTAGGATAGAAGCAATAGGTTTGTTTTATGAGGCTAAGGGATCAGAGACATGGAAAATGGGGGAAAAGGATTTAAAATTAACCCTATATTTTGTTTGTTTTTAAGATTTATTTATTTGAAAATCAGAATTATACAGAGAGAGGAGAGGCTGAGAGAGAGAGAGAGAGAGAGGTCTTCCACCCACTGATTCACTCCCTAATTGGATGCAACAGCAAGAGCTGTGCCAATTTGAAGCCAGGAGCCTCTTCCAGGTCTCCCATGTGGGTGCAAGGGCCCAAGGATTTGGGCCTCCTTTACTGCTTTAAGTCCATAGCAGACAGCTGGATCAGAAGTGGAGCAGCCAGTATTGAATTGCCACCCATAAGGAATGCCGACACTGCTGGCGACAGCTTTACCCACTACACCATAGCACCAGCCCCATATCTTTTGAATCTTAATATGTATGATATCTCACTTTTTATTATTTAAGGTTAATGTATTTTAAAGATCCAAATTATTTTCTACTCTGAAAAATTCATTTGTTACCACGATGATGAATACTGCAGATGTAAGTCCTAACCTTGCTCACAATTCGTTTCTTGGTGTTTCCAGGCCTTTTGGTTCTTGGCTCTCTTTGGACTTCATATTTCTGTGCAGATGCAGATTATCAGAGACAGAGGTTGCATAGAAGTTAATGTGACACACCTATTTGCTACCTTCCATTCTCCACTAGGGGCATTTCACCTAGAGGGACCTCAGACCCATATGAATGTCAGACCATAAGGTGTCCAGAGCCTCCCCCTACAGCTGCAGACAACATTGCCATTCCTTCCTCTGCTCTTTCTGCAACAAGGGTCTGAGCAAGTCTTGCAGGGCCAATGCAGGCTAGACTTCTGTAGGTGTCAATGGATGTCCAGTATTGAATGATCAGCAGTGTTGGGCCTCTCAGGGATTTATAAAGACCAAAGCAAATTATCAGGAATACTTTCCAAGTAGATTCCCATGAGAGTTTATATGGTAGTTACCATGATTAGAAGAAAGATTGAAAGAAAATGGGACTGCTGATAAAGGACATGATATACTACAAGAGCCTCTTCTCACTGCTAAAAACTTACAGGAGATTGAAGCACTACCCCTCCAGGAAAAGCATTAATATTGATATGTGTTTATATATAGCTGGGGATGAAATAATTTAATAGACCAATTATTTTACACAACTGCTGGGAATTTAAAATGGTAATGTTGCTATGAAAAATAATATAGCTGTTCATCAAAAAACTGAAAATAATAATACCATATTTCTTCAATATATTGGATACATGGATATTTCTAAATGTTCTTGAACAATAGAATTAAAATATAAGTTCATTTTCATGAGAAAATCTTGAAATCCATGAAAATAAGAAATCAAAAGGTGCATGAAATTGTGTCATAAGAAACTGCATGGATTTGAAAATTTTTGCACCAAAATAAACATATTTTTAAACTCAGCTTCTCAGCAAGTATCTTAAAGTATCATCATATACTAAAATAGATGGAAGGGGCTGGCACTGTGGACTAGTGGGTAAGGCTGCCGCCTGCAGTACCAGCATCCCATACAGGCACCAGTTCATGACCCAGCTGCTCTGCTTCCAATCCAGCTCTCTGCTGTGGCCTGGGAAAGAAGTATAAGATGGCCCTAGTTCTTGGGCTCCTGCACCCATGTGGGAGACCTGGAAAAAGTTCCAGGACCCTGGCTTCAGATTGGCACTGCTCCAGCTATTACAGCCATTTGGGGAGTGATCCAGCATATGGAAGACCTCTCTCTCTCTCTTTCTCTCTCTCTGTCTCTCTTTGTCTCTTTCTCTCTCTCTACTCCCCCTCCCCTTCATTACCTTTCAAATAAAATAAATTATTTTAAAGTCATGAGAAAATGAACTAAAAGATTAGCTTATTTTGTTGCCAAAATTTAAAATCCAGGGAAACAAAGGGTTCAGAAAAAAGGTTTTGTGAAACATTATGAATTGTTATGTATAGATTTAAAGGTTTTTCAGCATAATAGACTTATACTCTATTTGTATTTTTTCATGAAACTTCAGAGTACCCTTTTGTATACAACACAAAATGATAAATCTAAAATTTAAGGAAAGTAAGCCTCATATTCAATCTGTCCCACAACGTTTGGGAGCTGCTTTCCTATCATCCTTGTGATTTCTCTGACAGCAGAGTCTCCTTGTGGTTATGAGTAAATCAAATTTAAAATTTGGATCCAGGACTTCATGAAAAATCATGGAAAAATCATGTGGTTCACTATGCTAATCCTCCACCTGCGGCGCCGGTACTCAGGGTTCTAGTCTTGGCTGGGGCACCAGATTCTGTCCCGGTTGCTCCTCTTCCAATCCAGCTCTCAGCTGTGGCCCAGGAGTGCAGTGGAGGATGGCCCAGGTCCTTGGACCCTGCACCTGCATGGGAGACCAGGAGGAAGCACCTGGCTCCTGGCTTCAGACCGGTGCAACACACCAGCTGTAGTGGCCATTTGGGGGGTGAACCAATGGAAGGAAGACTTTTCTCTCTGTCTCTCTCTCTCACTGTCTAACTCTGCCTGTCAATTAAAAAAAAAAATAAAGAAAAGAAAAATCATGGAAGGACTCACTGCAGTCTTACATCTCCAAGCACTTGGTAAATGATTGCAATAGTATGGACTCTTCTGAGTTGCCAGATTGCTTTGAAAATATGTGAAGAAAGCCTTTGTGTTTGTTAAATTTCCAGGAGTGGCAGCAGAAAGCATCATACCCTGGATGGCTTTGCACAACACACATGCGCTGTATTCCAGTTCTGGAGTCTGCAGGCCTGATATAAGGCTCAGCAGGGCTAGCTATTTCTCAGAGCTGTAGGGGAAAATATGCTCCAGGTCTCTCTCCTAGTGCCACATGGGTTACTGGCAGTCCATGTTGTCCTTGGCTGTAGACACATTACGGTGATCTCTGACTTCACTTTCACATGGCACTCTGCATGTGCCCATGTATGCCTGTGACTCCATTTCATAAGGATATCATCCATATCAGATTGTGTCCCACCATGCTCTAATATAATCTCCCCCTAACTAATAACATAATGACACTCCTACCAAATAAAGTCAGTCTGTGTCATAATTTCAACACAGAATTTGAGTGTTAGGGGGCACAACTCATCCTTGGTGGTGACTGTCCCTTTTCTGATCTATCTTTCTTGTTTCAGAAAAGTTTGAAAAATGGAGATTGAGGAAGAGGAGCATCTCCTTACACAGTTGTAGTAGTATCCCATAGTGTACACATCCTGTAATTTCTTCATCCAGTCTTTGGTTTATGAGCATTTAGGTTGATTCTATGTCTTATGTATTGTGAATTGAGCTGCAATGAAAATGGAGGTGCAGATAGCTCTTTTGTTTACTGATTTCATTTCCCATGGGTAAACTCTGAGGAGTGGGATGACTGGATCATATGGTAGGTCTATATTTAGATTTTTGAGGTATCTCAATACTGTACCCCATAGTGCCTTTACCAGTTTACATTCCCACCTAAAATGGATTAGAGTACCTTTTACCCCATATCCTCACCAGCCTATGTTGTTTGCTGATTTCTGTGGTTGAGGTGAAACCTTTATGTAGATTTCATTTGCATTTCCCTGAAAGCTATTGATCCTGTTAATTTTTCATATGTCTTTTGGCCATTCGGATTCTCTCTTTTGAAAAATGTCTGTTTAAATCCTTTGTGCATCTCTTAACTGGTTTGTTTTGTTGTGGTGGAGTTTCTTGATCTTTTTGTTGATTCTAGTATTAATCCTTTATCAGTTGCATAGTTTGTAAATAATTTATCCCATTCTATTGTTTGCATCTTCACTTTCCTGTTTCTTTTGTAGTACAGAAACTTCTCAATTTGATGTAATCCCAGCTGTTAATTTTGGCTTTGGCTGCCTGTGCCTCTCAGGTCTTTTCTAAGAAGTCTTTGCATGTGCCAATGTCTTGCATGGTTGCCTAAAAGTTCTCAATTAATTTGATCGTGTCAGTTCATAAATTTAGATCTTTAATCCATGTTGAGTGGATTTTTGTTTAAGGTGTAAGGTAGTGGTCATGCTTCATATTTCTGCATGTGGAAATACAGTTCTCCCAACGGCTTTTGTTGAAGAGAGTGTCCTTGCTTCAAGGATTGGTTTTAGCTCCTTGGTGAAATATAAGTTGGGTGTAGATGCTTGGAATGATTTCTGAAGTTTCTCTTCTGTCCTATTGGTCTGTCCATCTATTTTTTTCCAGTACCAGGCTGTTTTGAATATAACTGCCTTGTCGTATGTCTTGAAATCTTGTATTGTGATGCCTCTGGCTTTGTTTTTGTTGTATAAGGTTGCTTTAGCTGTTTGACATCTTTTGTGCCTCTGTATAAATTTCAGCATCATTTTTTCTAGATCTGAGAAGAATGTCTTTGATATTTTGAATGGTATCACATTGAGTTTGTAAATTGCATTCAGAAGAATGGATATTTTGATGATATTTATTTTTCCAATGCATGAACAGGGAAGATTTTTCAATTTTTTATCTTCTATTTCTTTGTTTAATGTTTTAACATTCTCATTGTGAAGATCTTTGACATCCTTGGTTAAATTTATTCCAAGGTATTTTATTTTTTCTGTAGCTATTGTGAGTTGGATTGAGATAATCATATGGTCTTTTTTCTTCAATTTGTTAATGTGCTGTATCACATTGACTGATTTGTGAATGTTGAACCATCTCTGCATGCTAAGGATAAATCCCACTTGACCCTGGTGAATTATCTGTCTGAGCTGTTGTTTGATTCCATTGGCCAGAATATTGTTGAAGATTTTTGAATCCATGTTCATCAGGGAAAGTGGTCTATAGTTCTCTTTCTCTGTTATATCTTTTTTCTGAGTTTAGGAATTAAGGGGATGCTGGATTCATAAAAAAAGTTTGGGAGGATTCCATTCCTTTAAATTGTTTTCAATAATTTAAGAAGAATTGGAGTTAATTGTTCTATAAATGTCTGGTGGAATTCAGAAATTCAGCAGTGAAGCCAGGTGGTCCTGGGCTTTTCTTTGTTGGGATGGTCTTTACTGCTGATTCAGTTTCTGTCTTGGTTATGGGTCTGTTTAGGTTTTCTATGTCTTCATTGCTCAGTTTAGGTAGGTTGTATGTGTCTAGAAATCTATCAATTTCTTCTATGTTTCCCTCTTTGTTCGCATACAGCTCTTTGTAAATGCCTTCTGATGATTATTTTTATTCTGTGCTGTCTTTTGTTACATTTCCTTTTTCATCTCTAATTTTATTGATTTGGGCTTTCTCTCCTATTTCTTGGTTAGTTGGGCCAAATGTGTGTTGATTTTGTTTATTTTATCAAAAAATAACTCTTCATTTTGTTGATCTTTTGTATTGTTTTCCTTTGGTTTCAATTTGTTTATTTCTTCTCTAATTTTAATTATATATTTTCTTCTAATAGTTGTGGATTTTTCCTTTTTACTGTAGTTTTTGTAGATCCTTGAGGAACAGAGAGTTCATTTACTTGGTTCCTTTACAATTTCTTGATGAGGTAACAATTGCTATAAACATTGCCCTTGGCACTGATTTTGCTGTATCCCACAAATTTTGGTATGTTGTATTGCCATCTTCATTTGTTTCCAGAAATTTTTTTTGATTTCTCCTATGACCCACTGTTCATGCAGAAACATGTTGTTCTTTCTCCATGTGTTTGCATATGTCATAGAGATTCCCGAGTTGTTGATTTTCAGTTTTATTGCATTGTGGGCTGAGAAGATGCATGGTTTGATTTCAATTGTTTTGAATTTGCTGAGACTCACTTTATGGCCTAGCACATGGTCATTCCTAGAGAAAGTTCCATGCACTGGAGAAATAAAAGGCTCTGTGGTTATCTGCTAGGTCTATTTGATATATGGTGTTGATTAACTCTGTTTTTTCCTTGGTGATTTTCTGTCTGGTTGATCTATCCATTGCTGACAGTGGGGTATTGAAGACTCCGCTACTATTGTATTTGAGTCTCTATCTTCCTTTAAATCCCTTAACAATTATTTTAAATATTCATGTGTCTTGTATTTAGGTGTATATGCATTTATAATAGTTGCATCTTTCTATTGAATTTATCCTTTAGTCATTATATAGTGTCCTTCTTTGTGTCTTTTAACAGTTTTTGTCTTAAGGTCTATTTTGTCTGATACTTGGATGGTCATACCAGCTCTTTTTTAGTTTCTGTTAGCATGGATTATCTTTTTCCATCCTTTCACTTTCAGTCTGCATGTGTCTTTGTTGGTAAGGTGTGTTTCTTGTAGGCAGCAAGTAGATGGGTTTTCTTTTTTAATCCATTTAGCCAGTCTATGTCTTTTAACTGGGGAGTTGAGATCATTTACATTCAGTGTGACTATCATTAAATATCATCTTTGCATTACCATGTTTCCTGAATTAGTCCTGTTTGTGTATTTTGGATTTCATTTGTACTTTTGCTGGATAATTTTCTGCATCTTCTTTTGTAATGATGTCCCTTTTCCTGTATTTGTGTAGCATATCATTGAGCATCTTTTGTAGGGCTGGGTGATTAGTTACAAATTATTTCAATTTCTGCTTATTGTGGAATCCTTACTTCTTGTTCATTCATAAATGAGAGCTTTGCAAGGTAAAGTATTCTGGGTTGACAGTTTTTTTTTCTCTTAGGACTTGGAACGTGTCTCGCCATTGTATCCTTGCCTGTAGGGTTTGTGATGAGAACTCT
Organism: Oryctolagus cuniculus; assembly: GCF_964237555.1. NCBI lineage: Eukaryota > Metazoa > Chordata > Mammalia > Lagomorpha > Leporidae > Oryctolagus > Oryctolagus cuniculus. The sequence continues at coordinate 93,348,029 of NC_091433.1, forward strand.
AGGGTGAGTCTAATTTTTGTTTCCTCTGAAAGTGATTTGTCATTTCTCTCGTGTAAATTTTAAGATCTGTTCTTTGTGTTTCACTGAGATGAGTTTTGCTACTATGTGTTATTGTGAAGTTCTTTTCTGGTGATGTCTATTGGGAGTTCTGTGTATTTCTTGTACATAGATGTCTCTTTCTTATTCCAGATTGTGGAAGTTCTTTGTCATTTTTTCATTAAGAGGGCATTGTAATCCCTTCTCTCTTTCCACACTTTCTATAATTCCTATGACCTGTGATTTGGTCATTTAACAGAATCTCCAACAATGACTTTTAATTTTCTATTTCCTTTTTGTATTTAGTCTGACTGTATTATCTCCAGAAGTTTCTCTTCTAGTTCTGATATTCATTCTTCTATCTCATCTATTCTATTGCTAAGACTTTCTACTGTGTTTTTCATTTGGTTTATTGAATTCTTCATTTCCAGTATTTCATTCTGGCTTCTATTTTAAATCTCAATTTCTTGGGAGTGCTTTTCAGTTAGATTATTAATTTGTTTCTGATAGCTTATAGGTAATCTGCTATTAATTTTCTGAATTTCTTTTATGACATATACTCAATTTCTTTAGCCTCCATTATTGAGAATTTGTATTTTTCCTTTAGTGAGTTCATTGAATCTTCTTTATTCTTACTCAGGATTTTTCCTTTGTTCTTTGGCACTTCTGGTTAATTTCTGATTGATTTTATTTTTAAATTGATTTCCCTCTGCTATGAGCTGCTAGGTGTCTGTGTGTTTTAAGTGGAGGCACACAGCTGCCCCCCCCTCCCCCCGATCCCTTTTTGCTTCTAGATCATGATGAAAGCAGGTACCAGGGCTTTGGTGCACTAAGCCCTGCCTACTGGGGCCAGGCTCACTTCTCACTGAAACAAGCTTGGGTTTTTGCTATTTATGAGTACTCCTTGTTGTACAGCTTGTGTGTTGGGGAGGAAATCACTCTGGAATGTTGTGATCCTTGTTCCCGGGTAGGGCATAATGTGAAGTGGACCCCACAATTCATGAGTTTGTGCACAGAAGGCAAATGTGGCAGCCCCCTGGTTACACTTGAAGTTACAGTTTCTCCTGCTTCCTGCTTGGAGCTTCAAACAGTTTGCCAAGTTTCCCATCCCATTGCAGTCTTTAACGCTGGGAGCTTACAACCTCTCACCTGGTTTGCTAAGGTGGGCAGTGCCAATCTCCTCCCTCACTCCCTCTGCTGCTACTTCACTGCATGTTTGCTGCCTCTCCCTCCTCTTTGCTCCCCCAGTGTGGATCTGAGCAATCTCTGGAGGACTCCTGGGCCTCTCTACATGAACTCCTTGTGATTCTGCTGCCAGTTTGTATCCCCTCTGCTCAGTAACTACCTCTTTTTCCCTCATACAGCTTGGAATGTCCAGCTAATACACTGCCAACTTGGCATGTTCCCTGTTGCAGGTCTTTTGGCAATGAACCAGTGGATGTGAGAACCATTCCTTTTCTCTCCTCTTTAACTCTCCCTTCCTACCTTCTCATTTCTCTCTCTCTCTCTCTCTCTCTCTCTCTCTCTCCCCCTTTCAGGTAGTTAAATAAAAATAATTTCAAAAATTAAAAAAAATGTTAGGGCTAAATAGAAAAAGAAATTGCCAGGGTTGGAGGTACAGCCCCAATATTAGATGAAGAAGATTAAACACCCTTGTCAGTAAGGTGTTACTTTGCTGTATATAGATTATACATGTGTTTAGCTTATATATACATAAAAAGACAGACACATTTACCTTAAAAGCATACACAAGAGCTTATACTCACACTTTTCAAAGTAAAAAAAAATCAGAAATTCTAGTTAATTTTCTAATATAATGGGTTGTCGTTTATCACTTCCAGGATACCTGCTTCTATTCTTGAGACCACTTTCTAAATGATCATTATTTAAGTAAACAAGCATGTTTCCCCATTTATATTCCTCTTTCCTGACATCACCCATAGCATAAATAACTTCCCCATCTCTCCTTTCCTCACTCAGGTTCCTACCAAGTGCCCTGTCCCAGAAGAACTTACCCAATCTAGTCCACTTCTTCAGGGCAACCGTGGTCCTCAGATAAGCATCATGGGATGCCATTTTGTCTATAAAAGTTAGAATATATGTGATTTCCCAATGTTTATTAATATTGAATCTTTCTTTTTCACTTTTTATCCTTTGGTTTTTTAAGATTTATTGTTTTTATAACAGTTCCAAAATACCTGCTGTATATAATCCATTGAAAATATTTCTTTTAAGTTATGTTTTAAAATTTAAAATGTTACAAAGATTTTAGACAACAAAACATAAGATAAAATTAAAAGCACAGTGTTCCCACAATCACTGTTTATATGATAATGTGTATTTTCCTTCTTGTCTTTTATTTATATTGCTGTAATCACCTACACTTTTATTGCCTCCTAGATGGCACTCAGCATAAACATAATACTATTTTGTCCACCATATTAATTAATTTTCAATTGATGGTCACCTCATGAAATAGTGTAGCAGAGTTAGTGTCAGTCCCTTTGGTTGGCAGATTTCCCAAACAGAAGTGGCAACACCTGGGCCAGTATTATTGAGTGGTAGCCCATGCAAATGGATATATGTTTAATAAGCCTATGATCATTTTCCATCAGTGCCACCATGATCACTTTATTTTTGTATCCACTGTGCAATAAATGTGACTGGGCAGTGGCAGAAGCCTGTTTAAATTAATGGTCCATGTCATTCTGTCTATGTGGGTGCTTACTGTCTCTGCTTTCATAGTTCCTATCTAGCCATTATTACTAAGCATTATAAAGATTGCACATTGTAGCCACTTTAATCAGCATATTTTATGCCTCCTCAAAAATCTGTTACAAATCTACCGTTTTCAGTCTTCTGATAAACCAGATAAACTATTATGTCCTGTCAGAAACTATAATTAACAATATTCTTGACTGTTTTTTTCTCCATGAAGTAGATCAGGTATAATACTCAGAACTTTGCTAATACCACGACCCTATGGGTTCTTTTTTTTTTTTTTTTGACAGGCAGAGTGGACAGTGAGAGAGAGAGAGACAAAGGGAAAGGTCTTCCTTTCCCCGCTGGTTCACCCTCCAATGGCCCCCACGGCCAGCGCATCCCGCTAATCCAAAGCCAGGAGCCAGGTGCTTCTCCTGGTCTCAATGTGGGTGCAGGGCCCAAGGACTTGGGCCATCCTCCACTGTACTCCTGGGCCATAGCAGACAGCTGGCCTGGAAGAGGGGCAACTGGGACAGAATCCAGTGCCCAGACTGGGACTAGAACCCGGTGTGCCAGTGCCACAAGGTGGAGGATTGGCCTATTGAGCCGCGGCGCCGGCCCTCCCTATGGGTTCTTTAATAGGGTACTACTGTTATCCATCTACTTTCAACAGACAACCAACATTAACTTGTTCAGCCAACCATCAATGAATAAGATTCTTTTTTTCTTTCTCTGATGGTCATATTGTAGGCTCTATGCAACAACTAATACTAGTGGAAGGGGAGGCCCATTGTTTTTCAGTTTACTTATGCCTTCTGGGCCTGCTGTAGCTTGAGCTATGATACATCTTTCCATTTATTATTGCTGCTATAGCTACTCTTCTTTAGAACTTAATAGGTCTGACAGAACACACTTTTATCCTAGTGGTCCCTTTATGCAGCATAGTCAAATACTCAGTCCATACTAGCACCAGGAGAACACTAATAGCTAGTTTTCAAATAGTATATATTTAGTTGCCATGGATAATATGTTCTTTTTTGAGAACATGTATTTATTATATGTTATGATACAATCAAGGCTAGCCATGAAAACCAAAAAGAGTATTTCGTCATCAGAAATATCTCTGCTACCAAAGTATCTTCCTGGTTTTATAATACAAGTTTTGGTTTTTATAACCCAAAGCTCAGAGCTACTACAAAATTATTTCTTCTGAGCTTTAAAATGGACTCACAGAGGATCTGTTTTCTACCAAGTATAATAGTTTGAGGAATGCAAAATATGCTACCTCTTGAATCCCTACCAACTCTCAGCCTTCTTTCTTGGTAGCAACTTAATACAGCCCAATATGCAGTCTTTTTTTATAAGAATGTTTTCCAGCCTAATCCAGGTTACTGGATCCTAGCATAATTACCTATATGAAATTCATGAATCTTGGTACAGTTTTCCTCTCACATTCTGAAATAAGCTTTAATAAGTTTTGCAAAGTATTGTTTAGATCTTGCTCATTTGGTGTCCCACATGATGACAGTAAAGTTGTGGGATGATGTGTTTTGTACACCAACTGGAAATGCAGCTTTTCCTATGAGATAAAGAAGAATGACCAGTATATTCGGTCTAAGTATAGTTGGATTATTTGACATGGAAGAAGGACTGTTATTTATTTTAAGTTTGCATTTGGTTTAAAGACATGTTGTGGATTCAGTATTGATAAGCAGACTGTTGTAATCAGCAACTAAACTTAGTCAATTTAAATGCACTGTTGTGCTGAGTTTGGCAAAACATTGTTATTGATATTGCTTTGTAGATATTTTGTAGCTGTGATTAACATCTGCCATCGACTAAGTAAGGGAAAGTATACTTGTTAATGCAAATTCCTCTGTTAAGAACCCAGAGTGATACAATAAATAAATAAATAAAGACAAGAAAACATAAAATTAAATTAGTAATATGCGTATCTGCATGCTCTCTGAGAAATGGAATGTGACCATAATTAGAAAACTTATGGGTCTTTTTTTAAAGAATGAGTTTATGGAGCTGGTACTGTGGCATAGCAGGTAAAGCTGCTGCCTTTATTGCTGGCATCCTATGTGGATGCCTCTTGGCTCCACTTCTTATCTAGCACTCAATATGGTCTCATAAAGCAACAGAAGGTGACCCAAATGCCTGGGTCCCTACACACATGTTGGTAGACTTAGAAGATGCTCCTGGCTTTCGCTCCAGCCATTTTACCAGTTGGGAAGTGAATCAACAGGTAGGAGACCTCTCTCTCCCTCTCTCTCTCTCTCTCTCTCTCTCTCTCTTCTCTCTCTCTCTCTCTTTCTCTGCCCCTGCCCTTCTGTAACTCTGCCTTTCAAACAAACAAAATCAAAACTTTTTTAAAAAGAATGATTTTATGGAGCTACCACTGTAGCATAATGAGTAAAGCAGTAGAAGATGGCCCAAGTGCTTGGGAACCTGCATCCATGTGGGAGACCGGGAAGAAGCTCCTGGCTCCCATTTTTGGATCAGTGTGGTTCTGGCCATTTTGGCCATCTGCAGATTGAACTAGTGGATAGAATACCTCTCTCTCTCTCTCTCCCCCTCTATGTAACTCACTCTTTCAAATAAAAAAAATAAATCTTTTCAAATGGAAAAAAATAAATCTTTTCAAATGGAAAAAAATAAATCTTTTCAAATAATTTTACTATTCAATGATTTAAATATTTATAATCTGTATAATGTAAATACATTTTATTTTATTTTATTTTTGGCAGGCAGAGTCGACAGTGAGAGAGAGAGACAGAGAAAGGTCTTCCTTTGCCGTTGGTTCACCCTCCAATGGCCAGCGCACTGCGGCCGGTGCACCGTGCTGATCCGATGGCAGGAGCCAGGTGCTTCTCCTGGTCTCCCATGGGGTGTAGGGCCCAAGCACTTGGGCCATCCTCCACTGCACTCCCTGGCCACAGCAGAGAGCTGGCCTGGAAGAGGGGCAACCGGGACAGAATCCGGCGCCCCGACCGGGACTAGAACCCGGTGTGCCGGCACTGCAAGGCGGAGGATTAGCCTATTGAGCCGCGGCGCTGGCCTGTAAATACATTTTAATAATGAATTCTAGACTGTTGCTAGAAGAGTGCTATTTAAACCAGTAGGAAAGGATGAGCATTTCCCCCACTACATTGTGGATTGATATCTTGTAAAAGAAAGTAAAATGTAAATTAATTAGAAAAATGAAATTCTGAAAGAACAGAAAATATATAACCCTGCTTTTCAATTTAAATTAGATGCTCCTTAGAAGTTAATCTTTCCTTCTCATGATAATTACCATATTTTGTTTTAAAACATTTTCAACCTTTATGCTTTGTTGCTGTGTTTGAACATATGACAACCTATACAGATTTAGTGCAACTTTTATGGACTATTTATTAGGCAACTTCTCTTATCTCCTGTTATTAGTATTTTTTCCCAAGTACTCATTCCTTCTCACAGTAATGACGGCATTTTGCTTCTCAATTAATAATATTTGCAGCACATTTGAATTTTTTGTTTTTTAACTTTCTAACTGCCACCTATGTATATCTTTAATATCTTAGTTTCAGTAAGTATTTGCCCAGTGAAATGGAAGCCATCTTGCTTGGGTTTTACATTGTGAAGTCATCATCTTCCTTAAAGTTCTGTATGTTGTCCTGGCAACATTCAAGTGCATAGTTTCTCACAGAGACCTTAGACTGTGGTAATCATTCACCACTTCCAGGTAATATATTTTGTACATTTTATGGGTGTTTATGGGACTCTAAATTTCCCTTTAATTGTGAAAGCTAAAGAAGTTGAAGCCTATTCTGGTGTCATTGTCTTTGATTTTTTTCTTGACTATTCACCTTTTTTAATGTGTCATAGTAGTCTACCACCAATTTTCCATATGTCTTTTATAATCTATTATTTCTTCCACAAGATAATTCATTTATACTTAATCATAATATATTTTACTTCAGAAAGCATCAATTTTTATGTTTTATGTTTCAGGATACCATTACCTATGCGTGTTTTTAATATCATAGTCTGTTTATCCTTCCATTGTGAACCTGTGAACAAATTAAATTTTGACTATGACATCATAAACTCAAACAAAATAATTTAAGTTGTCCTGACAACCATTATGCACATATATTTTGAGAAATCTTGGCATTCCAAATAATTCACACTATCCATGTAATGAATTTTTACTGCCATCTTTTCTTGTTTTCTTTTTTGAAGATTTGTTTACTTATTTGAAAGTGTAGCAGAGAGAGGAGATACAGAGATTTGCCATCTTCTGGCTTACTCTACAGATTGCTGCAATGGGTGGTGGGCCAAGCTGTAGTCAGGAGTTTCTTCCCATCTTCCACATGAGTGGCAAATGGCCCAATCACTTAGTGTGTCTTTCACTGCTTTTATCAGGCCATGAACAGAGAGCTGGATCAGAAGTGAAGCACCAGGGATAGAAACCAGCACTCATCTGGGATGCTTATTTCACATTCAGTAGCTTTACCTGCTGTACCATGATGCTGGCTCCCATGCAACATATTTTTAACTTATCTGAATTCTATGGGACTCTATATTTGCTATCAGCATATGAGAGTTTCAGTAGAATAAGTATAAACACTGACTTATATGAATTTTCACTGCTTTGGAATTCCATTTTGTAAGGTAATTGTAAACATATAGTTTCCAGCCAAATACTTATATCTACTTGTTTTTCTACTATTGTTTCTCTGAAGTTATTATTTCTTATAGTAATTTGATATTATAGCATCTCTATTTAATTATTTATGTTTATTCTTGTAATTATCACCAATGTCTATATTTAGTAATGTATTTGTGAATCCTACCCCTTTGAACCTTAGGCCATGTCTTTTAGTGTTTTCATTATGAGGTTATCAACTGCCATAGAATTCTGTAAGTTGTTCTGGGAACTTTGATGCACACAGTTTTTCAGAGCTATTTTAGTATAATCTTGTCTTACCCCATTCAAGGTATCACATTTCATTGTAATTGTGAATGCTTATGAAACTGTAATGTTACCTTTGATTATTTTTGGAAATGTCACTATGTTACTTTTAAATGCTGATATCTTACTGGTATTTTTATTCTGGTAGGTGGTGTTTTCTTTGATTTACATTTCATGAAAAATGTTCATTTATTTTTCTTTTTACCTTAGTTATAATAGTTTACTTTTTAAAATAATTTCTTTATTTGAAAGATAGAGTTACAGGATGAGAGGGAGACAAAGTGAGAATGAGAGCAAGAGAGAGAGAAATAGAAAAAGATGAATGGGAGAGATTTTCCATCCTGATTCACTCTTCAAATGCCCATAATGGCCTAGGGCCAAGCCAGATTGAATCCACAGGCCAGGAGACTTTTCCAGGTCTCCCACATGGAATCAGTAGCCAAGGAATTGGTCCAGTATCTATTGTTTTCCTAGAAAGAAAAGCTTTTTCAGAAGTGGAACAGCCAGGACTTGAACTGGTACCCACATGGGATGCCAGCATTCTAGACAGTGACTTTACGTACAGTATCACAATGCCAGCACCAATAGTCTAGTTTTCAACTATTTATCTTCTTGTCATTCTATCAATGTTACTAAAATATTCATTTTTCATAGTAATCATAATATATTTTATTTCCTAACATCCTTTTTATTTGCTTTCACATTTGAGTTCATAGCTAACACTTAAATATCTCTTTAACTTGGTGCTTTAAGCCAGTCCTAGCACTGTGAATGCCTGGTCATCCTGGTTGGCTTATTCATTATGAGATCATCAACTCAATCAAAATACTACACTTTTTGCTGGCAATCATCATGGACACATATTTTCAGAGGCATCCTAGATTCATCTGATAATTTTAATAATTCATTATTATAGATAAGTTAACATAGTTTCACATTTTATGATTTTCTGAGACTCTTCAATATTTGAAAGTTTCAATAGAGTAGTTCTAGATACATATTCCTTTTAGAATAACTGTGGTTAAAAAAAGAAAAAAACAGATTATTGTGGTAAGTTATATGATATTTGAGTTATTTTTCTTGAAATATATTTTTTGTTTTTCTTTTGTCAGTGTGCTTCTATTGGTCTACTTCAGAGTAATGTCTCATATTTTCTTTTTGTACAATTAGCATTTCAACTAAAATTGCTCATTATTTCTTAGAGTAATGGTAAATGAATTTTATTTCATTTTAAGTTTTTATTAATATAAAGAGAACAGATTTCATGTAGTTTATAGACACCATTCAAGGAATATAAGCGCACTTTTCTCCCTCTCTCTTTTTCTTCTCCTTTCTTTCTTTTTTTCTTTAGTTTTTTTTTTCAGAATAAGAATTAAAATGTCCTTTACATTATAGACTTAGTGCAGCACTAACCATAATGTTCAACAAGTAAATAGTACAAAAACCATTATTCCACAGGAATATAGAGAAACAATATAAACAATTATTATCTCATAATGTCAATTTCATTTTTATGCATTGTGGGTTTTTGTATTCTATATTAAATAACATATAAGAGAAAATACACATGCCTTTTTTTCACTGGGTCATTTCACTATGCATAATGGTCTCCAGTTACATCCATTTTCTTTAGAAAACAGGATTACTTTTTTTTAGATTTCTTTTGTTTTATTTAATGAACATAAATTTCCAAGTACAGCTTATGGATTACAATAGCTTCCCCCCCCATAACTTCCCTCCCAACCACAACGCTCCCCTCTCCCACTCCCTCTCCCCTTCCATTCACATCAAGATTAATTTTCAATTATCTTTATATACAGAAGATCAATTTAGTGTATATTAAGTAAAGATTTCCACAGTTTGCACCCACACAGAAACACAAAGTGTAAAATACTATTTGAGTACTAGTTATAGCATTAATTAAACACCTAAGAGTAATTGTGTATTAATTACAGAGTTCAACCAATAGTTTTAAGTAGAACATAAAAAATACTAAAAGGAGGATTACATTCTTTTTATGACTGAGCAGTAATCCATTGTGTATTTATGTCATATTTTTATTTCATCATTATCCAATTCTTTAGTTTTGTGTTTCATAATGTGTTTTATATATATATATATGTACATATATATATATATAAAATATTTTTGAATGTGACAGCATCATTTACATCAAAACTTTAAATTCTTCTGAAAATCTTCATTGACACAAATCTTAGAGCCATTTTAGGTCAACCATTTATTCATCTTTTGTTGATGATTTTTTTTAATCTTTGCTTAATACTGGGGGACTTCAAATTTTCCTATGATATTTAAAATACCCACTTGAGTACTCCTGTGTACTATCCTCTTGCATTTATTATTATTCTCAAAGAAATGTGATTTTTTACCTTCCCTTTTTCTTTTTATAAATGTAATTTTAATGATTGATATTTCAGCAACTACCTTTACAATTTGCAGTCCCACCATTATTACTCTTACCAGAATACTCATTTCTTCACACAACAATGATGCATAAGCTATCATGCGCACATATTTTCAAAAAAATCTTGTGGGAGGCAGGGCCCGTCTCCCACAACATGGCGCTGAGAGGCACGGCGCACTAATGAAGAACACCTGATTGGTGTGATGACTGCAGGAATGCCAGTAGGACGGATTGGTGGGAGAGGACTATAAAGGGGGGATAGAGACGGCACGGTTGGTCTGCTCCTTTTTTCTTACTGTAATAAAAACCCTACTGAAGGGGGATCAACAGCGTCTGGTGTCATTCATCCGCAGGCGGAGGAGCGACAAGTGGTTCCGTGACTTAGATTTGGACTGCTGAGAGAAAAATATAAACTAGGGAAAACCTAGGAAGTGAAGCTGGGAACTACCGGGGAGAGAAGAATATAAACTAGGGATGAACAACTTAATACATTATCCCTCTTAGTAGTTTTTTTGTATGTTTTACTTAATACTAGTGGTTTAATTCTGTAATTAATACACAGTTATTCTTAAGTGTTGAAATTTAACTGAAATGTGATCCCTGTTAAACATAAGAGTGGGAATAAGAGAGGGAAGAGATGTACAATTTGGGACATGCTCAAGCTGACTTGCCCCAAATGGTAGAGTTAGAAACATACCAGGGGATTCCAATTCAATCCCATCAAGGTGGCATGTACCAATGCCATCTCACTAGTCCAAGTGATCAATTTCAGTTCACAATTGATCATAATGAAAGGACTAAGAGTCAAAGGGATTACATAAACAAGTCTAGTGCCTGCTAATACTAACCGATAGAATAAATAAAGGGGAGAGTGATCCAACATGGGAAGCGAGATACACAGCAGACTCATAGAATGGCAGATGTCCTAAACAGCACTCTGGCCCCAGAATCAGCCCTAAAGGCATTCGGATCTGGCTGAAAAGCCCATGAGAGTATTTCAGGCATGGAAAGCCAAGACACTCTTGCAAAAAAATAAACAAACAAACAAACAAAACCTAAATGAAAGATCTCTGTGAGATCCCAGTGGAAAGAACAGGTCTTCAAAGAAGGAGGTACCTTTCTCTGAAGGGAGGAGAGAACTTCCACTTTGACTATGACCTTGTCTAAATAAGATAAGAGTCGGAGAACTCAAAAGGGTTCCATAGCCTTGGAAACTCATGACTGGAGCCTAGGGAGATTACTGATGCCATAGACAGGAGTGTCAATTGGTAAAGTCAACAACAGGAGTCACTGTGCACTTACTCCTCATGTAGGATCTCTGTCCTTAATGTGCTGTACATTGAGATTTAATGCTATAACGAGTACTCAAACAGTATTTTTCACTTTGTGCTTCTATGGGGGTGCAAACTGTTGAAATCTTTACTTAATGTATACTAAACTGATCTTCTGTATATATAGAAAATTGAAAATGAATCGATCTGAATGGAAGGGGAGAGAGTGGGAAAGGGGAGGGTTGCGGGTGGGAGGGAAATCATGGGGGGGGGGAGCCAATGTAGTCCATAAGCTGTACTTTAGAAATCTATATTCATTAGATAAAAGAAAAAAGAAATAAAGCCTATTTGAACCTAAAAAAAAAAAAAGACAGCAATAACTAAAAGTAAGCAATGCCACTGTGGTCTGAAGGAGTTAATGTAAGTTCCAATGGAAATAAACTTTGCCAAAGACAGTGAAAAAAAAAAATATAAACTAGGGAAAACCTAGGAAGCGAAGCCGGGAACTACCGGGGAGAGAAAAATATAAACTAGGGAAAACCCAGGAAGTGAAGTGAAAACTAGGGAAAACCTAGGAAGTGAAGTGAAAACTAGGGAAATCCTAGGAAGTGAAGTGAAGTGAAGTAAAAGCATTTACCGGGAAGCCCGGGAGGCAAATTACTGGCATAAGAATTAGTTAGAACAAGGTGCAATGGGTAATGTGCCATCCACTCCCAGGCTGCGACTGCTCCTAAGCCTCTTGCTAACAACAGGGACTCCAGTAAAGGCGGCTACCATTCGTGCATTCACAAGAGTGGTCGCAAAAACGTCTCCATGGTTTATAGAGAATGGTGACTTAGAGCAACAACAGTGGAGACGACTGGGGTGACAGTTGCGCGCAGCTGGGGATCAAGCGCTCCAGGACCCCACGGAGATCAGCAAGGACACCAGGCTGCGACTGCTCCTAAGCCGCTTGCTAGCAACAACAGTGGAGACGAGTGGGGCGACAAATTGCTTAAAGAGTTACAGCAGTCAGTGCACAAAGAATAAAAAGAAGGGGGATCTGTGGGAGGCAGGCCTCGTCTCCCACAACATGGCGCCGATAGGAAGAACAAGAATGCGGAATTGAAAGTTACAGAACATGGCTGCTAGAAGTTGCCGGAGCTGATGCAACCTCTGATTGGAAGAGAACGGCGCGCTCAGCGCGTGGACAGAGTTGTTTTAATGAAGAACACCTGATTGGTGTTGTGGGGAGCAGCCTGGACTGGGCTGAGTTACTGGAATTAAGACTTATTCTATGCATCTGCTCTCCCACAATATGGCGCTGGGAGAGAAGTAAACAGCTTCCGCACAGCTGCCTCCAGTTCAACCAATAAACTGTAGGACTTGCTCCTGATTGGAGAGCAGCGTACTCGGCGTGTGGGCAGCCGAGTTGGGATTGGCGGAGGAGGACTATAAAGGAGGAGAGAGACGGCATGCACGAGGAACATCTAAGGGGAACATCTGAAGGAACACCTGTGCAGCCCCCGAGAGAGCCGGCCGGCGGTGTGCCGCTCCCCTGCGGAAGTGGGGAATGTGGCCAGGGGGAACTGCCCTTCCATGGAGGTGGAAGGGACAGTAGCCAACCCGGGAAGAACCAGCAGCAAACCCGGGGAGGGCTGAGCAGACGAAAGAACAGCGCAGGGTCCTGTGTCGTTCCTCCACGAAGAGGGGGAGCGACATAATGGTGCCGTGACTCGGATGGGAAACTTAGGACGGATAGGAAACCTAGGAGGGAAGAAGCGGGAAGAGGTGGAGGGTATCGGAGAGGGAGACTGGCGGACAGCCTGGGGAAAAGCCGGACAAAAAGGTGCCGGAAGAAGCTATTGAAAGCCTAGGCATAGACTCAGATACGGACTACGGGGGGAAGCTGGGAGAAATCTCTAAGGTCGAAAGCGAAAGTGAAAGCTAGAACAAACAAGACTCAGAGGCAGACTGTGGGGAGAGGCCAGGAGAAATGAGGGAGGAGTATTGTTGGAAGAAAGCTTGGGGAAACATACCGGGTAGAGGAAAATGTTAGGGAAATTGAAGCCGCGGGGGGCAGGCCGAGGCGGAGACGAAAGCCACTTTGGGATTCTCAAGTTAGCCCGGGAATGGGGGGCGAAAAGTTGAAACCAGAAGCGGAAACGTAAGCCAGATTGGGATCCGTCTGATTAGCCCTGGGAGCAAAGGACAGGAAGCCAAATTGTGGGGCGGAGACGTGAGCTGGGTTGAATTCGCCAGGCTAGCCCGGGGAACTTGGACTGAATGCCGGTGGTGGCGGAAACATTCGCGGAAGCCGCCGCGTGCAGAGAGAGCACGGGGCGTGAATAGATAGGGAACGCGGGGCTGGCGCGAGGCCGTGGTGCAGGCGCAAAGTGCGTGGAGACCGCGGAGCGTGCGCGCAGAGCCGGGAACCCGCCGGCGGGGCGAGGCGCCGCCGGGAAGCCGCAGGGATAAGAGAAACAGAAGTTTAGAAGTAAAATGAGAGAAAGAGGAATGCTGGAAGATAGAAGTAAAATGAGAGAAATAGGAATGCCCAGAGATAGAGAAATAGAGAAATAGAAAGGCCTCCCCACAACATGGCAATGAGAGAGCTTGGATTCGGTCTGCCTGATTAGTGAGGCGATGAGCACCTGCGGGCGGCTAGCAGCTTATGCGCCGCAGGTCACCGAAGACAGGCACGAATTAACATCAGTAAGGCCTCCCCACAATACAGCAATTAGGAGGCTTGGATTCGGTCCACCTGATTAAGGCGGTAAGCACCAGCAGGCGGCTCGACCAGAGTGTGAGCCGCAGGTCACCGAACACAGGCACGCATCAGCGCCTAAAAACCTCCTCACAACATGGCGAAGAGAGGACCCGGATTCGGTTTGCCTGATTGATAGGACTTGTAAGAACCTGTGGTAACTCTAGCAAGTAGAGCAGAGTGTGTGCCGCGGGACACCGAAGACAGGCGCGTATCAACGCCAAAAAATAAAAAGAAAGGGGGATCTGTGGGGAGCAGCCCGGACTGGACTGAGTTACTGGAATTAAGACTTATTCTATGCATCTGCTCTCCCACAATATGGCACTGGGAGAGAAGTAAATAGCTTCCGCACAGCTGCCTCCAGTTCAACCAATAAACTGTAGGACTTGCTCCTGATTGGAGAGCAGCGTACTCGGCGTGTGGGCAGCCGAGTTGGGATTGGCGGAGGAGGACTATAAAGGAGGAGAGAGACGGCATGCACGAGGAACATCTAAGGGGAACATCTGAAGGAACACCTGTGCAGCCCCCGAGAGAGCCGGCCGGCGGTGTGCCGCTCCCCTGCGGAAGTGGGGAATGTGGCCAGGGGGAACTGCCCTTCCATGGAGGTGGAAGGGACAGTAGCCAACCCGGGAAGAACCAGCAGCAAACCCGGGGAGGGCCAAGCAGACGAAAGAACAGCGCAGGGTCCTGTGTCGTTCCTCCACGAAGAGGGGGAGCGACAGGTGTGATGACTGTAGGAACGCCAGCAGGGCACGGATTGGTGGGAGAGGACTATAAAGGGGGGATAGAGACGGGACGGTTCTCCGCTCCTTTTTTCTTACCGTAATAAAAACCCTACTGAAGGGGGATCAACAGCGTTCAGTGTCGTTCATCCGCGGGCGGAGGAGCGACAAATCTTAAGCCTTTGATAATTCACCATTTTGAGTAACATATTTTTGTTCTGAATTTTAATGAGAATTTGCTTTTGATTTCAAAGTGTTTCAATAGAATATTTGTGTCACATTTTCTTTATTGTACTTCAGGGAAGCCTGAGTTCCCAGAGTTTGGTTTTGGTGTTCCCTGAGGGAGGGGCACTGGTCTGCTGGCCCTTGCCTTTTCCAAACTGGTCACTATGTCATGGACTCACAGTTTGTATTCCACAGTACTGTCACACCAGTTGCAGACTGGCAGTAGGAGGCTTGGCATCCCTACATTTCCAAAAAAGGAGCTTCAAGGAATCTTTTTCAGTGATAATAGAAATACATTTTTTGTGTCACCTAGATGGCTGTTACCTTCCATATCTTTCATCTAATACCCAGCTGGACTCATTGTTGCTGCTCATCCCAGGGGCTGTTCTTGGGTGAGCAATGAATACTGTACTTAATGTAGTGGAAGGAACTGAGGTTTGCATTTCCCGGATGTCTCCATTCATGCTGATATGGTCCTGGTTGTACTTTCTGAGTCCTGCCTCTTCCTCAGGTTGCTCAAAGCCTTGGCTAACACTGAGGTCCAGATGGACCAGCTGGGATCACTGTCAGCAAAAAAATCAAAAGGTTTAAACAGCTTGGCTCAAAGGCAACCCCTCATCACTGCTCTCTGAGGGTACTGGGGTCAGGGTCTTGCTTCTGGCATTTTTGGAGTTACTGTCCTTGAGAGAGGACAAGGCCTTAGCCAGGGTATTGGCTGCAGGTATCTCCCCTACAGTGTCTTCCTTCTCTTCACTACTCCTCTGAGTCATCCTATGACTTTGCCACCTGGGTCAAGGGACCAGCAGACCTTGGTCAGCACCTTTCTCTATGTCCTCATACTCATAGTGGTCACAGCCCTATTTGGGAAATTTTCTCTAAGCTTCCCCTGTGCCAAACTCATGGTTAGGCTAACAACTTCCATTATTTTCCTGTTTCTATCTAACTCCTAAGTACTCCCTGTAAGGAAGAGAGAAAGAGTAGGAGGCAGGAAGGGAGAGGGAGGTAGAGGAGAGAAAAGAGTGTTTCCATCCATGGGTTCACTTCCAAAATACCTGCAACAGCCAGGGATGGGCTGTGCCAAAGCTAGAAGCCAGGGATTCCATCTGTTTCTCCAGTGGCTGGACCCAAGGGTTTGCATTTGAAGAAAGTTGTTGTGGGAGGCAGGGCCCATCTACCACAACATGGCGCTGAGAGGAAGCAAACAAATTTTACACAGCTGCTTCATCAATTTGACTGCTAGAAGCTGCAGGAGCGGATCCACCCTCTGATTGGAAGAGAACGGCATGCTCAGCGCGTGGATAGCGGAGCACGGATTGGTGGGAGAGAGACGGCACAGGAGGGGAGTTCATTGGGGAGTTCGTTAGGGAGTTCGTTAGAGAGTTCATTGGTGCGTTTGTTCCTTTTTTCTTCTCTTTACTTGCTCTTGCTTTACTGTAATAAAAACCCTACTGAGGCCGGCGCCGCGGCTCACTAGGCTAATCCTCCGCCTCTCTGCGCCAGCACACCGGGTTCTAGTCCCGGTCAGGGCGCCGGATTCTGTCCCGGTTGCTCCTCTTCCAGGCCAGCTCTCTGCTGTGGCCCGGGAGTGCAGTGGAGGATGGCCCAAGTGCTTGGGCCCTGCACCCCACGGGAGACCAGGAGAAGCACCTGGCTCCTGGCTCCTGCCATCAGATCAGCGCGGTGCGCCGGCCGCAGCGCGCTGGCCGTGGCGGCCATTGGAGAGTGAACCAACGGCAAAGGAAGACCTTTCTCTCTGTCTCTCTGTCTCTCTCTCACTCTCTCACTGTCCACTCTGCCTGTCAAAAAACAATTATCTGTAGTAATTCAGACTGTGACCTTATTTGGTAGAAGGGTCTTTATGTTATCCAGGTAAGCACAGGAAGCTTGAATTGAGCGTTATTACTACTGATTTCCATGTTGTATTCCAGGTTGTTTTTCAAACCACAAAGGCCCCTTCCTCTCTGGATTAAAGAATCCAGGGCTTCTATGATAATCTAGGTTTAGGAAGCTGAGGCTGCAATGTTAAAAACTGTGGCCCCTAGCAAGCATTTGGCAATCATCTTTAAAATTAAAGGTTCAAATTGGAGTGCTTCATGACTATTAAAATTGACATTTGCCTTTCAGAATGCTTTTCCCCAGGATTTCCTTAAAAAAAAAAAACAACAAGCAGATTGAAAATAAAACTAACACCCATATTATCGCCATGGCCTCCTCCCACACAAGTGCCATCTCAGAGTAGTGTACAAACAGCAGCAAAATTCTCCATACAAAATCAGCCACAGAAATACAAGCACTGCCTCTCTGGAAGAGGGCCAATCAGGGATGGGCCAGTTCATTGTCAGGTGGTTTGATGGGTACCCTTGTGGTGACAGCCAGTGCCCTAAGGTGTCCAGGAGTACTTCTTGGGTCTGCAGTCAGAATATCTGAATGGAAATCCAGGCCTCACCTCTCAGAAATTGTGAGCCCCTACATCAATCCCTTGACAATTAGAAGATGCTGTTTCTCCATATGAAAAATGTGTTTACCACCTACTGCACAATAAGTTTATGGTGAGGATTAAGTGAGCAACTGCACATGGAGTGCATAGAATAATAGTTGTAAACCATAAAACTCCATACCTGGCAGTATTTCCACTCTTTGGGTCAGAGCCTGCCTCTTTATCACTTTCTGCTCAGTGGTAATTACTACTCTGGCTCAAAAGAGGATAGCTCTTCCTTTGGTTCTATGTACCAATTCTTAAAATGTTTAAAAATGGCAGTAAGGTTAGACTTTTTTTAACTCCTTCATATTCCTTACTACCTCCATCCCAACACAATACTCTCTGGTGCCTCATAACATGAGCTATCATAGCTTTCAGAAACAGAGCTTTTTATCTCCATCTTGATTACTACTTTCAAAATATTCTATGCTAATAGTTTTGCTATTAAATGAATTCCATTCATTCATTACAACAATTATTCAGTGACCTGTAATAGAAGCTGAGGATAGTGTGACTCCATCTTCCCATCAAGTCCCACTGAAAATTTATTCATATGTGTATCACAAAAAGTTTTTAAAATAATTTTCATGTGTTGCTGTGGATTTGTTCTGAGAGGAGGAGCACAGTGGGGGCAAGAGGCATGGAGTCACCACACAGACCCCAGGAATCCGCTTAAAGCAGGCCAGAGGCGAGCAGCCTGCAGAATCATTTATTTCAGTTGGTACAGCAGCTTATATAGCCAAGGCAGTCAATCTGGTCAAGGGGCAGTTTATACCCTAACCAATCACAGCCTGTTGCCAGGAAGGCTCTGATGCCAGGTGATTTCCCAGGGGGTTTCCAAAGCCATTCCTGAGTAACTGAAGTTTGCTTGCCAGTGGCCATCTTGGCATGGCCTTCTCATTCCACCACATTTCCCCCTATTCATTTATTTTTGAGCAACAGGAGGCATGCTTCTTGGCCATACCATTGTTGAACCAATTTCCATGTGGTCTCCATATGCATCTGTGCCTACCTTAGGTTGTCCCCAGGGGATCTTACCCATCATTGACTAACCAGTGCTCAAAACGGAGACCACAGGATTGCTTGCTCAGATGGGGGTAGGAATGAGGAACAATGGTAATCAGGAATGGCATGACCACATGCAGGCTGTTTGCTGTTCAAATGGCTATCCAAAGCTAGTGGGGTATATAGCAGTAACAGATGTGGCTATGGGCAGTGCCTCAGGGCAGGATGATAGGGCAGCAGCTTGACAATTGGTAGCAGGTGTGTCTTCTAACAAGGCAGACTCTCAGTCTTGTTCAGCTGTTTGTGGTTGACTGTCAGTTGTAGGATTGATGTTTCGGGCTGGTACCCAAATGGGCTGTCCCGCATTCTCTGGAAAGATACAAGCATATCTTTGGCCCTCGGTTAGCAGAAGCCTTTCTATGGGCATGGAATCCAGGGCCTGAATTTTGCATCTACTCTGACATTAATGGCAAACATGCAGGTGGGATGGGGCCTAGCAGCTTCCCTGAGAGCCTGGGGTGCCCGGGGATTGCCACAAATGTGGGAATCCTCACTGGGTGCGGATGGGATGACCTCGCAATGGGTTATTGCCTCAAGGTCATCTAAGTTCATCCCACAGATATTTGGGGGGTGACTGACTAGGCATTGCTGCATTGTCTGCTGTCACGTCATTTTCACTGTCAGAGTTGTCTCTCCCCAAGTCATTAACTGTTACCTTACCTGTGAGGCAGCAGCCTGGAGTGACGGGCTTTTATCACTCACAGATTCACTATGTTTGGTAATCTTTGTGGGCTTCTGAGAGGGGAGTATCTTGCCCATGTTTGAGCGCTTAAGAGCAGCGCACCATGCCAACTCTAGCCAAAGAAAGACACCCACAGCACTGCTGCCATAACAAAACACATTCCTAGCACCTCAATGGCTGATGGCATTCTGCAGGGGGTTTCCTACATTAGATGAACAGATTGTGGTGTATCAGTTTGTACATATGTCCTGTGCTTAGTGGGGGACTTCCTTGATTCGTTAGATCATGGAGGTATGCCCATATAGTGTCTCCAGAGCATCACCTCTCTCGAGTGAGGGAAAATAACTTGGTTCCAAATTCTGGGATGATCCGTCCCTTATGTGAATTCGCTGGGTGAACTGAAAGTAAAAGGAGGAGCCGAGAAGTGGTGTTATGCTTCTGGGTGGTTTGTGCTTAACCTGGGGTCACTTCGACCGAGGACAAGGACAAGGAAAGGGGTGTAGGAGGGGGTTCTGTGCTCACCCCACAGAACTGAACAGCACACAAAATATCAAGGGGCCTGCTTGCCAAAATCAAGGGGGCCTCACCAAGTCCGACACACTTCTCTCTCTCAGTCATGTTGGGAGCCAGATTTTTATGGAAGTAAATAGTT
The DNA here is from genome assembly GCF_964237555.1 of Oryctolagus cuniculus. Taxonomy (NCBI): domain Eukaryota; kingdom Metazoa; phylum Chordata; class Mammalia; order Lagomorpha; family Leporidae; genus Oryctolagus; species Oryctolagus cuniculus. The sequence goes on from NC_091433.1 coordinate 93,367,998, forward strand.
ATCTGGTGATCAAATGAAGACCTGAGTGGCTGTGTCACATGTGAGGTTGACAAGGATAGTGTCTGTGATAGAATGTCTGGAGTATGCTCACCCTGGTGCTGGGTGCTCTTGTTCTTTTATCTTCACCATTGCTCTGCTGGGTGTATGTCATCATCCTCCCTGTACTGATGAGGAAGATAAGGCTCAGAGAGGCTGTCGCTTACCCAAGGACACTGCTGGTAAGTTCAGAGCAAGGAGTGCTGCATTTTGAATCCAGAGAAGCCTGAGCTGCTCTCCACAGAAGCCTCACTACCAGCTCCTTGTTAATCAGAGTTCAGATGTACACTGGCTCCATCCAAGGCTCAGGATGAGTTGTTTGGTTGTGATAGGTGTTCTAACTGACCTACCTGGCTGTCCCATTGCTATGTTCACAGGTTACATATTAATGTTTAAATTTTTCATACAAAAATTTTTATAAGACTTATATTTATCAAACCCTCTCAAACTTTTTGTAACTTGCTCAGAGCTTTAGAACTTACTTAAACCTTTGAGTATGTTGTCCTATCTTTTCCAGTCTAGAGTCATTAAAACAGAATGTGCAAGCAATGTCCTTTGCTATTCAGAGAATTCACTTTTACTTTTAACCTTCTTCACTAAGAACACACTCTCTTCTCAAACCTGTGAATTACTCACCTTGTTATTTTTCTCTCATTTTTTATATTTTTAAATTTACATTTTAAATAAGCATTAAAACATCTCCAAATTAAGACAACATTTTTAAAGATTGAAAGGCACAGTTACAGTGACAGCAAGAGAGGAGAGAGACAGAGAATGGGAAAGAGTGATAGAGAGAACTTCTCTCCGCTGGTTCAATTCCCAAATGACTGCAATGACTAGAGCTAGGTTGATCCAAAGCCAGGAGCGAGGAACTTCTTCTGGGTCCTCTAATGAGGGTGCAGGAATCCAAGTCCTTGGGCCATCTTCTGCTGCATTCCTAGATGCATTAGCAGAGTGCTGGATCAGAAGTGGAGGACCCAGACTGGAATTGTTGCCCATATAGGATGCTGGCACTGTGGACAGCAGCTCAAACCACCATACCATGGGGCCAGTGCTATGGAATGGTGGGTAAAGTCTCCTGTGGTGCGGCATCCTCATATGGGAACTGGTTCAAGTCCTGTCTGCTCCACTTCAGATTCAGTTCCCTGCTAATCCACCTGGGAGAACAGCAGAGGATGGGCTGGGTCCTTGGACCCCTGGACCCATTTGGGAAACCTGAAGGAGGCCCCTGGCTCTTAGCTTCAGATTGGCCTAGCTGTGGCCATTGCAGCCATTTTGGGAGTGGACCAGCAGATGAAATAACTCTCTCTCTCTCTCTCTCTCTGCCTCTCTGTGACTCTATCATATAAATAATAAGTCTAAAAAGAAACCACTATGCCACGATGCCAGCCCCCAAAAATTTAAAAATGAAAAAACTTATCAAATTTCAACCATGAATACTTTTAAGCAGCCTTGAATTATTTGGAATATGTGGAAATTTCTGAAAACATACTTTCTAATAAACCCAAATAGTTATTTTTATGTACAATTAAAATGCTAAGAATGCTTAAGTTTATATTTAAATTTTTATCTCATTTACCACTAGTCAATTTATACCTGGTTATTACAGAGAGATGACTTAAGATATTGATATGTTAGACATGTATAGCTATGATTTTGAATAATTTTTCTGTCATAAAAACTCAATGGGCTAATAATATTTGTACTTAGTACACAAAACACAATGAATATTATACCTTTATTTGAATTATTTTTAAGGTCAACATTATAAACTAATGTTTTTAATTTTCTAAAATACATCCTAAAGATTATAAAAAATAGAACTCTGACCACCGTTGTCATTTTGACCAGAACCATTATACAGAACAATTTTGACAAGTTACAGAAAAAAATTTAAAGCTGTTTTTTTCCTTAGCTCCGTAAGGGAGAATCTCTAAATCCAATGCCTAGTTATAGGTGAACCAAATTAGTATGAAAGGCATTCAGATACTCAGTTTTTCCTCTTTCTCTTTACTACCAGGCAAAGGCATGGAACAAGCTGCAAGCCAGTTTGATAGCCAGGGAAAAAAATGTTTAAACTGTCATTCACCAAAAACTGCAATTGAGTGGGGATGGGGGGATGGAGAGAGTGGAGCTTACAGGTATAAGCTCTTAAATAAACATAACAGGTTTGGCTCCATAATCTGATAATGAATTTTTAAGTTATTCTTTGTGAATGACCTGAGATGACAATGTATTGTGACAGAAACTGGAGATAGAGACTGGAAGAAATATCTAGGTAAAGGCTAAGCTTTTTTCAAGTGTCATTTTTTCTAAAAATATTTAGGTTGCAGACTGCTCCAGTTTTTAGGGAGGCATCCCAGCAGATATGTCACTATAGTAGTTTTGGATTATATATTGGCCATTTGTAAGATGCTGGGGAGAAAAACTTACTTGGCGCACTTGGTCTAAAGTGGGACAACACATTTCTTGACCATTGCTTTCCTACCTGTTTTAGGGTGAGGAATCCATACTGTGTCCATAATGGTCATGTGGAAGTTCACACTTGACGACTACTGGTCCTGGTCATGGTGTGATACTGCTGAGCTGTTCCTGATTGACTCAATGGGCATACTCTCTTGGCACTCTTAGCTTGGCTGATGCAGCAATTCAACCTCCCCTGATCTTAAGCCAATATTAGATGCCTGAATTTGGAACTAAGCCTCAGAAAAGAGAGCCTCAACTAGAAGTTTTTTTAAAAAATTTATTTGAAAGAGTTACAGAGTTAATGTAGAGTTAATATAGTTAACAGGAAACCTCCCAGTCACGGAACCAAGATTTCACACCTGTAGGTAGAGTGGCTTGATTTCCTTGATAATGCACCACCAAGATATTACAGCTGATGGTGCTGAGGAGATTTTCTGGCTAAGACACTAAACTGTAACAGCTGATTTGAGCCCCAAATAGTACTTGTTCTATCCACTTTGAAGTATGAAGTGAATGAACAAACTGCCAAAGCAATTTGTAGCAAAAGACTCATTGGAAACAGCACAGAGTTTGAAAGAGGAGAGGGAAAGCTCCTGGGGAAGCAGGCTAGGAAGGAATTTTTAAGAAAAATGTCATTGAAGGGAAGCAATCTAGGTTTGAAGTTGCTTGAAGAGGTTGTACAAAGTCCTTAAAGAAAAGCGTTTCTTATGTGGTGAGCTCTTCCTGACTTTTTGAATCCCATTCCTTCAATTTAGTTGTGTCTTTTATAGGACAGAGAAAAAAGTTCTGTCTTGGGACTTTTTGTGCAGAGCTCTTGTGTTTACCATGCTCATGAGATTGATCAAAACAGCTAGAGCAACCTGGCCTTCTGGGTAATCTTGGATTCAGTGCCTGCTTTTCTACTGACTTAGCAAAGTAATTCTTATCACATTTGCTTTCTAGCTCAGACCTTTTTCCCAGCAAGGCTAATCAAATGCTAGCATTACAGGAGGGGCCCCTTTGTTTTCTCTACCTTTTGTTTATTTATTTTTTATTTTTTGACAGGCAGAGTGGACAGTGAGAGAGAGAGACAGAGAGAAAGGTCTTCCTTTGCCGTTGGTTCACCCTCCAATGGCCGCCACGGCTGGCAAGCTGTGGCCGGCGCACCGCGCTGATCCGATGGCAGGAGCCAGGTGCTTCTCCTGGTCTCCCATGGGGTGCAGGGCCCAAGCACTTGGGCCATCCTCCACTGCACTCCCTGGCCACAGCAGAGAGCTGGCCTGGAAGAGGGGCAACCGGGACAGATCCGGCACCCCAACCGGGACTAGAACCTGGTGTGCCGGTGCCGCAAGGCAGAGGATTAGCCTAGTGAGCCGTGGCGCTGGCTTTCTCTACCTTTTAATCATTCCCTCTCTGACTCCTTTCAAAAGGACAAGCACAAAAATCTAATATAATTAAAATTATTCTATATAAAATATGGCTAAATCTATAAAGCATGGTGTTTCCTATTACAAAGAAAAAGCATCTCATGAAGGAACTTTTAATTTAAAGATGAAAATTTCATTACAAATAAAGTATCTCATTTACTGAAATAATAAATTAATAGCAAAAGTAGCATGCCTGATTCATATAAAACTTCAAAATATTTAGGACAAGAGCATAATTAAAAGTTGATTTCATATAACCCTTGCCAAAAAGTGACTCTAAAACCATGGGTAAACCAACTATTAATTGACTAAATTAAAAGCAGTGCATCAGGGCCTTATTAGTAAAATGGGAATAGAATGTCATATTCTCACTGATTCATGGACAATGATAGGTGGCTACATGGATGACTATTTCAAAGAAAAAAATAGAAAATTCAGGGACTAAAATTATAAAAATGATGACAAGATACATGAGGCAGTGCTTAAAATACTATTATCTCAGTTTTTCATGTATATGCCTATGCTGCTATTAATTTGCCTGAACAATGCCCAAATGGACAGATGGGCTAAAATAACAAATATAGCCAACCAGAATAATATTTCCTAGAAAAATGGGCTCATTATCATTCAGGTCACCTGGGAGTCCAGGCTATGCCAAGGTGGACCTTAGCTATAGAATTGTCACTTTACCTATCTCTTTAAAAGCAAGTTAAAAAATGTAAACTATTTCAAAGTTTCTTGATTTGTAAGTATCCCATCAAAACGAAGATCCTGCAAAGGAATATCTAAAGCTGAAAATGTCACCATATGCAAGGAATTTACTCTACCAATATTAAATTAAGCTGAAAGTTTGGATAAAGGGACATGATAAATATAATCTTAAGGCCACTGAGGTAGTTAGTGAAAATAAAAATGAATTAATAAATAAAACTGTAATAGTCAATTATTCAGGTCAAAATAAAATATTGCCTACTGCTCAGTACTTTACTATGGATAAAAAATTTTTTGCAGGACTGCTCTTTTTGAGTTGGAATTTTGATTTGCAAAAATGGATGAGAGCTTTCCTCATTTCTTTTAATCATATGATGATGTGTTCAAGATGAATTGGCCCTTCCAGGACCAGACAAAAGAATTTGAATTAAAAAATTCTTAGAAAAAATAACACTTAACACTTTTTTTCTAAGGCCTGATAATGTTGACATTTTATGCTCAGGATGTGGGTACGGCTGTTATTGGACTTTTGGCACTAACCCCTCTTATCCCAGGCCTGTGGCTAACCATAACTTCACCAGGGTTCTTGTCCCTAGCAAATTGGGCTCTGACCCACTTAAATTTTTACGACAATTCTTTGCTTTAAATCCAGCAGTGATCTTCCAGTGCCATCACTGGTGTGTGTCTTCTCTGTTCTGGACATTTCCCCAAGCACCCATGCTAATTCTTCTCCTATCAAGTCTCTTCTGGCTACTATCCCAGAATCTTCATTTCTGATATTTCAAACACCCAAATACTTGCCCCCTTCCTTTAACAACCTCTGTGTCTTCCTTTCCACTCCTACTAGCATAAGACTTAGTCTGATAACTTGGCCACCAGCTGAAGTTTGTGATATTAGCCATATAGGAATACTATTTAATATAATGATCTTCTGTGTCTTCATACGGTAGATCATGGATATAGAGTTTTAAGACCCAGACTCAAGTTCTTGCTGGGGAACTCAACACCCCCCCGCCCTGGGCCTCAGTTTCATTTGGAAAATGAGTGTTATACATGTCCTTACCTCCAGGGACTGGTGACTATTAATTAGATGGTATATGTGAATGGCTGACCCAGTCCCTTGAATTCTATCAGATCCCAAATACTGAACACTCATGTAACAACATGACCAAAAACAAAGAGAAAACACATGAGATATACACCAGGGCCCTGCTAGTATGAAAGCTAACTTCTATTCATTCTATAATGTCTTCTTGAACAGCTGAACACTCTCACCATAAAGTAGTGGAGAATTGAGTTTATTGCTGTCTTTGACCACATAATATCCTACCCCCATTACTTTGTTTCATACATCCATACATAGTAAGTGACTATGATTTCTTCTCCTAGTTAGAATAGTCTTGTAATACACAGTTCCAGTCAGCAAAAGATTGTGACCTTAAATAATGGCAACTTTAGCCATTGTAGCATTGAAAACCTACCTAAAATTGTGGCCACAAAATTTAGCAGAGCCAGATCTGTGGCAATAGAGCAGTCTTGACACAAAGATAGGATAATCATAAATTTATTTAAAATTAAATATTCAAAGAAATGGTCATGATTAGGACATTACTAACTGAGGGAAAGATAACAATGTTGGAAGATTCATGGCTGTGGAATCCCAGAACATGTTCTTCAGTTGTGAGGCTCCAATCAGAATATCCTCTCCACAGGAGAGCTTGCAAAGTCTCTCCCTTTCAAGTTCCCTTAAAATTATTCTGAACAAAGGTGGCATACATCCAAAAGTCCTTGTGTGACTAGGTAGGGAGTTCATTCTCCCAGAAGCTGGCTAGGGACCTTGCTCCATATCTGATAAACATCGAAGTTTATTTTTCTCTGTAGGTGAGCCAAGCCCCCAAGGAAAACTGCACCCATAGCTCTAGGAAATGCAGACTGAAAAATAGAAGGAGAGATACAGATCTTCCATACATGGTCTGCCAAGGCTGGACCAGGACAGTCTGGAATTCAGCGCTCCACCTGGGTTTCCCATGTGGGTAGCTGGGGCCCAAGAAATTGGGCTGTCATTTCCTCTTTCCCAGGCTCATTATCAGGGAGACTGATCACAAGTAGTGCAGCCAGGATTGAAATCAATGTTCTTATGGGATGTCAACATGGCACCACAATGCTGGCCCCCATGCATCAGATCTTGGAGATGAATGCAAGCCAATTAATGCATCTGTAGCAGGAGCAAATTGAGGTTCAGAAATCCATAAGTTTCCCAAGATCTTCAGCCTGCAACAGGGGAGAAATGCTAGATGCATTGTCACTGGACCATATCCAGCCCAATATCAGAACAAGATTCTATTATAGACATATTCTGTTTTTGTTTCCCAGTAAGTAGTCTATTTTTTATAAAGAAAGATAATTAATTTTATTCATTTGAAAGTGAGAGACACAGACAGACAATGATAGATCTCCCTTTTGCTGGTTAATTCCCTAGGTGCCTGGCCTCTAAATATATGAGAGAATAAATAATATGTTAAGGCCACTTAGTTTGTGGTCTTTTGTCATTACTATCCTAGGAAATTAGGATACCTGGGAAGCCTCTGTGACTATGGAAATTCCCCCAAGGAACTTTGGTTCACAATTTATAGAAAGTATTTCAGGCCCCTACTTTCTCCCTCAGGAATAAAGATTGTGCTTTAAAAGTTTCTTTGTCAGATTTCTTAGAATTGTGAGGTGCTGCTCCTCCGCACGCGGAGGAGCCGCACCGGACCGGACGCTTGTTGTTCCCCTTTTTTACAAGTCTTTTCTATAGTAAAGTAAGAATAAGTAAACAGCAAACTCCCAAAGCAAGAATGAGTAGAGAGAAATGAGAAAGAACGAAGCAACGAACTTCCCCGCGAACTCTCCAACGCACTCTCCAACCACCCCACACCACCATGCCGTCTCTCTCCTCCTATATAGTCCTCTCCACCAATCCATGCTCTGCTACCCACATGCTGAGCACGCTGCTCTCCTCCAATCAGGAGCAGCTCCTGCAGCTTGTCAAGTTGGTGAGAGGCAGCTGGGTAGAAGCTGTTTGCTCCTCTCCCAGCGCCATATTGTGGGAGAGCAGATGTATAGAATAAGTCTTA